>NC_037540.1:5501636-5512449 GCF_001531365.2 Cynara cardunculus var. scolymus
AAAAATAAATATAATTAGTAATTTTTTTTAATTTGAAAAATCACTGAGATAATATCTTTTATTCTTAATTGAAATAAATTTCATCAATAATATTTTTCAAATGTAAGTACTTGTTTGATATATTTGTTTTATTTTATATAATATAAGTACTTTTTGGGTTCAAAAAATGTTTAGAAACTTTATTGTTCAAAATATGAATGTTCATTTTTTTTATTTTTTTTTCATTATTTTACTACGTTAATTAATTTTATAAGTTATATGGATGTATATAACAGGTTTTAGAAAGTCGAATGAGTTATATAACAGGTTTTGTAATGTTCAATGACTTATTTATTCAAAAAATTGTTCAATAACTTAATCATTACAAACACTAAAATCCATTGAATTTTTTAAAATTTTTCCCTATTTTAAAATATTACGTATTTATCAAAAAACGAAAATTCGCTTATAAAGAAGGTAGAAATCTTATCCGTTACGTTCGATACTTTTAATTATATAATTAGACACTGTTTCGAATATAAAAATAAAAGAAAATAAAATAAAATAAAATAAAAAATATAATCAACGGATTTGAAAGGAAAGGTTCTTTATTGACGTACGCTACACCTCCGGACCTCTATCCCACATTTCAATCCGCTTAAATCTTCCCCAAACGCAACCGACACGTTTCAATCTATTAAATATCCTACTTTTATTTAATCAACAGTAAAACTACGTTTTTTAAATACTAGTTTTATAACCGTACCATTTAATGAATTTTTTTAATTAGATATTGAAAATTAAATAATTAATATAAATTTTTATTAAAAAAGTTTAGAAAATCCTACCAATTTTTTCGTTGTAAATGATTAAGAGGGTGTTTGGGTGCTTATAAAAACAACTTATTGACCTATTACGGTATGGTACTAGTAATAATCACTTTTGAGTGTTCAGATAAACAAATTATACCGATGTCAAACCGGTAATAAAGAGTTTTTGAAAAAATTAAACTCTTCTGACTTATAATAAATTGATAAGTGCTTTTGTAAAAAATCATAAGTTGATTCAAATAAGCAATCCCAAACACCCACTAAGTTTTTTAATTTTTTTTAAATAAATAAGCGATTAAATTTTCTTATTTTAAATAATAAATTCGTAATTTTTTGAATAAATATATCACTGAAAATTTAGAAATTAGTTAATTTACTTTATTTTAACCAAAAAAATTACTTATAACGAGTTAGAAATATTTTAAAGCAAAAAACTTAAATCAATTTTGTTATTCCATTGAAACCCCTTACACATAATGTCATTGACCCTCTTCTCACCCCTCGTTGCCCCATCGTCATCGATTAAGTTGGTGCGTTACGCTTGTTTACTTTAGAATCTTTTTAGAAAATATATAGGTAAAGTTATAGTTTTTCCGTGTTAAAAAATATGTAGATAACCAATTTTTAAAATTTTGATGATTTATTTACTTATAAAAATGTTAAAAGAATTAATCACTTAAAATAAGAAAATTCAAAAGTTCATTCGTTCAAAAGTATTTCATTAGGTTTTTGAACTTTCCCAAAAGGTAAATCCAAAATAAAAGTTTGAATAGTTATGAAAAATGGTCTAGAGCATTAATTGGTAAGTGAGTGTGACGACTTTTGTCTGATTAATGATTATCGGGTAAATTATTGTATCAATGAATAATAATCTTACCCAATAAAATAAATAATAGTTTTGAATCTTACTGATAAACGTTTAACCAATAAAATATATGGATTAATGGCCCCATAGTTTTATGTACTTCAAACTTGTCGCTTGGAAAAACCTATCCATATCAAAATAAGCTGTGACCTTTAATTTTCAAAGATTATACATTAATAAATAATTCAAATGTTCAACAAGTTGTTTTAAAAGCTTTAATGATATATTTATTTATTTATTGGGCAAAGTCTCGAAAAACCAAATTAACTTTTTTGAAAGTCTTTAAATATTTCTTTTTAATAAATAAAAATATTTTATTTTATTTTAAATGATCAGGTATCTGTAATTTTTTTCTCATTATTAAACCATCAAAAAGGTAATGTAATAGGCTAAAAATGTTTTTTTTTAATTTAAAAAATATAAATCAGTTTTATCGTTTCTAAATTCTATGTCATTCAAGCACCAAATGACATCGATCCCTCTTACTATTCCTCGCCAATCCAACGATGGTGATGGGCAGTGATACAGAATGGACGACAAGGGGAGTGATAACCTACGGTGAGAGGAGTTTGAATAGGTTAAGATTTGGTAACAATAAAACTGATTTAAGATTTCTTTTACTTTAAAAACCTTTGTAGCTGGTTACATGTAACTTTTTTGGGTGAAAAAAATGTAAGTAATAATTTTATAAAAGTTTGATCGTTTATCTATTACAAAAATCATTAAAAAAAACACGCACATGTATGTAGCTCGTTAAGAACGCAACCATAAGGACACGCTCCTTATATTTCCTAAAAAGGGACGATGACCATTAAAAACACTTAACCATGCGGATGAAACATGTAATTTACTCTAAATTTAATGACTTCATTACAAGGTAATTAATAATTTAGAAATTAAATAAAATAATTCAGATCATGGTTCTATGTAACTCGTTATGATCTCGTTATGGCGTCAAGATTTGAGTTCGCCACCAAGTTAACCCTTATGACTCTACTCTAAGGCTTGACTTGCATTGTAACGCATTATGACGCGTTACGACACGTGGCGCGTCACGCGATGCGTTGTTTTGTAGGATGTTTGGTTACTTTAATGTGTAACTTGAGGAATAAATAACAATTATTTACGAGACCTAGGACTTAAATGAACATAAAATGGAATATTTAAAACTAAAATCTTAAATGGGTATATACTTACTTGCATTCTCGTAAGCGAAAAGTCCAACACTAATTTTTTGAAAATTGAAGAACGTAGTGAGTTAAGATTCAAGATATTTAATCCCGATTTTTCACTCTCGATGTCATTTTTTACAAGCCCTATATATTTGATATCATTGGTTCTTCTTTCCTTTTTAGTTTTATTATTGAACTTAATTTGTTCTACAATATTATTCAAAACAATAACACACACAGGTGCATATGTGTATGTGTGTGTGTATTATATATATGCCGCCTTAGGCATGCCTTATAAACTTCGTGGGTTCACCTTAACTCGTAAAGCTTGAGGCTTGACCTTCCCACTACGCTATGTGTCACGTCATATAAAACCTTATTCAAGATAGTAGTATTGATTTGACTTCGTAATTTACACATTTACTATTAATGAATCCAAAATTTAAGAAATCATCTGAATGAAAAAGGGACTAATAGATCGTTTACCCAACTCTTACGTAATAAACGCTTACCGTAAAATTCAATATTTTTCACTTTACTTATTAGATAAGATTTTATTAAAATTACATTGTATGCAACATTTTTATCCTGTAAGCGTTTATTGGGTAAGAACTGTCATCTTTACTTACCGGGTAAGATTCTTGGTCTTTGTCATTGCTCTTACAGGGCAACATTTTCAATCATTGTCGTGTTTATCCGATAAAATAAAGTATCCGGGTAAGCACATAGTAGATAAACTCATAAGAGTATTTTTATAAAATATTGGATCAAATGACTAAAACCTTCGTAGGTAAACTTAACGAGTTAAGTGATCTATTCATACTTTAATAATAGGGTTGAGTTTCAATGAGAATGAAAGTTACAATGAAAATGATAAGAAGAGATCTACATCCTTAGATCAATTATAATTTGAGAGAACCACTAGATCAATTCTCTTCTAAATCATAACTCATAGGTTGTTTTGGTATTAAACTAATAAGAGTATTTAATAACGATTAAATATTAAAACATTGATGATAAATTTGGAAGAACTTGTAGCTAAAACCAATCTCGCATTTTTTGTGATAGGTTGTTACAATCACGACACGCGAATAAATTTCGCATTATATTTCCAAAAATATATTAAATTTATGATTTCAACATAAATTTAGGTGACAAGAGGTCTATGGGTATAAAAAAATCAAAAACCGAATAACTCATCCGAACCAAAACTGTTTCGGCTTATATGGAGTGCGGGTCAAACGTTTCAGTTAACCGAATAAATTAAGTTTCGATTTCAATTTATTTACGATATCAGTTAACCAAATTACAAAACCTAACAAAAGAACAATAAATTGAGATAAATTTAACTAAACATCAACCAATGTTAACATTGTAACATGAGACGAAAGATCATGTGATAATAAGAGTTAATGAGAGAAGCGTAAGAAGAGATTTAGAATCTTGATCACTTTTAATTTCACCTCTATCCCATTAATTACATTTTGCCTCTCACATGAATTAATCAGATACATCTCATTAGAATTGATCCAAAGATAAAGATCTCTTCTTATGATTATGATTATGATTAGAGAGTGGAAAGTTTGGTCAAACTTGGAAGAACCTTTGTACGTGACCGTGTGAATTAAGCAAATAAGAGTAAAAAAGAAGCTATCTTATTACTTTAAAAAAATTTAACTTTGACTCAAGGCTCCCCTTCTTTCCTCATGTATTAGGGGCTGTTTACCAAACGCTTACCCAAATAAGCATTTATCAAGTCACATTATCTTACTGGATGAATATGGCGAAGATCAAAAATCTTACCCGGTAAAGGCGAAGGCAAGGACCGAAAATCTTACCCAGTAAGTGAGGATGACAACTCTTACCATGGTTAGCGTTTACCGGGTAAATTGTTGCATATGATGCCGTATTGGACTAAAATCTTACCCGGTAAGTAAATGATAGTGTTAGATTTTACCGGTAAGCGCTTACCGGATAAATGTTTAGTAAACGGCCCCTAAATCCGCCCCTCAATTTGTAAGTAGTTCATATCAAACAATTCATAATATTCACTGAAAACATAAAACGATGGAAAAATCAGGATAAACTCGAAGAGGGTTTCTATTTTGATCGGTTAAGGGGTCACTGATCAAATATTTGTCGTGTAACAATTTATTGAGTTTATCGGATATCGTTTATTTTATCAGTTGAGCATGACAAAAACCAAATATCTTACCCGATAAAAGACTTAGCAAATGCCTGAGAATGTTTTCCCGCAAGAGACGGAGAAGATTATTACCCGGTTAGCAGTTACCAAACAATACACAGTTACCATTACTAACAATTCATTTTGATGGCCGAGAATGTTACCCGGTAACATAAGTAAAGGTGGTGACTTTCATGACCATTTTTTCCTTTAAGTTTAAAAGTCACGTAATAATTATTTTTTATTGTGATAACCGAGGTTAAAAGGGTCATTTGTTCAGTATGGTAGCGTTTGGTACGCAGACTAGACGGGACAGGACGGAACGGGACAGAACGGGACGGGACAAGACTAATTGTCTGTCCTATGTTTGGTACAACTAGAACAGAACAGGACAAAACTGTTAAAATGACCATATTATCCCTAAATGTTGTTCAATGTTATTTTAAATCATTGTTACATTGGGCTACCCATAGTAATCATCCAAATAACAAACAAAAGCTAAAAGAACAAACAGGCTTCAACATGCCGGAATTTTTTTTTTTATCAAAAGTTAAATAAGAAATTATTGAGAAGTTAAATCAGAATTAAGCAATTTAAGTCACAAAGTTAAAATCCTTTACAATTTCAAGAAGATTGAATTGGCATTTTGGCAGCGCCATTAACTAACAAGAATAACTGATGATTCAACCAAAAAAACTTCAGAAAATACAAGAAGAAAAGTCAAAAATAGAAGGGTAACATAGTCATTTTATATTTAGTCCCATGTTGTTTCACTTTTTTTGGTGGAACAAGTTTTGTCCCATGAAATTTAAAAATAGTCTCATCTTGTCCTATGCATTTTCTGTCCATGGCATGCCAAACATGAGACTATTTTTTTTTGTTCCGTCCCGTCCCATGCCGTCTGCATACCAAACACACCCTATGTGGACTAATTTATTTGTGCTAGTAATTGTCCAAAAACTTAATATCTCAAAATATGAAAGCTAATTTGGCTTTCTTTATGAATTTTCCTCTAATGATTTTTACCATAATAAACGATTTCCGATCAATTTTAGAGGTCGAAATAACCATTTTTCTATTTTAGTAAATACAAATGAAATATTTAATAAAATATTAAATATATTGTTTTTCATGTTACTAAAAGAAAATTATTTATGTTTATATTTGTAAACTAAGGAGACATTTACTAAACATTTAACTGGTAAGTGTTTACCGGTAAAATTTAACACTATTATTTACTTACCGGGTAAGATTTAGTCCACCAAAACGACATCGTGTGCAACAATTTACACTGTAAGCGCTTATCGTGGTAAGAGTCGTCGTCTTCACTTACCGGGTAAAACTCTTGGTCATTTTCTCGTTTTTACCAAGTAAGATTCTTGATCCATACCATATTTATCCGATGAGATAATGTTACTTGACAAGCGCTTATTCAAATAAGCATTTGATAAACGAGCCCAAAATAATTATTGGCTTTTGACAAAACCAGGGACCGGCAACAGTATAGGTAGAAGGCAAGTCAATTTTAAAAATAGAACTTTTTTTTATTCCATAAAAAACGTTATGGGATGTGGTATCACATTCTTTACACTCATACCCATTACCCACCCCCTCCCCAATTTTGAAGGAATGGTCCAATATCCATTCTCATTCTCATTCTCATTTTCATTACATACCCTCAAATATTAATATTCCTTGTTAAACATTCTCTGACTTTTTTTTTAATATAAAGTAACATGTTCGATGGTTTATTTTCAAAAAATCTACAGTACGTTGACATAAAGAAGACGCATAGACGTCTACGATAGAATATCAAACTCATGAAACGTTCATAAGTTCATAATGGTACGGACTTCTTTTTTTGGTATATCAACTCACGAGCATATGCATGTACTCATGCTTGTATGTGTATGTTTTTGTGTTTAATACACCGAAAGAGACACGGTAAGGTATTAGGATCCCAAAAACGACATTCATGTATTTAAATGTAATAACTGAAACTTTAAAAGTTAGATTGGAGCAATGGTTGAATACGTTTAAATGAAGTTGGAGGATAAGGTTGAGCAAATTGGAAAAGCCCATGGGAGAAATTAATTTCTCGATGTTAGTCCTATTTGCTACACAGAGAACCCATAAGAGGGAGATAGTGTAGGGACGAAAAATATGGATAAAAAGAAAGTGTTCAAGCCCAATGTTGGAATTTCAGCAAACCGGTGTAAAAAAATTCTAACTTGTAGCATGATTGATGCAACTGTTGTAACATGTGTGTATATATAGTTATTAAACTAAAATGATGCATGTACGAGAAGGTGGGAATTTTGATATGAAATGGAAATAAAATGTTCATGTTATAACCACATGATTCTGGTCTTGTGACATGAATAGTGTATGAATTGATGTTAATTATGATGATTAACATTGTTATATGTTAAAGAAACATATTAATAGTGATGTATTACTTTAATTAAAATAACGTAATTTTGATTAAGATTATTGTTGTATGCAAAATCATTTACCATAAGACTTTACACGGCATACTAGAATCTGCGTGCAATCTCATTAATGTCACATACAGATGTCACGAGGACAAAGAAGGTTACGGAGGTCATCTAACAATTTAACCTGGGAGATCAAATGCAAGACAAGGACATACCCTAAAGTGGAGGTCTTGTACCAAAAATATATAATAGATTATATATTTTCAAATGTTATAAAAAATATAATTGTTTTGATATTTTTGTATTTTGAAGTCGTCTTGACATCAATCATCTATACTATATTATAAAATATTTGACAAAAACTATTAAAAATCATCTTTTATGCACGAAATATTGTTTATTGATGCATATTACATAAAATTTAATATCACAAGTAAATTATGCATAAGTACAACTTATTAAAGCTCCATATTTGAATTCGTGTAACTAACTGCAGATAAATATAATCAAACACACGATAAACATCTCATTTTAAATACAAAAAATCTAAAATATAAGTAGGATAATCATTAAGTTGTAACATAATATTTAATTATTTTATTTATAAAAAATTATATTATTAAACTTAAATTAAACTACTTAAAATTAAGTTATAATAAAAAAATTGGATTAAAGAAATTAAACAGAACAAGAACTTTAAATAGTTAATTCAATACTAATATCGAAAAAAAATTCAAAATTTTATAATATTTTAAAATTTATATTTTATTTAAAAATAAAAATGTAATCGTTTTTTCAAAACCATATAAAACTGTATTATATCGACATAGATAAAGAATAAAACAAGACACTGAAATCGCGATATGTCTCGATTCATTATATGAGTACCAATCTAGTTATATAAAATTAATATGAAATTTTGCAAAAAAATATGAAAGAACATTAAAAAAAAGTTATAATTTGTTTGTTAAAAATTATAACATAAAAATATAAATTTTAATGATTTAAAAGCACATATTGTTTAATAAGAAAACATGGAAATGAAAGATGGCACGAGTTAGAGGTGCATCATATCGTCACAGTCGGTGGTGGTCATGGGAGGGAAGCATCGTCGGTTGCGAAATTTAAAAATTTCTATTTTAAACTTATATTATATATATATAATTTTTTTTTGTAATTTTTGCAAAAAAAAAAAGTATAAAAAATAAATAAATTAATTTCGAGACTATAAATGTCATTTTCCATTGTTAGTTGGATTGCCTGTTTTGCCGTTTTACGGCCGGATACCATCTTTGAGATTTTCGAATTTTTTATTCATTAAAATTAATAAGTCGATTGGTTGTTTAATTATATTCCATAGATATTTATTTAAACGACAAAGTATTACAGGGTGGGACAAATATTATATTGTTTATATTAAGCAAAAATTCAAAAAAGCAGCCTGAAACATCGTGATGGCCAAGGTATCTGCCCCCACGCGCCCCTGTCATCGACATAAACAAAATTCAATTAAATATTTATTTAAAATAAAATCAAACTTTTGTCTCTCCCTATAAAACGCCTCACGTCTCCTTTCTCACTCCACAAACGTTCTTTGTCTCCTTTTCTATTTCCTCACAATTTACATTTCTTTATTCCCAAAACACCCCTTTGCTTTCTTCTATGGACATGGAATCGTTGAGTGGCAAGAAGCGACTCCGTTCTGACTCGGACGGTTCGGTTCTGGACTCAGTCGAGGCCAAGCGCATCCTTCTCGACATTCTCGATGACTCCGATGTGTGCACGGTGACTCAGGATCTTGATTTGTTCATGAAGAGCTTTCAAGACGAGATATCACCGGTGCCGGAGGTTGTTGCCGAAATGACCTCCGAGTCACGGCCGGAACTCGGATTTCTTTTCGAGGCATCGGATGACGAACTCGGACTTCCTCCAACGGATACTGATACCACACTAACCGCATCGGAAAAGACGAGAGTTTTGGCTGAGTCGGTTGAAATCAGCGAGTTATGGGGGTTAGATGATCAGATCTCGAGCTACGGGTCGTTTGAGTATGAATATGGTTACGGCGATGTTAATATTAGTAATTACATCAGCAACGGTGAATACGTGGCGATAGATGGATTGTTTGATCATACAGATCTAGGTTTTGGTTCGTCGGATCTGTCATGGCGGCCGGAAACTTTGCCGGCTCAGTGACAGGAGCTGATTACTCCTTTAGATTATTGTAAAGTTCTTTTATTTATTTTTAATTTTAAACAAAAATGGATGTCAAAAAATATATACACATAGGTTTACCGATGCCTTATGAAAGCATATCATACCTCATATTTCGATTGTTTGACGCATACTGTTGCTTTGGATACTTGTGGGGGGAAATATTAATTTAGCATCTCTCTTGAATTATTTTCCTAACTATAAATTAAATTAATGAAAATATAACGTGTTTTGAATCGATTTTTATTTTGTTTAATGTGTTTTCGAGTCATTTTTTATGTCTTATATGTGATATCTTAAACTTTATAAATTTCAAATGTTACAAATAAACTATTCTATGTTAAAAAGAAAATTAAAAACACATCTTGGTCAAGCTTTTAACATGGTATTAAATTCTAAATTGATTTTTGTTATGGTTTCATAGAATGGGTTGGGTTACAATGAGAAATGAAGTTACGATGAGAAGCATAGAAATAGATTTCATTTTCGGATCAATCTTAATTGAAGGTCAACACTAATAAAGTACACCAAGATGCACCAGGTCAATTTTCTTCTAAAACGCAATTTGTTTGCTTCTCATCATAATAAAGTACACCAAGATGCACCAGAGTCTTCATATAATACTTCCATTACAATAATAAAATTCGAAACATGAGGGGTAACTTAATTAAATTGGTTTTCGATTCACTACTCATTTGCTACCGGTTCAGCATTCAGGTTTATTGGAAGTTTTTCGACTATTAACTTGAGGGTTATTGAAGGTTTAATTATTAGTCATTAATTTCGAAAAACAATAAAATTAGTTAAAATGCGTGCAACTTGATTCAAAGATTCAAGACTATATCTAAAAGAGGAAAAAAAATACATTTTCACAACGGATACTTAAAGACTATGATATTATTTGGCAAAAATAAGCTAACTAATTTTTTGAATACAAGTTTGGATGCAAATAAACTAGCATATTGAAAGTTGAAACACTACTTGGAGTAACGTTTTGGTAGTTTATTGTCATTTTTTACAATTATAACTCTCATTAATATTAATAATTATTTATTACTATTAATCATAAATAAATATTATTTAAAATTAAATATTATTAACATTAACAAATATTAATTAATTATTGATTA
>NC_037540.1:5512871-5517404 GCF_001531365.2 Cynara cardunculus var. scolymus
TTTTTAATCTTTTTACCATCTTGTTTGTGTTATTTAAGATTTTATATTATTAGAGATTTGTTTTGATTATATTTTGAAATATTATAATTGATTAATTTTTCAAGGTATCATTTTTGGTTATTTTACATTATTATCATCTAGTTTTGTTAAACATGATTTATTCATCAACTATCTTATCAGCTACCAGGTAACTTATAAGGTGATAACTAATTTATCAGTTATTTTGTCAAACATAGCGTAAAGCTAAAAGAAAGAAAAATACACTAAGGGCTATTAACTGTGAAAATAAATTTAAACTAAAGCAACCATTGATTTTGCAATTTTATAAAAATTGTTACAATCTTTACGAAGAACATGATTATTATTAAACATTACTCATGATCCAGATTTTTAATTACATAAATATGGTAAAATAATATAAAGAAACAATTGATAGCATCAGATGAACCGATAAAATTGGGTCAATTTTGGCACTTAATCAACTGACTTAAAAACCAAGATAACAAGATTCAAGTTTAGTTCTCATTAGTTGTAAGGCGTACAATACCATAAACCAACCAACTTGATTAATAAAGATAGTACAACTAAGATGAAAAAAAAAATCACCGACATTATTGATTATTATGATAAATAATCTGATTAAAATTTTAAAAAAAGTTCACATAATTAATATTTGTTTGAAAATATAACCAAATAGACAGACCCAATAAATTTCACTAGATGTTTGGTATTGTGGCTGAGATGAGATATAAGCAGACCTAATCTCTAACTAAAAACTAGAGCAGTTGTCTCGTTGAACCTTTGGCTACAAAAATATATGACAAGCATTCGATCAAAATATTCAAGGTGTCGGCAAACCATCTTTTCCGACTGCAATGAACAAATCAATACATTAAAGATATAAAAAAAAAAGTAATTTTGACATATATAACCAGAGGCGAAAACCATGTGAGAAAGAGAGATAAAAGTGAGAAGCGTAAGAAGGGAATTGATCCCAAACCCATTCATTAATCGTGCTTGATACAGATCTGATGCATCTCATCCTAATATACATCCAAGGATGAAGATCCGTTATTACGCTTCTCACCTTAACTCTCGTTCTTATCGAAACCCATCGTATAAGAGAGTTTATTTAGCATAGAAAACTATTTTCTTTTAATTAATTATTATGTATATGAATACAAATAGGAAAAAACAGAAAAGCATGTGTGGATAGAAATTGGGTGGGTGCGTTATTATGATTTGAACATGGAAGAAGTTTCTTTTTGTTGGTGGTAAGGTCATGTGCAATTACAAGGCAAAAGGGTCAACCAATTGCATTACTTCTTTGAATTTTAAGGTCATCATCAATCCACCCATCTCACAACTACCATTTCTTTTTTAATTATCTATAAAACTCAATAATTTTTTCTTTTAAATTATCTATAAAACTCAGATAATATTTAAACTGATTTGGATGTTACTGGGTCGTTAACGGGTTAAGGCTTAATGTATCAGAAACGTATTGAAGCAGTAGTCAATTGAGGTACGGTAAGTTAGAGGCTATCATGAGATTTAATAGAGGAAGTGGTGATAACCCATCTGAGTTATTAACAACTGTTATTATGATTACTTGTTTTGGTTTGCAAGTGTTACAAGTAGAGGTTCTTTAAGGCGTGCACAATCACATTTGAAGTTTAAAAATTGGGAAAGATAAAGCTCTCTGATAAAGACATGATTTTATTGTAGTTTTATCTTGCCCACAACTTATAGCACTCGTCATGTGTGTATGTGTGTGTTTGTTTGAATACACACGCAAATGGTTGTCTTATTCCAGACCAAATAGCAAAAGACTAGAATAAAACAAGCCGAAGAAACTATGAAATTTCGTATGTTTCAACGAGGTTTTTAAAAATTTTGAATTTTAGATTTTATATCAAAATTTAAAATAATGGAGATGTTTACCAAAAAAATTGTTTGAATATATCAACTCTTAGAAGACTTTTTCATTCATTTTGAATGAAATCCAACCAACATTTAAAATAAATTATTGCGCGAGTTGAATTCATCATTATATATAGCACGCAAATTTGATAAAATCTGGTTTGTAAGATACTGTTATGATCACGACCTTAATATAAAAAGAATATTTTAGTTTTTTTTTTTTAAAATAGCACAGTGTAAACGATTTAACGATGTAGGAACGCATTCTTTTTATATATAAACGACCAAAATACTAAGAGTTGGTTTTGGATTGTTGGGAGGGATTTAGGTTGAGGTTAAGAACGATTTTTGTATATGATTTCAGTGTGAACGATCGATGATAGAAGTTATGATCCAATTCTTTATGATTTTGTAGATCTCTTTCAGATTTAAGGTTGTTCCATTCGTACATCCACGATGTAAACATCTTGAATCCAATGATGCCTAATGTTTGCATATTTCTTTTTAGTGAAGAGATTGATATGATCTGCTAAATTTAATCATGACGCAAACGTTTCTTTATTAACGCGATCGGTCCAATCCCTTAAAGACTGGCCACCTAGTGGAATAGACCTACTTTTTTGGGAAACGGGAACACTTTTAAAACAAGCCTGAAAAATTCACCCGTTTACTCAATATTGTGTATTTCTTTTTCCTCCTAAGAGAGTACGTATATGAAAAGAAAAAAAAAATGGGGGTGTTTACCAAACGTTTACTCGGGTAAGTGAGTATCAAGTCACATTACTTTACCGGATGAATATAGTTAGGACCAAAAATTTACCCGATAAGAGCGAGACAAGGACAAAGAGTCTTACCCAGTAAGTGAGGGCTACAACTCTTACCACGGTAAGTACTTACCGGATAATTTTTTTGCATACGATACCGTTTTGATAGACTAAAATCTACCCTGGTAAGAAAATGATACTCTTAAATTTTATAGGTAAGCGCTTACCGAATAAGCATTTGGTAAACGACCCCTAAATGCATGTATCATGACCATGTCAATTTTGGTAATATTAAACCATCTCATGTGCATCATGACCATTTTAATTGGTTCATCAGTCACGTTAACAACTTATATACATTTATATTTTGTAAAACTCATTTTCAACAACTACAAACTTACAATTTTACAAACAAATAACTCTTAATTTTTTTACTCATATATATTAA
This sequence comes from Cynara cardunculus var. scolymus, assembly GCF_001531365.2. NCBI lineage: Eukaryota > Viridiplantae > Streptophyta > Magnoliopsida > Asterales > Asteraceae > Cynara > Cynara cardunculus. The sequence goes on from NC_037540.1 coordinate 5,516,007, forward strand.
AAAAATTGTTAACATATATACAAATACTGTATTATAAAGCATTTGGTTCATTCTCTTAAAAACGAATTACTATGCATAAAGTACAATTAATTTATGCACATTACTTAAAATTTCAGTTAATTATGCGTATGTACATGTTTTTAAAGCATACCACTCTCATTGAAATCTTTACTCATCCCTACAATCTCTTTAATCCAACTAACTTCCTTAGAATCTATCTTTTTCAAAGAGAATATAGGTATTGTTGATTGCATATCTAATGGGCGGTTTTGACTCCGTATTTCTTATAATTACCGTCAACTTCCATTCCCCAAAGCTCAGTTGCATCTCTTTCAAGGTAAGCTTCAACCTCATGGGTTTCGACCATTGCTTCTGATTGATTTATGGTCTGCATCGATTTTTGCTTCTTTGTTTTTGACTCATTAGGTATCGATTCTTTATGGTTTCTTTATTGGTATTGGTTTACTTCCCTAGAGCTCGATTGTTTCTCATCCCCAAATCTCGATTGCTTCTTTTTCAAGGTAAACTTCAACCTTATGGGTGGTTGTATTGATTGACCATTGCGTTTGATTGCTTGATTGATTTATGATTTGTACCGATTTAAACTCTAACATCAAGCACCTTAATTCAAAACCTAGGTTTATCCGGGAATTTGTTCATTCACTTGTAGTATTTTTTTTACAATCAATTTGCATTATAGGATGATATTTTCGTTACAATCAATTATCTTGATGAAGTTAATTAACGACGGAACATGATGAAGGTTGCAACCATCATCCACAGAAAGGGAGTTGGGAACTTGAGGAACATGTACCAAAGAGAACACTCTAGAGATGTCAATGCAAATGGTAGCGCTTTTCCATGATCAATAGTCGAGAGTATCATTAAATTTTTATCCTTCCATGATTATCTTAATTTCGATTTGTGTTGCATATTAAATCTAGATATATCTCGTTGTATTATGTGAATACCCTTCTAGTATATATCTATATTATATTATAAAACATTTGACAAAAACTCTTAAAAACTACTTTGTATGCGTAAAGTACTGTTTATTAATGCATATTACTTAAAACCCAATATTACAAGTAGATTGTGCGTAAGTACAACTTATTAACTGCAGATAAACATAATCAAATACAGGACAAACATATCATTTTAAATATAAAAAATCTAAAATATAATTAGGATAATTATTGAGTTCTAACATAATACTTAATTATTATCTTTATAAAATTTATAATATTAAACCAAAAATAAATTGTTTTATTATTAAACTTAAATTAAATTATATAAAAAATATATTCTATATTATAAATCATTTGACAAAAACTCTTAAAAACCATTTTTTATGCGTAAAGTACTGTTTATTAATGCATATTACTTACAACTCAAGAT
>NC_037540.1:5524274-5537674 GCF_001531365.2 Cynara cardunculus var. scolymus
CCTGTTTTGCAGGACAACGTGCTCAGAAAGATAAAGGCAAGGGAAAAGTCTAAATATTGATAATAGTTTATTATGCATATGTATTAAAGATACATTTTGATAGTTCATGTTTTGTAATAATACTATTTTAGTATTATGAGTATGATGATGTGAATTATATGTATTTGGGATGTGAGGATTGTTACAACAACTTATACCGGTGCCAAACTGATAATAAGAAGTTTTTGAAGAAGTTAAACTCTTATGACTTGTAATAAGTTGATAATCTATGTATATACATATATATATATATATATATATATATTAAAGAAGAAACCACATGTAATGACGTGGCCTCTTCTCAAAACAAGAAAATTATTTATCTTTTTTCTCTTTTTCTCAAGCTTCTCATACTTTAATATTTGTTTTTTATGTTTCATATTCACATTTAAGATTCTTTAATAAGGTTGTTTCAACCTATTCATGTTCTCTCTAATAAGTACTCTTTTAACTCTCATTATTTTTCTCTATTCAGTTATAATTTTTCATCTTCTCTTCATGGTACACCTATATAATAATCTCTCAATTCTTCATCTCTATTCATGTATAATTTTGTGGTACATCTCTATGATAACCTATCTATTAACCTCTCAATTCTTCCTCTCTATTCATGTATAACTTTGTGGTGCACCTCTATGATAATCTTTCTATTAATCTCTCAATTCTTCCTTTCTATTCAGTTATAAATTTGTTGATGCGATTTGCATTTTTGTTGATTTGAGGTGTCATTCAATAAGACAAATCATAGTATGGGTTTTTGCTTATGTAAGTATAATATTTCTTTTTTTAGTCGGAGATATTCACATTAAAGTTGAAATTATGTAAGCATATAGAGTTTTTGTGTGTGGATAAAGTGACATATGAATCCTTGAAGAAATAGTGTAACATTGTTTAAGAAAAAAAAACCTCTCAATTCTTCCTCTCTATTCAGTTTTTGAGATGATTTGCACTTTTGTTTATTTGAGGCGTCGTTCAATAAGATAAATATGATATGGGTTTTTGTTAATGTAAGTATAGTATTTTCGTCTTTTAATTGGAGATATTCACACTAAAATTGGAATTATACAAACATATGAATCTCTCTATTAATCTCTCAATTCTTTCTCTCTATTCAGTTATAATTTTGTGGGGGTGATTTGCATTTTTGTTAATTTGAGGCGTCATTCAATAAGACTAATCATAGTATGAGTTTTTGCTTATGTAAGTATAGTATTTCGTTTTTAGTCGAAGAATTCACACTAAAGTTGGAATTATGTAGTCATATGATTTTTTTGTGTGGATAAAGTGGCATATGAATATTTGATGAAATAAGGTAACATTGTTTAGCATAATAATCTATTTTAATCTCCCAATTCTTCTTCTTTATTCAGTTTTTGTGGATGTGTTTTTTTTGTGTTGATTTGAGGCGTTATTCATGAAAACAAATATGATATGAGTTTTTATTGATGTTGATCAGTCTATTGTGATTTTTTTTCTTTTTTAGCATTGAGCTTGGAAATTATTTTCTAATATTTTTAATTCTTAAAGAAGAAACCAAACATAATGAGGTGGTATCCTCTAAACATTATAAACCCATCCTTTTCTTAGATTTTTTATTTTTTAAAATATTTGATATATGTAAAAGACTTTTTCATCCCTATATTTAAAATATGAAATTCATATAATACATATCTTTTATTTTACATAATTTTATTAAAATCTCTATTTTCAGGATTTTTTTATAAATAAACCAAACTATGAACTGTCTAAAAACAAATCTAAAAAACTTAAACAAGTCAAATGAAAAAATAACAAATCAATCAGACTCTTATATATCTAGAATGGTCATAATACTAGCTATTATTTTCACTTGATGCAATCGCATGTAGGAAAAAAGTGGTTTCAATGAGGTTCTTGACCAATGTTGCAAATGAGTATATCATGAACTAATATAAGCAAATTGCAAAAATATTCAACAATTATATCAATGTAAATAACAACACAATTATTGCTTGGTGAATATAAATATTTTATGAGAATATATGTAGAAGATAAATTGATATGTATTATGGTAAAATAATTCTCTTAATACACCTCATAATTATAATCAATATTTTCACATATATTTTTTTAATGATTTTGAATCAATCACAAAGTTTGATATAATAAAAGATTGATATATAAGACTTAATAATGATAAGTTCGATTCATATATCAAAGGTAATGTTGATTCTTATTAGTTTAATATATAAATGTGATCATCGACTCATTTAGCTAATTTCAATAAATTTTTAAAAAATTTATCGTCATCGCGCAACATGCAATGTCAAACACTATTTACTTTTATAGAAAAACACAAGTTATTTCAAATAGACAATCCCAAACACCCCCTAAAATTGCATTGTTTGAAACGAAAACATATAATAGACTCAACTATGATTTTTGTCCTCATGGTTTTACATTTATAACAATTTTTATCCCTGGTTTCTAAAAGCTGTTGTTTTTGTCTCCATAGTTTACTATTTGTTGCATATTTCGTCCCTCTGACTAACTTGCATTTTTTCCGTCTACATAACCATCGCCGTCATGCCATTGGCCCTCGACAACCACCATCGTCAATCATTGTCATCTGCATAGTCACCACCGTCGATGGTTTTTCCTTGATCTCGAACTTGCATATTTTTACAGGAATCAATAAGAACTAATGTTTTAACCTTGGGAAATCATGCTAGTCCGAACATCCACAGTTAAAAAATCTAATTTTCATGCTAGGCAATTGATACCCCCAGCTGCTCTGTCAAAGAGACCGAGGCAAGCAACATGGGAACGACCATTAAATTACAAGGATGACATATCATGTCTGTAATTATATGATTTGTGTGGTTAAAAATGTAAATAGCTTATAATATGTGCCTAGAAGATCATACACTTGAACTACATGTCCCCTAGATCACAATTGAGTGTTCATTTATCGTTATTCCTTTCTTTTGTGATTTTGCAATCAATAAAAAATGATGTATTTGAGATTAAAGGTGATCAATGATGCAGATCTCTTCTTACATTTCTCATGTTTAACTCTCATTCTCACTTAATTTTTCGCCTTTGTAGACCTCCATTGAGTTGTAGTCGGTGGATCTTTGGAAATTTCAAAGGAAGAGAAGATAAAGAAGAGAATATATTTTATATATACTAGAAGTATACTCGCACAATGCAGCAAAAAACATCTTGATTTAATATTTCGTTTTATTTTTTTTATCTCAATCGATGTTATAATATGGTCTTATGTGATTTTGAAAAAACGATAATGTTTTTATTTTTGAATAAAATATAAATTTGAAGTTATCATAAGAATTTGACAAAAATATATCGATATTAGTAACAAATTAACGATTTAAAATTTCTCATTTTTTGTGTAATTTTTTAATTTATTTTTTATTATAATTTAATTTAGGTTCAATAATTAATTGATATTTGGTTTAATAATATATTTTTTTATAAAGATAATAATTAATTATTTTGTTAAAACTCAATAAGTATCTTAATTATATTTTAGATTTTTTATATAATGCGATGTTTATCTTCTATTTGATTATGTTTATCTGCATTTAGTTACACAAATTCAAACATGGTGCTTTAATAAGTTATATTTACGCATAATTTTTTTTTAATCTTGAATTCTAAGATATATACATCAATAAACAGTATTTCATGCATAAAAATGATTTTTAAAAGTTTTTATTAAATGTTTTATAATATAGTATAGATACATGAAAATGTTTGGGAAAATAACAAAACTAACCACTTTATACAACCCTCTTACATAAAATAACCAGTTTTTAGGGGTTTTACAAAACTAACCAGACAGATCGCCCCGGGGGGAGATCCGTACTAGGGGGCGATCTGGCCTTTTTCTTAGAAAAAAATTTTAAATTTTCTTTTTTCCCACTTGGGGCGAGCCACGTCATCGGATCGCCCCAGGCTTTAAGAAATTTTTTTTTTCTTTTATTTGTAATACCAATTTCACTATAAACACCGATCTCCTATTTCATAATTTTTCACACATTCCCTTTCATTTTTCTTCTCATATATTTTACTCTCACAACCTTTAACCCATTAAACACAATCAACCATCACAAAACATGAAATCACGTCAAAGTGATGATGTTTGTGTGTATCTTCGAAGTGGCGGTTAAAGCCCGTACGCATATATACGTTAAAAATGAATATACGTAAATATGCGTACGTGTTAAAACCCGTACACATATATACGTTAAAATACGAAGTTTCAATTTTTGTACTGTTTATATCGTTTTTTTTACGTAATGCATCTCTGTATATATATATATATATATATATATATTACCGCAATTTATATCGCTTTTTTTTACGTAATGCATCTATATATATATATATATTATCGCAATTTATATCGCTTTTTTTTACGTAATGCATCTATATATATATATATATATATATATATTACCGCAATTTATATCGTTTTTTTACGTTATGCATCTCTATATATATATATACGTTACCACAATTTATATCGCTTTTTTACGTAAATGTAAGTAGGTATATATATACGTATATACATACGTACACATATATACGTACATACATACGTGAGGATACGTAAATATGTGTATGAGTTTTAACCCGTACACATATATACGTATAAAATACATACGTAAAACGTACGTGAAGATACGTAAATATGCATATGGGTACGCATATATACATTAAAAATACGTACGTAAAACTTACGTGAATATACGTAAATATGCGTACGTGTTAAAACCCGTACGCATATATACGTATAAAATACGAAGTTTCAATTTTTGTACCGTTTATATCGCTTTTTTTACATAATGCATCTCTATATATATAAATGTTACCGCCACTTCGAAAATACATACAAACATCATCGCTTTGACGTGATTTCATGTTTTGTGATGGTTTATTGTGTTTAATGGGTTAAGGGTTGTGAGAGTAGAATATATGAGAAGAGAAATGAAAGGGAAGTTATGAAAAATTATGAAATAGGAGGTTGGTATTTATAATGAAATTGATATTAAAAAAATTAAAAAAAAATACTTAAAGTCTGGATCGCCCCCGGGGGCAATCCGATGACGTGGCTCGCTCCAAGTAGACAAAAAAATCAAAAAAAAAAATTCATAAGAAAAAGGGCGGATCGCCCCCGAAATGTACGGATCGCCCCCGGAGGTGATCCGTGTGATTAGTTTTGTAAATCCCCTAAAAATTGTTATTTTGTGGAAGATAGTTGTATAAAGTGGTTACTTTTATCATTTTTCCCAAAATGTTTTATAATGTATTTGTACGAATAAGCCAAAAACTGGTACATTATCATATCCTTATGGCAAAAAGTGGTTTATAAGCCTAAAAAACTGGGATCAATTCCATCATCACTTTATGTGTGTCTGGAAGCCATTTTAATAAGTAATTAATAAATGAATTCACTCATTTTTCCGTACTATAATTTTTAATTATTGATTATTGTCAATTTAAATCTTGGAGATTTAAAGTTTATGAAATATGTAATTAAAAAAAAAACATCTGATGAGATAAAATTATAAACTTGTAAACATGTTATAATCAGAGATGCTTTAATTTCTTTTTACATTTCTAATTTACAATTAATAATGATATTAATTAAAATGATTCAATTAGCAACGTTCTTATGAAATTCTATGAGTTAATTTTGATTCCCTAAATTATAAACGTTTGACAAATATTAATTTTATCTGATTTTCTGTTAATATCCCGACTTTCAAATTCCAGTTAAATTCCAAGGACGAACTAAGCGAGCCTGCAACTTTTTGGTCCTTACATAAAATCTGTCAAAGCTTCCTTGGATCCATTCTTCTCTTTTCAATCATGCATATCTTATCAACAAGCCACATACTTATCCAAATCAACACGAGGCAAAGAATTATGTGAGAAAGAGAAGTTGTAGTGAGCAGCGTAAGAAGAGATTTGAATCTTTGATTTCATGTCCACCCATGACTTGCGCTTTAGAAGGAAATTGATCTAGTGCATCTCGGTGCATCTCTTTAGTGTTGACATTCAATTATGATTGATTCAAATGTGGAGATCGTTTCTTACGTTTCTTAACATAACTTCCATTTGCACCAAAACTCAACCCATCTATACCATTTGTTAATCTTAAGTTATAATAATTAATATATCGAGGAAATGGTTCAAAAAAACATCTTCATTTTACACCAACGTACAAACACTCTTTTACTGTAGTCAATATAATATGATACTATATTTCATCACATACGATGCATGCAGATGACTTTTGGCGCGATTTAGGTTGCGGACAAGTCACTCATACACTACTAGGCTTCTCACGTGTGTTATCACAAATGATAAATGTGTTTTTGATGTGATACTATAATCCATCACAGATGATATTAAATTTGAGATGTATATGGCAACCAAGGTCGAAGGGCACGTCGTCAGCATATTACCACGTCCTCTTACACGTACTATCATACAGGCCCGTTTCTGACATTTTTTAGGCCATGGGCGAACATAAAAACAGGGGCCCCACTGCAAGAAACAAGGCTTTTAGCAACGATTTTTGTTGTCGTTAAAAGTCCGTTTATCATTAGAAAGAGTATATAACAACAACATGTCATCGCTATAACTTGTGACACATGTCATCGCTATAACTTGTGACACATGTCATCGCTAAAAGGCGTATCGTCAAAGCTCACTTTTCTTGTAGTGACCTCCGGTAATAAATGTTTTTCATTAGTATAAAATTGAGTATAAGAAATGCTAATAATTTACTGAGTAAATAAATCTTATTTATCTTTATTATAGATATATAAGAGAGTACTTAAATTTACGTATTTTTTATTATGTAATTTTAAACCAAGAGTATAGAAACTATGGTTGATAAATTTTTATAAAAAGTAAGAAATTTTTACTTTATAACAAGAAATATGTGTTATTTTGATACAAAAAGAGATTTTATGTTAATGAAATAAACGTGAGGTCAATGAGAGATAAATAATAAAGAAGATTATCAAGGTTTTMTAGACAAGTAGACAAATGAAGATCAATAAGAATATGAAAGAAAAGATGATCTATTGAGATCTAGTAAAAATAAATAATGAATTAAACATATAATATGCAAACTCAACAAATGATTGTTTGAGCATTTAAATAGAATCTTGTGGAGTGGTGGAATCCCAAAGAAAGATACATAAGTAAAACAATTGATGAAAATATTTAAATTCTATTTTCCTTTTTTTTTTGCTCAACTAAAATAAGATGTTAATATTAAAAGTTTATGGAACATGACATATATAAGAGACATTACTAAATACATCTAGTAGAAAAAATTTATTGATTAATCACAAAACCATGAAACACGTCATAAATCATAAGAACAATAGATTAATTGTAAAAAAAAGTAAAATATTTTATGTAAAAGCAAAATTAGATAACAATAGTCAACAAAAACAATTAGAACAATATAACCAAATAGCAATAGTCAATAAAAATAGAAATTGATAAAAATATCTAACAAAAATATATAGCAATAGCAAGCACGTGATCTTAACGTTGAATTGTTGAAGCACGAAAATAGTCAAGTATATAGAGATAGCAATAGCCAATATCATTGGACCTTGTTGGAGATAAAAAAAAATTAGAGGGGTAATAAACAATAGCATATAATGAATAACCAATTAATTTTTTTTATTTTCTTATCTAATGTAATTAGTTGATATATTTTTGGGCCCTTATTATCTACTAAATTATTTGTCTCTTATTATATGCTACAATTTTTTGGTTTCTTTAATTTATTAAATTTTTTTAGACTACTATATATTTTAAAAGGAAAAAATTTGGGCCCTTGATATTTTTGGGCCCTGGGCGTGCGCCCGTGCCGCCCTCACCCAGGGACGGCCCTGCTATCATATATGATAAGGGTTTATGAGAATGTTGTTATGTATTGAAATTTATAATGTTTTTAAACGGGATAAAATAACAAATGGATCAAAACAAATCCTTAAATTTTTCTAGGAAACAAGTCGGGTAACAAAAAGATGATGAATCACATGTGAATAGTGTTGTGAATCCGACAGTGGCTGAAGATCCATCTCCAATTCTCCATAGGATAGGACCAGCAGTCCTTAGCCCACCCCACTATCGTATTTCTTTTTCTTTCTTTTAGACATAAACACAAACAGGTGATGTGCATCTTGTGGAGATAGTTGGGTGTGGCCAGGGATTCCCAAACTCCGATGGTGCAAAAATGATTACATACCAACAAATCCAAGATTTGACTACCACTCACACTTGGGTTTTCGTGCAGCGGATCAACATTTGGGTTTGTTTCTTGCGAATCACACGATGTTTCAATACTAATAATTAAAATGATATTGTAAAAGGATAATTAGAGAACTCATAAAATACGAACTCAATATGATATAATTGATTTTATAAAACGTCTAAAATGTAGAAGCGTCTTAAAATGATACTTTATAGGACTTAAGTGTATAGAAGTAAATAAAAAAAGTCATATTTTAAAAGTGTTAAAACAAGTTTATATGATGTTTTTAGCCGTTTTAACAAGTTTTTTAGAACATTTTTAAAATAAAATATCATACTAATTAATTTTATATGACTATTTTTCTCAAAAGTGTCTTATAAAGAGATGGATTAATCGGTCATTTTTCTCAAAAGTGTTATAAAATAGCTAATTTTAAAAGTCTCCTAAAAAACTTGTTAAAACGTTTAAAAACGTTCTATAAATCTAGTGTAATGCTTATGCTTTTAGATAGGACGGTTTTATACTTTGATCCCATAAATCTAAATTCTATAAAATATTATATTGTTACGATTAGATAATCTAGATGTTACATAAAACTAATCTTTTTGTAGTGATTATTTAATCAAAAATATGAAACCTACATTTGCTATTTTTGAAAAATAATCTGGAAGTTTAGTAACACTTTAATGTCATGTCACTTTCGAAAGGTTTGTGAGTTAGTGCGAAGTTTGCGTCATAGTTGGCATCCTTCCATTTAATTGTGTTCATTTTAATAAGAAAAACACCCTTTTAGTTTTAAAAACATTTAGATAATCTAAACCATAACATAATCGATTTAACTTCTTATACTTAAATTGATCAATAATTTCCAAGTCAACTTAAAATTACAGTGAAAGTAATTATCGACCCACAATTTGAGGTTTATATTGATCTTATTGATCTCGTTTTTTTTCATATGGAACGAGTTGTCGTAATTCCCGCACACAGCATGCCGAACATCCCCCTTGTTCATCAACAATGTGTGATTCGCCTAAGATATTACAAACACACCTTTGGGACTCATTGTTCTCAATGAGGTTTGGTCCATCGTTGTGATGATACAAGTATCGGCTTTGATAACATTTTGTAATCCCCTACGCCTAAAGCGTAAGTCATACCAATTAAAGTCATGTTAAAAGTTATTGGTAGTCAACAATTTGAAGTTTATAAGGATCTTACAAACTTTTTCATATGATTCTATCCATGTGGGTTGATTTGTCATAACCTCCACCGCACTTTGACGAGCTATCAAGCTTATAGATCTCTTTTTCCATTAATGCTTGACAAGTTGTCACAAAAACAAAGACTAGATCGACCATTACACATAGTTGATGGGCAATGCTATATGCATTAATTGCACGTGAAGCTACAGTATAAGATTCAATGCATGATAATGCTGAGATAATATTTTAATGATTAACATCTATATTGCATAAAATCGTGATTTTGTGAACCAATCAAGCCCTAGGTTTATCCATAATTGTTTTTGAACTATGCAACCCAGCCCAAGTCGCGATCATGTCGAGAACAGCCATAGAGTACATAAAAAGATACGGGGCGTAAGACCATTTCGCATGAAAATGGAGATCATGACATCGGATTATTTGAATTTTTGAGGTTGGCTTAATTTTGAAGCTTTAGGGATAGACTTTGATGGATTTTATATTGTGTATCTTATTTTTTCCGCTATGAAACAATAGTTGATATTGGGATGATTTATTACTGTATTATGAACTATACCAAAATCTGAGATGTTACCGATTGTATCACAGCAATAATATCTGGAGGTGTAGTAAGTTATGTTAAACTCGTGCATTTAATGGAGCATTAATTATGGGTGTGTGAGTTTAGCAAGTATGTCAGGAATTTAAGTGAGAAAGTTTTGTGACAATCTTTTCCACCTGATTCAAAAGTAAATTTTGTGAGTTATTTACAAGTATTAGATTGTGAACTACTAATAACTTTTATCATAGTTTTAAATTAATTTAAAAATTATGAGACCAGTTTATTGTTTTTTAGATTTGAATTTAATATGTTGTTTCTATGTATGTATAATCATCCAAATTGTGAACGGCCAAAAAATGCGTTCTATGATGATTCCTTTATTCTCTATTTTTCACAAGGTGAATTTAGAGACTTGGTAATTATTTTAAGAGTGAACTATGATATTTGTCCGTGAAAGATTGCAATTTCCGTCTCTTTGATTTTGAAATTTTGATTTCCGTCCATATGGTTTATAATCTGTTTTTCTTTTCATCCCTATAGACCATGGTTTGTAATTTATTGTTATTTTCGTCTTTGAGATTAAATCTATTAAAAATCCTCCATTTTTTTAAAGTATATAATAATTATATACAACAAATGTAACAAATAAACTTACACACTTTCCTCACATTTGATGAGGTTTAAATCTCTGACCTCCTAGGATGCCAATGACTACGATACCGTTGGGTTAAAGAAACTTTGATGTTTTTTTCTTTTTGGTTTATTGAATATCTTTTTTGGTTTCCTTTTTAGTATTTTAGTTTTTATTTTATTTAATCAAGCTATATATTTTTTGATAAAAGAACTAAACATAAAAAAATTTATTATTTTGTTTTGCTTAAGATTGAATAATTTTTTTTTTGTACAACTCGTTGTCTCATATTTTTAGTCATTATACTTTTAGTTTTTTATCAGTTCGATTTTTGCCATTAACATCATTCAAATGCAAGTCATTGAATATCCCTCACATGATAGTATTTTAATTCTTTTTTCTTTATTAGGAACTAATCGATTGTTTTTGTATATGACCAAACAATTAACTATATTAGGCTATTTTTTACCAAATAAATGCATGTGAATTTATTAATGTAACGTATAATCTTATAAACTTATGTGAGAAGTACTTAAAGACTTGCACTTGAACGGTGCTAGAGGTATAAATAGAACTCATAAAAAACTAAAACTATAATGACCAAAAATATAAAAAAAATAACTAGTTGTATTAAAAATATTGCATCATAAACAATAACAAGATAATATATATTTTTTCTATTAACTTTTTTATCAATAATTATATAGTTTTTTAAATCAAAACGACAAAAATACCAAAAAGGAAACCAAAAGATATATTTAATAAACCAAAAAAGAAAAATAAATCAAAAAAGCTAAGATACCCATAAGTTAATGGAGGAGTTTTAACATATTTAGCATCGGAGACGATAATAGTAATAAATTACAAATTATAGAGACGAAAATCACAGTTTCAAAATTACAGAGATGAAAACCGTAATTTTTTTCAAATGAATACTCCTATTTTAGTAGTGGTCTTGTAACGAAATAAAGTTTACAAATTTATAAGTGAAATAAGATGTGGATTTTAGTGCCTGTAGGTATTAGTAGGCAAGAAAATGGGTATGCAATGGACCCAAAACTAAATTTATAAATTGTTGACTTGAAGACTCAATAGTCGTTTCACACGAAAGAGAATGGTTTAATGGATCACCCTACTAGTCATAAGTGTCGGTTCCGATAAGAAGGAAAGTTAAGATGAATAGTGTAAGAAGATATCTTCACCGTTAGATGACATTAGGATGCACCAGATCAATCCTCGTATAAAACACGATTCATGGATGGATTTGAGATTAAAGACGATCAAGGGTCCAAATCTCTTCTTATGTTTCTCATCTTAACTCTTCTTCTCATAAGATACTTCGTCTTAGCCATAAAGCATATAACTCGTATGAAATTTATTTCACATCTACTTTTTGTAATAATTTGTGTTTATTTGATTATATTGTTGTTTTGAAAATAACGTTCAGATTTTTTATAATCAATGTGTTTTCCTTTTGACTCTTATTTATTAGCATATTTAAGGGTTTTTGGGGTCGTATTTAACCATGCATATAACGTTTTTATCAAATAAAGCATAGGGATTTATTCTATAATCTAATAAAACAAAAAAGAAAAAGACAAAAAAGATAGAAGGACCAAAATACCCTTAGGTTTACTAACTTTTTTAACCAGAGTTAGTCAGAAGTACCAAAAGTAAAACAAAATGGCAACCACGATCACCAGAACTGTAATTAATTTTAAAAAGGGACCAAACTTGATAATGAGTGTCAACTACTACAAGGACCAAAAATTTACTCTAAAAATCACAATTCTCAACAAATATCATATGTGTATTAAGAATCAATTCATTATCTTTTTCACCGTTTTTATCTATTTTTGGATCCACGTTTTAAAATTTAAATCACATTTGATAAATTTTGCATCACAATAAAATCTATAAATGTAGATATACATAATCACATGATTAACAAAAACATCTGCAACTATCATACATGATTGATATGATCATCGAACAAATTATCATATGTGATAAAAAAACTATAATTTGAGATGTTACAACTTCATTTTTGTGATGAAATAACCTAATTAGAAATTATTAGATTTGAAAAACAAACTAAATCCCTATTTAATCGGGATTATTCTCAGATAATGATATACACAAAATGATGATCATACCCTTTTAATTTACATACAATAATATTTTATTTAATCAATTTATTAAATAAGATAGGAAAAAGTCTAAAAAAACCCAATGGACTTTAGTGTTTGGAATGATTAAGTCATTGGACAATTTTTTGGAACAAATAAATCCTTAGACATTCCAAAACATGTTAAATAACTTCTTGGACTTTTTAAAACCTGTTAGATACATTCTTATGACTTACACAACTGGTTAATGTGATAAAATAATGACGAAAAAGTCCGAAAAAGTCCGAAAAAAACTCAATGAACATTCATATTTTGAACGATTAAGTCCCTAAACATTTTTTGAACCAAAAAATATTTACATCTATAAAATCAAACATATATAATAAAAAAGTACTTACATTTATTAAAAAAATTACATTTAAAAAAGATTTTTGATAAAATTTATTTTAATTAAAATTAATATTTTGTCAGTGATTTTTCAAACTAAAAAAAATTACTGATTAAATTTATTTTAATTAAAAATAAAACATATCACGTATACGAT
>NC_037540.1:5537799-5549486 GCF_001531365.2 Cynara cardunculus var. scolymus
CAGTAATCTTTTTTAAATCTCTTTTTATTTTATTTTATTTGAAAAGTCACTGACATAATATCTTTTATTTTTAATTAAAATAAATTGTATCAATAATCTTCTTTAAATGTAAGTACTTTTTGGTAATTTGTTTTATTTTATATAATGTAAGTACTTTTTTGGTTCAAAAATGTTTAGGGACTTTATCGCTCAAAATATGAATGTTCATTGGCTTTTTTCATTCTTTTTCCATTATTTTACTACGTTAATTAGTTTTATAGGTAATAAAAATGTATATAACAGGATTTAGAAAATCCAAGAAGTTGTTTAACAGGTTTTGAAATGTTCTATGACTTATTTGTTCTAAAAAATTGTTCAAGAACTTAATCATTCCAAACACTAAAGTCCATTGGGTTTTTTTAGACTTTTCCTTTAGTTTTATAGGTCATAAGAATGTATATAACAGGTTTTGGAAAGTTCAAGGAGTTGTTTAACAGGTTTTGTAATGTCCAATGACTTATTTGTTTCAAAAAATTGTCCAAGAAGTTAATCATTCCAAACACTAAAGTCCATTGAGCTTTTTTAGACTTTTCCCAATAAGATATATGACTTATATTCTTTATTGCATTCTTGCAAATTAATTTACTTCTTGCATTATCCTCCCTCTACTCAAATATATATCATGTAAGGGGTCTTCTTTTAAAAACTGCATCATTCATGTAACATACACAGACAATTACACACAAGTTACACAGATTGTGAATAATTTTTAGAAATACTATTATAATTTGTAAACACACTTTAAATCTATGAGATCTTGTATGATTTATGAATACATTGTGAACACCAACTAAAATAATATAACTAAGGGGTTGTTTGACAATTGCTGAATGGTTTTGTGCAGAATGATTAAATGGTCAGAATGATTAAGAGACTCTCATGATATAGTATAAAATGAAATATAATTATTTGGTAATTATGTACAATGAAATTAGAGCTCTTAATGGTTAAGGGAGATCTATGATACAAAATCATTCAGAATGTTTCAGAACCATTAAGAGGCAGACTTTTTTTTACCAAACAAGATTCATCTTTTAACGATTCAGAAGTTACTTTTTAATAAAACTATTAAGAGGTAAATAAATAATCCGTAAATCTAAACCTATCATTTATGAATATATTGTAAATAATTTTAATTACGAAATTTATAAAAAAAAACATTGATTTATTTATTCACCTTGTATTCATTTTTAATTGTGCATCTGTACACGTGTACGGTGTATGGAAAAAAGGAAGGTGGGACTTAAGAAGGTTGAATTTTTCATGCTACCATTATTGAGTCAACATTTTGTCTTAAATATTGATTTTGATTGGACAGCAATTTGGGGTCAAGAAATTAATTTAGTTGCAAAACCACGTAATTTAATTTGTCAAAACTCCTCGTATATAAAATTTGTTTTGTAATTATATATTAATATAAAATCGATATTATTTTGTATTTTGAGAAATGATAAATATATTTTCTTATTAATTATTATATAATATATAGGCTCAGCCTTGGTTACGTGCAATCCATGCGATTGCAGAAGACATTAAAGAGGTATCAAATTTTCATCTATTACTAGTTTTTATGTTTCTTTCCTTGTATTTTACTATAATCAATAAAATTTAGGGCAATGATGAGTCGCCTAACTTGACTAGGTTCTAAATCTTTAAAAGATCATATGTTCCGTGCCATTTCTTTAGTATTTTTGCATAGGGCATTAAAACCCATAGAACCGGCCCTGATGATATCTGAGAGGCCTATAGCTTTGACTTCAGGCACCACTCACCTGTCTTGACGTATGACTTACTTTTTCATTATGGTCGTTGGACCGGTACGAATAGATTTTTTTATAGAGAATGGTGTCATACATTTTTACAAGACGAGAACATACATTATTATTTTGATTGCGACACCATAATATCCCTTTCCACTGTATTATTATTTACATTTTTAAAGTCTTACCCAGTACAGGTGTTCACGGTTCGGTTTGGTTCAGTTCCACTCAATTTGTAAGGAAAATGTAGAACCAAATCACAAGAGACGGGTACCTGGTTCGCAACACCCTCAAATTTGGAAAGAGCGACAACTTTAAAATTTTCGATATTACATCAAATAAGGAATAAACTCCTTTCTGATTGTCTATATTTACTTGGCTATAAAGAAAATCTATGATTTAACATCAATAAATAATAATCCAAACCTTATACAAAGTCTAGATTAAGGGTTGGTGTTACTAAAATCCAATAACAACTGCTATCTCCAAACTATGGAAGACGTCCCTGAATATCTAAATCCTTTTCGTGCAACTAACTAGCACTTCACTCTTCACGGTGTCGCTAGAACCATTCCCAACAAGGATATGATGCACATGCCGACAAATAAATGGATTAGACTTAACGCCTATGAGTTCAAACAATTCTCATTACAAATATAGAACTGTAAAACTGTAAACTGCTTATTTATAACATAATTGCTTATTTAAATATCTATCATTTTCGTGATAAAAACTTTAAATCAGAAGTCCATTCAATATGAAATCAAAACTCAATACTCAAACCACAAGGGTGGTGCCTGATTGGTTTGAGCTTGACTCCAAATGTCAAAAGTAGCAGGATGTCCCAGGTTTAAATCCAATGAGGAATAAAAATCCCCTTGTGGCCACGGAGGTTCAAATGTGGTGACTCCGGACTATCTGCAAAGCAGGTGGTCGTCCTAGGATTAGTCAGCTCGGATAACGGGTTGGATATCCAGGTTAATAAAAAAAAAACTCAATATTCACTCAAAACATGAATAAAGTTTAATATCTGAATACTGTAAACATGAATAAAACTCTATTATCCAAAATACCCAGAATATGTAAACAACCACTAAAAATCTTGTCTGATTCAAAATGTAGCCGAAGATGAATTGGAACTCCATAAATTTAGTCCGCAAAAAATAAGTGAGAAAAAACAAACCTATTTCGATAATTGATGGTTGTTCTCGTGATCGAAGGAAGGTAGATATATACCATCGTTGTATCCTCAAAGAATAACTTTATAAACTATTTTATGGTCAATCTTCCATCATATTATAAAGTCAACGATACAAATTTTTAGACTCAACTCAAGTTTACACAATAAATTGCAAAGTAAAAAAAGCAAAAATAAATAACAACAGCTTAAAAATAGTCTTTTAAGTGGGGAAACACAAATGGACCGGATCAACAATGATGAAGGGACCCAAAAGAATTTTATACTTAAAACCTTAATGGACTGAAGATACTTCATTTTATCTATAAAAAAAACCCAAGACCTCTGCTTTTAACTACAATTACATTTACATGTCACAATGTTTCATCATGTACAAAAGATAAGGCCAAACTTAACACATAGAGTTTATGATATGGATTTACATACTATAAAAGTTTATGTGTTATTGCTCATTATTGATCATATGTCAGATTTTATGTTTTTTTTGTTAGAACAAAAAAGTTATACAGTTAAAATTTTATGATTCTTATAAGATGTCTTAAATTTGTTCTTTTTGTATTATAAAAAACACATCGAATGTGTTGTCATGTCGACCATCACTATTTAACATGTCGACAAACTTTATATTCACTTCATGATTCTAAAATCTGAATCGAAAAGGTTCCTTTAATTTATTCATTTTAATAGATAGTTCTTTAATGTGAATCCTTTTAAGGAATATTTATTAGATAGAGGGTAAATCAAATAAAAATCGTTTAAAAGTCGGAAATTATAAAAACCACTTTGTATGTTTTGTTTCATATGTGAACATGCAGTTTTATACATGAAACGTCAAAGAATGTTTTGCGTGAAAAACATAAAAGTATATTTATACATTAAAAAGACAAGGTCATACTCACAAACAAAAGTTTAAAAAACAAATTTGTTTGATGGTTTTGGTTAATATAACGAGTTTGGTTTTTACATGTGTTGTTTCACTTACGAAACTATAATTGAAACTGGTTTTCATGGATCCTAACTTTTAATAAGTTTCTACTTGAGAGTCAAGTTCATACGAGAACAGTAACCAAATTAAAGAACATGAAAATGACCGAATCATATATGATTTTTCACTAAAATTCACGTGTAAAATCACATCAATTCACGCGACTTTGGTCGTGACATGAGATAGGCCATGTCTCCCACTCATCCTTACTTTGACTGTGTTTTGTAATCACATGTAAAATTACATATAATTACATATATATATATATAGGGGCCTAATCAAATGAGAACTAATTAGTTTGTGGTAACTGTGAGAACCAATATTAACCACAAATCAATAGATAAATTAAGAAATTTATAATTTTGGCAATTTTGAATTAAAATTTTAATGYAAKGATATTTTTGGTATTTTACAACTTTCCTCCCTCCTCTCTTCTCTCTCCGGCCACCGTCTTCCTGCCACCGTCCGCCGGCCACCGTCCGCCGGCCACCGTCTGCCGGCCACCGTCCTCCGGTGATAATATAATGGTATCACAATGCATCATATATGTGTTTGGGTATCACATTGATGTCGTTAGTGTGATCAATCGAAGATGTAACACAGTGGTATCACTATGCATCTTATATATGATTAGRTATCACAATGTATCTTTTGTTTAACAGAGTCAATATTTTTAGGTATCACAGTGGTATCATAGTGGTATCACCGGAGGACGGTGGCCGGAGGCCGGAGAGAGAAGAGAGGAGAGAGGAGTGTTTTAAAATACCAAAAATATCCTTGCATTAAGATTTTAATTCAAAATTACCAAATTTATAAATTTCCTAATTTATCTATTGATTTGTGGTTAATATTGGTTCTCACAGTTACTACAAACAACTCAGTTCTCCCTTGAATAGGCCTATATATATATATATATATATATATATATATTTATTTATTTATTTATTTTGTGGTCTAATCAGATAAGTATATTATCTATATATGTATATATATAAGTTATCAATTACTAAAATATATCTTGTTATAAAATATAATATTTACTCAACATTTTTTTTTAAAATAAATGGAAAAATTATTTGAATAAATATATCAATCCTTGTACCAAATACTTGTTTGACATATTTGCCCTTCATTCACACAACTCGGTGATTCCAATGATTTGTGGCCATAAAGTTGTGCAAAATGGTGCCAAAGAAGATAATGTTATCTTGTTGCATACCATCCCCCCTATAAATTATGCATTGTAGAAACATCCTCACTACACACAAAGAAATGGAAGATACCAATACCAATACTCATCATCATGCCAAAAGACCCAAAGGTGGACTCATCACCATGCCCTTCATTTTTGGTACTCTCTTTCTTCACTTTCTTCCTTTTATTTATTCCATAAACATACCTCTAACTCATAAACGGTAACGGAAAAACTCGACTTCTTGATTTATAACGGTTTGGTGTTTATGTAGCGAACGAGGTGTGTGAGAAGCTGGCTGTCGTGGGATTCCAAACGAATATGATAAGCTACTTAACACTACAGCTGCATATGCCATTGACCAAAGCCGCCAACACTCTAACCAACTTTGGTGGTACCGCGAGCCTGACTCCTTTGCTCGGGGCTTTCATAGCCGATTCGTTTGCGGGTCGGTTTTGGACCATTAGTGTGGCTTCTGTTATTTATCAGATCGTAAGTTGTTTTAATTTTCTTGATAACTGATATGATATTTTATTTTTATTACATGTATGTATACATAATTTTACTCGACTTAGCTTTTATATGTTACCAGGGGATGGTATCATTAACAATATCGGCAATACTACCAAAGTTAAGACCCCCACCCTGCCAAAACGGACAAATATGCCAAGAAGCGGATACGGGTCAGCTAGCAATCTTATACATATCTCTTTTGCTAACGGCAATCGGGTCGGGTGGGATCCGACCCTGCGTGGTGGCGTTTGGAGCGGACCAGTTTGACGAAACGGACGAGAAACAGAAGACTAGCACATGGAAATTCTTCAACTGGTATTACTTTTGCATGGGGGCATCTATGCTTGTAGCGGTGACGGTGATCGTGTACATTCAGGACAATGTAGGGTGGGGGTGGGGTCTCGGTGTCCCGTCGATAGCGATGGCTATCTCCATCGTGGCCTTCGTGTTTGGTCTCCCGTTGTACCGGAATATGGATCCATCGGGTAGCCCGTTTACCCGGTTGGTGCAAGTGTGTGTGGCAGCTTATAAGAAGAGAAATTTGGCAATGGTTTCAGATCCTAAGCTGCTGTATGTGAATGAAGAGCTTGATGCCTCCATTTCTATTGCTGGGACACTTCTCCATACCAAACAAATGAAGTAAGTCGCTATCATTTTCACTCTGCAAAAATATGTCTAAATATCATAACGAAAGAACCATTAAAAAAGTTATAAACCCATGAGAATTAATATAAAAATATTTTTTAGATGAATTTTCACATCAAAGCTCCTCCTATAAGCTTATTGAATAAGTCACTTTCTATATCATTAAGTTCCTACCAAACAGTCATGTATAGATGGTGTGAGTCGTTCATTAAGCTGGTAACAAATAGGCCCTTAGACGTATTTGACGTCCTATGTAAAACCGATTTTGTTGTACTATGATCACATTTTTTATTAACCTAGATATCAAACTCGTTATGCAAGCCGATTAATCCGAGGATGATCACATACTTTGTGGATAACTTGGAGTCATCGCATTTGAACTTCCATGGCCAAAAGAAGATTTTTATTTCTCATTGGATTTGAACCTGACCTCCTAACACTTTTAACCTTTGGAGCACAAGCTCAAACCAATCGATATCACCCTTGTGTTTGTGTGATCACCTTTTGCTTTTAGATACTATGGTTTTGGAACTAAAATTAGAGGGTGGAACCCTAATTGCAGGTTCTTGGACAAAGCTGCCATTGTAACCCCACAAGACTTCACAGAATCTCAATCAAAACCAAACTTGTGGAGATTAAACACAGTCCACAGAGTTGAAGAGCTAAAATCACTTCTCAGAATGGGTCCAATTTGGGCTTCTGGAATCATTCTATTCACAGCCTATGTTCAACAAAACACTTTCTCACTTCAACAAGCCAAAACCATGAACAGACACCTCACTAAATCCTTCCAAATCCCCGCCGGCTCCATGTCCGTCTTCACCTTGACCTCGATGCTAGCCACCATCGTCTTCTACGACCGCGTGTTTGTCCCCTTCATGCGCAGATTCACAGGGGTAGAACGGGGAGTTTCTTTCCTTTGCAGGATGGCCATTGGGTTCAGTATATCGGTTTTCGCCACACTCATAGCTGGATTCATGGAAATAAAGCGTAAAAATGTCGCTTTTGCCCATGGTTTGACCGATAAACCACATGAAACGATTCCCATCATGGTGTTTTGGTTGGTGCCACAGTATGTCCTTCATGGGGTGGCTGAAGCTTTCATATCAATTGGGCATCTTGAATTTATGTATGATCAAGCCCCGGAGAGCATGAGGAGCACGGCGACTGCGTTGTTTTGGTTGGCAATTTCGGCTGGAAATTACATGAGTACCCTTCTGGTGACCATGATTCACAAGTTTAGCCAAGGGAGTGACGGGTCAAATTGGCTTCCTGATAATAACTTGAATAAGGGAAAATTGGAGTATTTTTACTGGATAATAACAGCCTTGCAGGTTCTTAATCTAGTCTACTACTTGTTTTGTGCAAAATTTTACACTTTTAAACCCCTTGAAGTACTTGTTGATCATAGAGATAAAGGTGATCGCAAAGGCCATGAGCTTGAGCTCGGAACCCGTGTTTGATTTGAACAAATGAACACAGTATATCTGATCTGAAGGTAGAGACGTCTGTAATTTCTATGTGAAACTCATGTTTGGTTAGAACAAACCAAATGAGCTGAATATATCTAATTTAGAGACCGAGTTTGTAAATAAGATATAGATAAATATGTCTTGTAATTTAAAGGATAAAACAGATTAGGACTTGTGGAATTTTGGTTATAGGTTGACCAAAAAGGTATATGTAGTGGTCAAAGTCAAAGGGGTATGCATGTAATTTCAACTAAATCATTAAAGCGTTTATATAAGATATTTCAAATATATGTAGATTATTATGTTTAATTAATTATGAATTTAATTAGATATAAAGAATCAATAATCATTGTCCAAGAAGTGGCGCACACATAAATACATATAACTGTAATGAACTTAAAGAATTATTTTAATTAAAAAATAGATTAAATTACAGTTTTCGTCCTTGTAGTTTGTTAAAAATTGTTATTTTGGTCCTTATGATTTAGAAATTATGATTTTCATCGTTATCATTATAATCCATTAGCATTTTTGTTCTTATAGTTTATAATTTAATTGTTGCGCGATGACGATAATTTTTTTAAAATTATTGAAGTTAGCTAAATGAATTGATGATCACATTTATATATTAAATTAATAAGAATCAGTATTACCTTTGATATATGAATCTACCCACCTCGTTTTGATTATTCATATATTTTATACGAATTTTACAAAAAAACAAATTAATCCCAAATACAATGTAAACAACCTCGAAAACACATTGTTTCGAGCCAATTAGTCATAACTGACTTTCGACCCTTCATGAAAGTGGTTGCAAGATACGAGCTTATTATGACTTACAGTTTGTGAGTTATACATTGGCAAAGTACGAGAGCTACACTGTCGATAAAATCCAATTTCACAATTTCTCAACTAACTTTTATAATCCCAACTTCGCGTATTCAATCAAATGGGTAATTTTCTCCCCGACTATGAGTCCCATACTACCCCTCATAAACTGAAAATCCATAATCCCAATTGCTACGGTAATACCTTTTAGTTGTCTTATGCTTGTTTGAACAACCTCGGTTAATCTTGTATTTCTTATTATGTTGTACTAAAAAATAATTGAAACTCGTGTTTTTGGTCATTTAGTAAATATATTATTATTATATTCAACTATTATGTAAATAGACTTATACATATTAATCATAATTTCATTTATATAAGTGAGTTTCTAAATATAATGATTATTTATATATTCGTTAATTATAAGAAATAAAGAAAACTGAGTGTAACTAAAGAAGATTAATAGTCTAATTAATTTAATGTTTGCTAATAATTACATCAATAAAAAAGACAAAAATTGAGAAAAATATAAATGAGTATATATTCAAGTATGTAAATAAAATACACATACATTAATCGTAATTTCATTCATACAAATGAGTTTACAGATATGTTGATTATATATATTGAATACAAACATATATATGTGTGTGTGTGTGTGTGTGTTCAATTATTGTTATGTAAATGACAAATAGAGTTACATGGGATAAACGAACAAAAGAAATTGGATGTAACCAACGAAAATGAATAGTCTAATTAATTTAATGTTTTGATAATAATTACATCAATAAAAAAAAAGAAGCAAAGTTCGAGAAAAAGAAAATTAGATTGTGATGCCTAAAAATGTCATTTTATTGTTGGTGTTTTTTCTTACAAAATTACAAATTAAAAAACTATAAAAAACATAAAAACAAAAGTGAATCTACAACAAAAACAAAAACAATCAAAATTCTCATAAAATTCTAAAGCCTCAATGGAGACTTCTTCTTAATCCAAGTTCCAATGCCTTCTTACATATAATGATAAACTCGTGTATACTCTTCTGCCATAGATAAGAGATGGAAAAGAAGAGGGGAGAGTGTACCAGTAATTTAAAGCTCGTACATTGAGATAGAGAACACATAAATGAAAAAAACCAAAGATTGAAGAGTTTAAATATTGAAGTTGAAACGTTCCAAGAGAAATGGAAGAGTTTTTGAGTTAAATGTGAAAATTAATTGGATTTAAATATTGAAGGTGAAACGTACCAAGAGAAAGGGAAGAGTTTTTGAGTTAAATGTAAACATTAATTTGCAAAGTTACTAAGAAAAAAAATCAAAATTTGGAAAAAAGAGAAAAATAGGATATTTGCATCGAGAAGATGCCACGTCAACCTATCATGATTTTGCTTTATAGATATATATAGATTGTTGTTTCAATTCATGCGATTTATGATTATTTACTGTTTTAGTCCCTTATACTTGAAGGTGGGAATTAGTTTAAGAACAGAAATAATAATAAATTACAAACTATAGAAACAAAAAACACAATTTTAAATTGAACCAACGGAAATCAAAATTATCAACAAAAATTGTAATTTACTTAAAAAAATATTTGTATCTAGAAACTTTTAGGTGGAAAAAATGCTAAGATTCTGTTATGGGCCAGATTAACTAACACAACTGGCCCAGCCTGCCATAATCATTAGAATTCTAACATTTTACATCCAACACCCCTCGTCTTTTGAGGAATGACATTTCATGCCTTTGTCTTATATGTAAATATTGTAAAACCATTTTATCTTTATTTAAATTAAAAATAAAAATAAAGAGTAATGTCAAGCAAAACAAACCTTTTTGGTACAACAAAACCAATGCCATAAATATATTGTAACATTATTTATTAAGGAACAAATAGAAAACATAGATTTGAATCTTATGGTTGTATTTTTTTTCCCTTAAGATAATTCAGTATTATTTTATAATATGAAAGTATCTATAAAAGTTTAAGCAAACTCTATTTTAACAGGCCAAGGCCAACTCTATGGAGCTGTGAGGTGGTTGAACCAGTAAAAATGACTCATGGGTCTATGTTAAACGAGTTTTTTATGTGTTTTATCTACAATATGTATATAATTATAATTTAAAATGTTTAAAAATAACATATTCATTCCTTGGTGCCCACGTAGCTTAGTCCTTGGCCAATATCTATCGAGTTATGGCTACTCAATAAATATCTTTGATTTAACTCAAATATACGAAGAATATTTTTTTTATTAAAATCAGGAATGTTCGTGGTTTAACCATTTTTAACGTACAAGACCACAAGTGACTGTTTGAGAATTTTTCAAACCATACAGTTAACAATAAGGTTGTCAAACCGGTAAAAACCAGTTAACAAAGAGAAACTTGTAGTCCTCTGCCTTGGCCATTTGCTTCGTGAGCGAGAAGAGTTTTCTTTTATTGGGGAAAGTCGGGCTCTCATTATGACTCCAGCCTCCATGCATGAAACATCCATTGTCTATAGTGCCTTTTTCTAATCATTCAATGTTGCAACCTCTGATAATAATCCATTTTTGTTTCAGTTAGAAAAAATGAAAGATGTCAAGATACCAGAAGTCTCTAAGTTTTGACTCCTTATCAATACCTAACTTAAAAATACAAATAAAACTCAATAAATCAATTACGATTCATAGTTCACACATCATAAAAATATTCAAAAATAATTTCGTGGGAAAATTGATTAAATGCTAAATGTAAAAGGGGCCTAAAATGCTAAATCTCTAAATCATATATATTTTTTTTGACTAAAATTAATTTTTCCTCTAAATGTTAATTGCTAAACACAACCCTAAATGAGATGAGCCCATTCTTTAGTTACTTGTTACTTAGCCACTTAAGCCCAACATTAGAAAAATCCCTAAAAATACTGCATATATCTATAGTATACTATATTACAAAGCATTTGACAAAAACTCTTAAAAACAATTTTTTATGCATAAAGTATTGTTTATTGATGCATATTACTTAAAATTCAAGATTACAAGCAATTTTACGTAAGTACAACTTATTAA
>NC_037540.1:5549701-5552135 GCF_001531365.2 Cynara cardunculus var. scolymus
AATTAAAGAAGTTACACAAAAAAAAAAAAACGAGATCTATTAAAATAGTTAATTTGATACTAATATCGATTTATTTTTTTTCAAATTTTTATGCTATCTTCAAATTTATATTTCATTCAAAAATAAAAACATTATCGTTTTCTCAAAACCACATAAAATCGTATTATATCGATAGAGACAAAGAATAAAAACTAAACATTAAAATCGAGATTTATTCCGATGCATTGCGTGAGTACTCTTTTAGTATGTATATACATACATACATATATATATATATATATATATGTGTGTGTGTGTGTGTGTGTATGTATGTGTGTGAGAGAGAAAGAGAGAGAGAGAGAGAGAGAGAGTAAATATAGATGCATATAAACTAACGATACAGTTGATTAAACGATTGGTATAGAACTTCTAAACCTCATATAGGACCGGACCATCAGGTTTGGATATTTCTTAAAACGCATTGAACCAACAAACCATCCACATCACCAAAAATGGTTCGACTTGATTTAGTTTGATATGTTTTCATAATCCATATATTTATTTGAACCATCCATAATCAACATCAATTCAAAAAAAAAAAGTTGTGGGTCACATTTAATCTCATCAAAGTTTTGTAATTGGTAAATTTTGAAAATATTTTTCCCAGAAAAAGTGAGACCTTAACATTTTTCATAGTTAAAAAGCGACCGTCTTGTATTTTTTGGGACTGTAAAGAGTAACATTTAAGGGACTAATTTGTCATTTTTTATAAAATAGGGTGACATTTTGTGGCTTACCAAAATACAAGGTTCATAAATGAAAATTCTTAATAATTAGGGAATATAATCCAGTTTCACATTACGCTTTCCCCAGCTCACATATTCTGGCGCTGGCGCCAAAAGTAGTCACCGGCCACCTTCATGTACTCCCCCTCCCATTTTCCTTCAAATGCATCGATCGTAGGGGTTTTTTTAGCGCAAACTGCAACTTCACCAAAATCACAAAACAAATCTATGGATATTTTTTCGTACTTCACCTCTGCCATTGATACGGAGAAGTAAGTGCTTCGTTAATTTCCTTTTCAATTTTTTTTCTTTTGTTTAGTTACTGTAAACGATGATCGGGGAATTTGGGTTTTTGTTAACCTGTGTCGTATTATGATCAGTAGGATGGGTTTTGATGACGATGAATTCGAGGATGCTGAAACAGGAACCGCTCTTTCTGTGATTGCGGATGCATTTGAGGAAATATCGGATTTGATAAAAAAGGGTAACAGTAATGGGGGTTCCTTTGAGTTGCGTTTGAAGCCTTTTTGTGATGCGTGTTCTTTGGTCTCTGTGCTGTTTGGTTCCCTTGGCATCGCTTTTAAGTTTGCCGAGATGGAATACACATCCAAGGTTTGTTTCTTCATCGAATTTATGCGGATTTTCTTATAAACTTCGTTAATTACATTGAAATCATGACCATCTATTTTCATACGGTGCTTTTCCAATGAGCTCAAATACGAAAGGAAAATCTTAGTTTTGGCTAGGCTGCTAACTATGTCCAAAAAAAAATTATTTACTGCATTTTTACAAGTAAATTTTGGAGAAATGAAGGTTATGATCTCAAATCAATGAACTACAAGTATTCAAACAATTTTATTTTTTTTTGATAAATAGAAGTTTCTGAATCAGAATCTATTAAACTCTGGGTTAAATTAAAGACCAACTGGTTAACGAACGGAATAACCCAAAATCGAATATGTTGAAGAGTTTAGTTGATATACCTGGTTTGGGACTAGCGATTCTTGCTTATAGGCTGCTTGTAGATCGATATGGATGGACAGATGGTACGTTATGTATGTGTTTACAGGCAGGTTGGAACAATTAGTGGTAGCCATAGCCCATAAGGGTCTTGTGATTATGTATGCATGTCTTCGCTCACAGTTGATTTTTGTGAAAAGATGGTGTAACATTAAGGATAGATCAAGAAGAAGTGAGATTATATTTAGGATTTAGCAGGGGAAATTCAAAACATTATGCAATAAGAGAATAGAGAGAAAAGTCAAAGGCTTGATTAGGTTGGAAAATGGAAATCTACCCATGTAGTTGACTAGGTAAGGGACTTGATGTGTGTTAAACAAGTCTGCTACATTCATATACATTTCTAAGAGATGGTTCTTGATCAAAAACAAGAAAGATGTACATCTAAGGGGGTGTTTGGGAAAGCGTTTCAAACGGACTTATTGACTTATACCGGTGCCAAACCGGTAATAAGTCATTTTGGAGTGTTTGGATAAAAAAAAAAAAAAGTGCTTATACCGGTACCAAACCGGTAATAAGTCGTTTTTGATAAGTTAAACCCTCTTGACTTATTTGACAGATTACCCTTTTAACCCTGGTTTCTCATCGCATCCATCTCATCATCGTTGCCGGCAAGACTTCCACAGACGACGTTCTTGCTGGTTTCGTTC
>NC_037540.1:5552550-5579259 GCF_001531365.2 Cynara cardunculus var. scolymus
AAAAGCATAAGTTGTTTTAAATAAGCAATCCCAAACACCCCCTAAAGCTGTACAACATGTAAAAAAGAAAGTGGGAACTGATGAAAATATTCTCACTTGTATGTCAAAAATATGGGTTCTTTCCACATCTTTATCGTGTTGATCCTCCATTGATGACATAAATAAGATCATTCAACCATTACGAACATTTTTTTTGTCATTTTCAACTCTTATAGATTATTGTCATAAAAATTAACATAGAGAAATAGGTTCTTTTCCGGTGTGTATAGATGCAATCAGTATATCTTTTCTCAAATTTTATTTCTAATCAAACAATTTTGCCAAGCTAATTTCACAATTGGGGCTTGTCAGGTGCGTGATCTTTCTGATGCAGCAAATCTTTATGGCACTTTGAGTAAAGTAATTGATTGTGATGTCAAGAATGACTCAGTGAAATCAGCAGAGAGCCTTACTCGTAAGCTTCGGAGAGTTAGGCAGGGCTTAGATCTCATTAGAGAGTTGTTTCTGAATTTTTTATCAACAGAGTACGTATCTTTCTTTTTTAACATCTTTTAATCCTGTAATTTTACATTAATCTGCTGTGACACCCGTATGGAACCTTGTATTTTGTAATTAATGTAGTGTATGTTCTTGGTGTTTTTTGTAATCTTTCAGCGATTACTCACTGAAAGAAGCGGCTTCAACGGCATATAAACAAGTTTGTGCACCATACCACACATGGGCAGTCAGAACTGCAGTTTCTGCTGGAATGTGTGCTCTTCCAACAAGAGATCAACTCTTGCTGAATCTAAATGAAACTGGTGAGCACATCAATCACATAGATACACTGCAATATTGAAAATATAGGAAGTAAGCAATTTTTACTCATAATCTTTTTGTTAGAGTCTAATAATCGGCTAGACTTGGATCATTTCTCCTCTATATATGTTGGAACCTCCCTTCTCTCTTCAAGGGCTTTTTTGGATAGTAATTGGGTTCCACATATTCTCAGATGATACTGGAGCCAAGGTCTACCGCTTTAGGGGGTATCGTACTCCATCTAGCCCCCGTTGGAGGGGGCGTGTT
This sequence comes from Cynara cardunculus var. scolymus, assembly GCF_001531365.2. Classification (NCBI taxonomy): domain Eukaryota; kingdom Viridiplantae; phylum Streptophyta; class Magnoliopsida; order Asterales; family Asteraceae; genus Cynara; species Cynara cardunculus. The sequence goes on from NC_037540.1 coordinate 5,553,616, forward strand.
AAGAGTCGCATAATCGGCTAGACTTGGACCATTTCTCCTCTAAATACGTTGGAACCTATCTTCTCTCCTTGGGGGCTTTTTTGGACAATAATCTAGGGGTTTCACATATTCTCATACTTCTTGAAAAAGGAAATTATGTAATTTACATGGGATTGGGATAGAGGAAGTAATGTTGCATTTTTTTCATGGGTAAACAACATTTTAATATTTTGATTTTGTTATTATGACAGATGAATCGGCGGAGGATGAAATGAGAAGGTATATAAAGGCATCGCTTCCGGTCATAAAGTACATAGATAATCTTTACATTTCAAGGGCCATCACCTTGGATTGGTGATATACTCTAATATAAGAGAATCTGAAGTTGTTCACATTTTTAACATGGAAGACCTCTCTATATGTCATATTGTGCATTCTTTCTGTATATTGGCCATTCTATTCTTTGTTACAATTAGGTAATTGTATTAGAAATTGCTAGTTTTTATATGACCATTATTGTCTTTGTCACTCTTGATAAAGATTCATGTACATGTTGATTTTTGATATTTTCCTTGAAATTCATGTATACTGAGAATCTCTACCTGTATATTTATTTGTGGATTTGATTATTGTTTTTCTTCATCTATTCTCCTTTTGCATCATATACACATGTACAAAAAATTGAGCACCTGTTGAGTTGGTCCTTCACATATTGAGACAAAATAGGGAGTTGTGAACCTTGAGGGGCCGGTTCAACGGCAAATAAAGGTCAGGTTTTGGGACGAGTTCTCATAGGTCATCAGTTTGAGTCTTCTCAGGATCACTGTGGGTTTTCTCGATTGTTATCACTTGGGTTATATAGGATTAGTCGAGGTGCATGCAAGCTGACCTAGATACATATAGTTTCCAGTCAGGATTGATAGTTACTTGATTACATTATACCCATAGTTTTTTGAACGGAACAAGCACCAAGCTTGGTTAAGGATACTCGATGTTGATGCTGCATAAGCATGGAGAATGGTTTTTGGGTTGGACCAATAGAGTAGGAGACCAAGAATCAAAAGTCCTATTTTGGTTTAGAAGAACAATAATCTTTTTAGGGTTAGTTTAGTCATGAGCAATTTGAATATACTGCATTTCAATCTTGTACGGTTAGCTCAACTGATAACAAAATTTGAGTTTTTGGAGATCCTCCTTCGAGGTCAACGGTTTGAGCCTCATATAAGACAACCAAGGATTTTCTTAGTTCTTTTTCACAACTCGGTGTTCAAAATACAATGATCACGTTATTTAATTTTGGGCCTCGTCTAACAAAAGTGACCTCTAATTACAATTACCTAATCTCGAAAGTCAAATCATCGTAGTGATAGAATTATTATTCTACAAAGAGATACAACTATCGACTTGTTTTAAAAATATAATTTGAGGTGTCTAAGCAATAATTTACAATGTGTTTCTTCATAGCTACACTTTTAAGACCCCATATAGTTATCCGATAACCAAATCTTGTAGTTGATTTGATACATCCTTAATTTAAAATTGGAAAAACAGCTCTAACTTTTCACTAATTTAATTTCACTAGCTTCGGTAAGAGTTAATTTGATATAAGTAATTAGTAGCTATCAATCTTGTGACATTTTTATTATATCTATAGGATGGGCTAAATGCACCTCTATATATTGTTGAATATATAACTGCCTATTAATTTATACATAAAAACTAAAACTTATTTTTTACATGGACGGACTTATAGTGGTGCACTGCACACAGTGGCACATGCGACCGTTGAAGAATAAAAAAATGTAGGTTCGTGAAATATGCAACCGTATTAATTTATTGTGTGTCATTATATGTATTTTAAAACTACAATGAGAACAAGTTTATTTGATAGAATTGATATACAAGGTTTTTATTCCATCCCAGAGCTAAGTTCGAATTCAATTAGTGTCATTTTCTTAGTCAAATGGTGCCCACCGTTTAGGGAAAAAAACTCTGTATATTTGTTTTTTTATCATCGAATGGTGTCACAATTTGAAAAAAAAATATAATTCCAACCCTGAGTCTTTTACATTTTTAGTATACGATTCTGTAAATTGATACATACCATCACCTCTATTTTGTTTTGTTGAGTCGTGTGAATAATAATATGATGTCCCAAGAATGGGTTAGTTGAGGGGTTAGACCAACGAACTGGGATGACATGGCCTATGTTTAGGCGATGTTTACACTGTATCCTCCCCTCGTCTTCTCCGCCTCACTCTCCCCCATCTCTATATCTCTCTCTGCAATTTTCTCTAATTCACCCCCAAATCCCTATTCTTTCTCTCTGCCATGTCGTCCTCTCTTCTTCAATCTAGGGTTCCCACCGCACTCTCTTTCTCTTCATCTATCGCCGGCGGCACTAAACCCCAATGGCGCTTTACCTCCGCACCTGCCGTTACATTTACTCGCCGCACCAGGAATTCCACCATCCATGCTAAAATCAGAGAGATCTTCATGCCTGCACTCAGCTCCACCATGACTGAGGGCAAGATCGTGTCTTGGATCAAGTCCGAAGGCGATGTTCTTTCCAAGGGGGAGTCCGTTGTCGTTGTTGAATCTGATAAGGCTGATATGGATGTCGAAACTTTTTACGATGGAATTCTTGCCGCTATTGTTGTCGCTGAGGGTGAATCGGCTCCAGTCGGTGCTCCCATTGGTTTATTAGCGGAAACTGAAGCTGAAATTGAAGAAGCTAAAGCGAAAGCCGCTGGTGCTGGTAGTTCAGCTCCCTCCACGCCTGCTGCTTCCGCTCCTTCTCCGCCACCGCCACCGGCTCCGGTTGCTGCCGCTCCTACACCAGTTGCGGCCCCTGTTGCGGCCGATGGACCGAGGAAGATTGTTTCGACACCTTTTGCTAAGAAGCTGGCGAAACAGCACAAGGTTGATATAAATAAGTTGGTTGGGACTGGGCCCTTTGGGAGGATTACTCCTGCAGATGTTGAAGCAGCTGCCGGAATCGCCCCTGCAAAAAGCTCAGCCGCCCCTGTAACTGCTGCTGCTCATGCCCCTGCGGCAGCAGCTGCTGCTGCCCCGGCTAAATCCGCACCCACATTTGCTGAAATTCCTGGGGCAACTATTGTTCCATTTACCACAATGCAAGCTGCGGTCTCAAAGAACATGATTGAAAGCTTGTCTGTGCCAACCTTCCGTGTTGGTTACCCGATTATAACAGACGCTCTTGATGCTCTATATGAGAAGGTCATCAGACTTGCTTATTTCTTGCTGAGATTTGATCATTACATACTCTAGTAGTTTGATTGACTTATGGGTTCATAACTGTAATTGTTGCTTGTTGATGGATCTTCAGGTCAAGCCTAAGGGTGTTACCATGACCGCTTTGCTAGCAAAGGCTGCTGCTATGGCCCTTGTTCAGCACCCTGTTGTAAATGCAAGTTGCAAAGATGGAAAGAGCTTTACTTATAACAGTAGCATCAATATTGCTGTGGCTGTGGCTATCAATGGCGGTTTGATTACCCCTGTTCTTCCAGATGCTGACAAGGTGTGCTGTGATTTTAAGTGATTCTCATTACTAGATACTAATATTTTACCAAGTTTCTACATGAGCAATCTGAAATCTTTTATCAGAGAGAGATCCCATTACTGTTTTTTTGGTGGTTGGTTTTTTTCTTTTTAGATTTTAATCGTAATATGCATTCTCTGTGTTTTGTTGTAGTTGGATCTTTATCTGTTATCCCAAAAATGGAAGGAGCTTGTGGAGAAAGCACGGTCGAAGCAACTTCAGCCCCATGAGTACAACTCAGGTAACTACCAGATTATATTGGTTTCCAATGGTAATCGGATCTTCTTTCTTTACAAGCTGTTGTGGATGAAACGGTGTTGAGTTATGAGCTTTCGGTTGCAGGGACTTTTACTCTATCCAACTTGGGCATGTTTGGAGTGGATCGCTTCGACGCTATTCTTCCTCCTGGACAGGCATGGGTTAACAAAAAAGAGTGATTTTTTAGGATCTTTTTCTGTGTAAATTAGATATGGTCTTATAAAGATGTTTGTTTGTTGTAGGGGGCTATTATGGCTGTTGGAGCTTCAAAGCCTACTGCTGTTGCTGATAAAGATGGATATTTCAGCGTGAAAAGTCAAATGCTGGTGAGTTTTTTATATTTTAAATGATGTTTCAAACCCATATGAATCTTTATTACTATGACCTCTAGAAGAAAAGATCATCATAAAGAAATACATTTGACTAATTTGTAGATATTCTAGTTTAGAGTAGCATGATGGGATCATACGTTTTCATAACCTTGGAATCTACATTAGCCTGTTTAAAAGTAATTTCACCTCGACAAAGGTTGGTTTTAGTGGAAAATAAGCTTGTTACAGCATTACATAGAACAACAATCGAGTTGCCAAGGGTTGTTTCCAGAGGAAATGGGATTCGAACCCATGATTTAGCAGTTTGTTGATTGTTCTCACCTACTTCTGTTTCCTTTTTACCTTTTGAATTGCAAGTCGGCTGTCTTCATGGAAATGGCCTCTCTACCCCTTTGGATAGAGGAAAGGTTTGGTTTGGTTTGGTTTGGTTTGGTTTGGTTCATTTAGGTTAAATGAATCCAACTGTCAAAAATTGGAAGCGAAATTCTAGCATCAATAATGTAGCGTTAACATAGAATGCACATGCAATTACCTGAAGATGCCAGAAAAGGTATTGCAACTTGTACTAAAACTTAATTGAATTATCTATTTTTTCCTACCAAGAACCTCTCAAGACGCCATTTTTCCTTTTTTAACTATAGCCTCAATCCTCTCCAAGAGAAAGCACTATCTTTCTTCAGCCTTTCAATAGTAATTAAACCCAAGTCAGTCCCATGAGTTAACTATGAATGAATAATAGAATGCCACTCTGCTTCCTATTCTCCAAGCCGAGTCTGATGAAAATTCATAATACTGGTTTGAATCATAAGCTTCCTAATGATAAATTGGGTTCTACGAGTTAATTGCTACTAATTAGTCAAAAATGTAGAAAGCACAAATGGATCACTGGCTCCATGTTTGTCTAGCCAAATCCTCACAAGACGAAGGATCGTGTGAGAATAGGAGTTAAAGTGAGAAGCGTAAGAAGGGATTTGGACCCTTGATCACTTTTAATCTCACCCCCACCCCATGAATTGCGCTTATCAAGGGAATTGAACCGGTGCATCTCGGTGCACCGCATTAGTGTTGAGCTTCGATTAAGATTGGTCCAAGGTAGAGATCCCTTCTCACCCTTCTCATCATAACTTCCATTCTCACCAGAACCCAACCCATCCTCGCAATGTGTCCATGCTAGGTCTTAAATGTTACTCAACTCTAATTTTTTTTTAATGAAATGTGGAAAAGAACTGTTTTGAGTTGATGTATTTTAACTTATTGAGAATTCAAATGCTAGTAACCTTGCAGTTGCAGAATTAGCAATCATGAGAGGTCAAATACATTTTAGAATAAAAAGAAAGATTTAGCCCAATTTAGATGGAAAAAGAATTCAGAGTGATAGAGAATGATGCAATTCTGTTTGTGTGATACTCCAACAAACAAGAACAAACTGACCGCAAAGAGGGTGTTGCTATTCGATGTTAGGGGTTTAGGGCCAATGGTGCTGTTTGTTCTTCAGGTATACAACGTAGTTGAATTTGAATATAAGAAGAGATCTTAAGACTGCAATCTTTCTTATTTTAGTTTGTTCTTGTTCCATCTTTTTCCCCCTCATTTTCGAAAAAATTTGAGCTGATGATTATTGTTAAATCCATAATCGAAAGTTAATCTTGGTCGGGCCCTAATTGATATTTGGAGCTGAAACATTAGATAAATTAGAGCTGGGTGAAGGTGGGAAAGAAGGCCTTGGGGTCAGTCTGGGTTGTATATGATTTGATGGTGCCCTTTTCATTTCGTTGTCTTTCGTTCTCTAATGCTGTTAAAAGCTAAGTTTATGTGTGATATTTACAAAGATGAAAAGAAGTTGAATTGGGGTTAATTTCTTAAAGAGGCACGCGGTTTATTTCAAGATAAAAACCGAAAGTTATAGAAAATTTAAGATGCAAAGGGGTTTTGATGGGATTTCCAAAACCCTAATTTCAGGTTTTAGAATGGAGTTCTGGAAGCTTGATTCTCCATGTAATCTGGACCTCATTTTATTTGTCAAAGTTAATCTATCATCTACTCATCTATGTAGGATAATGAAAACACCAGAACTCATGATCTGGTAATGCTAAAATCTCATGGTTCCATATCATTGTTTGTGGTTGTTCCTTTTACAATATCAAAGAAAAGGTTCTATCCAGTCAACATCATCGAATTCAGATGGCCGCAAGAATTCAGTTATACATCAAATGATTTGGCATCGTAGTTCTTGAAAGAAGGTTGAGATTTCTTTGGCTGTTCCTACATTAACCCATGAATATTTGCAGGTAAATGTTACCGCTGATCACCGAATTGTATATGGAGCGGACTTGGCTGCTTTCCTTAAAACATTCGCAAAGATTGTTCAAGAACCCGACAGCTTGACGATGTAAAAGGTTTCGGTTTTCTCATAACAGTTACATGATAGACCGAACCGTTGGGTTTGCGGCGGTAGCACTCTTTGGTTTCTAGCATATGCAATACCATGTTGTGCTTCTATTTTTCTCTCTTTTTTCTCGTTACTCAGAGATTCTTTTAGGCATTTCGAACGGGTGAATAAAGACTTCAACGACAAAAAGAAAGATCGATCCCATTTTCTTGAGGGTTTAGGAACTCGATTTCTTGTTGCTTGGTTTTCTTATTACTAGGGTTTTTAATCTCCCCATATCAGGGTTTTGTTTTAGTGGATTAATTGTTATCTCGTGGATGGAATATGTTTGTTGCTAGAAATTTTAAATCTTGGGGTGATTGGTATTGAATAATGATTTCATCAATGTCATATAAGATTCCCAAGGACAATTAATGAAATCAAACTTTGTATTTATCACTTAGCTATTTATTTTCCAATGTTTCAAAAATGTCACTAAATCCGTATGTAGCACCTTCTCAATTTGCGGAGATGTCAAAGCAAAAAAAGGTTTCTGAATCAGGTCAGTAAGTGGGACTAAATCTGTAAATTAGTCTGTCACTTCCGCAAAGGAGGATTATCTATTTTACATATTTGGTCCATATACTTATAACCTGGTTTAGAAACGTTTTTTTACATTTTGACCCTCCGCAAAGGTGTCACTTGCGGACCTAATGATATTTTTGAAATTTATGAGAGAAATGTTAAGAAATAAATCCAAGGTCTGGAAATGACTATTTCTATTAATTTCCCAATTTAGATTGGGAGGGTTTGTGTGGGTTTTTTTTTACCTCTTCTTTTACATTTTATAATAAGGAAATTAACATTAATAACTGTTTTATTGTCTCAATTCACCTTTTAGTTAATTCACACTCACCAAAAAGTCAATACCTCTATAAATATCACTCTTCTTACCAAACTAAACTTCTTGTGGAGATGTCATTCTAATTTTTTTTTTTTAAGTATATAATATTTACATAGGAACAAATAGACTCACTTACTCTCCTCACCTTTGGTGAGGTTTGAACCATTCACCTCCTAAGAGGCCAAATACTCACATACCACTAGGTCAAAGACCTTTTGATATCTTCAGTTTCAAACTTGTGGAAGTCATTTATAACAACAACTTCCAAGTGTAAGAAACTTCCCCCGACTCCAATTCTCCACCCCATAAGTTGTAGTCGGGCACTTGTGAAAGTATTGACTTTTTGGTGAATATAAGAGAGAGTTAGTTAGAAGGTGAATTCAGCCAAGTAAAATGGCTATTTACCTTAATTTCTCATTTTTAATATAAAATTTAGAAAATTAGAAAATGACTTAAATACCCTAATACAACTGGAGTTAAAAAACATAACAACCCTTAGGGTGCGTTTGGTATGCAGACAGAACATGACAGTTGTTCAACGTTTGGTAAGACATGATAAGACTAGATAGAACTAGTTAAAATGACCAATTTACCCCCAATGAGTTGTTTAGTGTTTTTTTTAACTAAATAATCAATATAAATGTTAACAAATATGGTGTGCAACGTATAACTTACATCAAACCACTACTACTTGCAAAAATACATTTGCAAAAATACATGATTTCATAATCAACTAATGATATATGAAAAAGGTAAATATAATATAAGCATTAAGAATCCATTATCGAAGCAAATCTATATGCATTCCATACTAAGCAGAAAAAACTACTACCAACAAGCGCACAATCAATTAAAATGGATTGAATATCAAATAGTAAATAAAATATAAGCATCAAGAAAACAATTTGGCTAGTGATCCCATATAGTATCATCACATTCACAAAACTTGGATTCCAGAAAACAAAAGAATTCATCTATCACATGTGCAATCACTCATGTAAGATCAAAATCGAATATTTACTACTCTGATCAAGAGAACATACAAAACTCATCGAAAACAAGAAATTGCATGCGTGAACCTTACACAATACGTTTGACGGTGATAAAATCAAGAAAACAATTTATGTAATTTATTAAATTATAATAGAATAATTATTTTTTATAACAAAATATATCATTTGAAATTTTCGTCAAAATAATTAAAATGACACCAAATAAAAAGTTTATGTGGTTTTTCATTTTTATTTTTATCTCTTTTCTACATTATTTTTTATTATTAATATATAGTAAATTACATAAATTAATAAAAATATAGAAACTGTATACAAATAATATTTTGAGGACAGTAACATGAAAGTTTAAGAAACATAAAATACAATAAATAAAATGTAAAAGAGAGACCTATTTGATGTTTTTGAAGAGAATTAAGTTTAATTTTGAGGTTATATTGGTAAAATATAAGTGTGTTTCACCTTGTTCCATCATGTTCCATAGGGTAGGGGTGGAACAGGCCTGTTCCACTCTGTTCTTGTCTGTTCCACATAAAATTCATGTCAAACATGGGATATGGATCCATGTCCTGTTCTGTCTTATCCCTGTTCAGTGTATCAAACGCACCCTAAGTGGGAAGGACAAAAAAGTAAATGGAATTTTGAAACAATTTTTTAATGAAATGAATAAAATTCAAAAACTAAAACCAAAAGTTACTCCAAAAATATAAAAATGTTACATTTTTTAACGAAACCAAAAGATTGTTACATTTATGATGAGATGACAAGGTATATGAAAAAAACAAAGAAAAACAAACTTTAACATTCCATAACTTCAATTACTATTTTATTTTATATTTATATATAAATATTATACCAGCCTTTCAAAAAAATCATTATTTGGTAAAAATATAAACGAGAACACTAAATACCTTATAGTTATACCAATTGTATATAAAATCGACCAAAAAATATAATATTATATATACACATATATATAGGGTTGGGTTCTTCGTGAGACTCGTGACACCAATTTATGTTCATTGATCAACTTTATAAGCTAATGATTTAATGCTCTAAAGTTGTATGGTGACAATTTTGTGATTATTGAGAAGTCTCATGGCAATTTTATGATTATGAATGTTTAAATTGTAGATCTAATCCAAAGATTGATAATTGGTCTTACAGGTCTCACGAAAAACCTTTGGTCTCACGTGATCCCAAATCTATATATATATANATATATATATATATATATATATATATATATATATATATATATATATATATATATATATACCAAGTCTCTCTCTATATATAATGATGACAAGACCTATGCAAATAATAATGCGAGGGGAAACAATGATATGCTTTCCCTAACATGAGATCAAGTAGTCCAAAAGTAAACCCTAAATTGTTTTAAAGGTCACTTAACCTCCTCATCTTTCTTTTCCCCAAGTTTTCTATCCTCACCCTTAAAAACATCATCCTTTTCCATATCCATATCATAATGGTCCAAACATTTGTAATATAAATCATTTGTATTAAAAACTAACGAACAAACTGATATTTTTTATTTGTATTGTTTGTACGTTACTGATATTATTCGTAGCAGAATTCTCAAAATATCATGGAGGGACAGGTAAGAATAGAGTTTATTGAAACTTGAACTAATTTCGCTACCATAATCTTGAAAGACATTGGGATGTTTTTCGCTTTTGTGACTTATAACGGTTTTTTTTCTCCTCACTGGTCTTTTTTTAGCTGCTAATTATCTTTTTTTATGTGGGAAATTTGATAGGCATATTGCATGGTAATGAGGGTTAATCTTGATTGCAACTCCTGTTGCAGGAAAATGAGGAGAAACATTTTAAACATGAAAGGTACGTATTTAATTGTTTACGTTGTGATAGTAGTCAACAGTTATATTTAAAATATATATATATATATATATATATATAAATGTTTTGTATAGTTTTATTTTACAAAATTGTAAATAATTTGGACGTTAGATAGAACCAAACTAAAACAAAAAGGCACAACTACGCTTGTGGGCAAGGGTGGATGGCCATAGGGGTCTTTAGAGGCCTTGGCCCGTGGGCTTTTTTTCCTTATAGAGTGAAACATTTTCAATCCATTAAGGTTTTGAGTATAAAATATTTTCGGGCCCCTCCATTATTGTGATCCAGTCAATTTGTGATCCGCCTTTGCTTGTGGGCTCGTAGTTAACCATAAAATGTATAGAAATTTGTTGGTGTAGTATTCATGTTGATACACATATAACAGAAGGCAAATAATCGTGTGAGAAGAGAAGTTATGGTGAGAAACGTAAGAAGATATTTGAACCCTTGATCACTTTTAATCTCATGTTCACCCATGAAATGCGCTTTAGAAATGAATTGATCTAGTGCACCTTATTAGTGATGACGTTCAATTATGATCGATCTAAGGATAAAGATGTCTTCTTACGTTTCTTACCATAACTTCTCTTCTCAACGGAACCCAAACCCTATAACAAAATAGTCAAATATATTTATATATGATCGTTGTTGTGAAATGGGGCCTTAAGAAACAATTCGCCATTTTGCATCATCAAGCATAAAGTTTTTTGGTTTTTAGAAGGTATTTCTATTGTCAAGATATAAAACATTTAATTTGGTATTCAATTTAATAAAAAAAAATCTTTAACTACTAATCAAATACTTGAAAACCCATTTCAAATGATAAAATTAAGAAAACTTGTAGACAACAACGAAAATCGTAAATATCTTATAATAATTATCAGTAAACAAACATGATAGAAGATTTTAGCTATTTGATTATTGTAAAAGATCGATGTCATTTTCTAACATTTCTTGTTTTCTTTCTTGTGCTCTTTTCAATTATGGTGGCAAAGAAATAGAAAAGCACCTGATAGAAAAGCAGGAAAACAGAGTCAGTGTATGCGGAAGGTTTAAACCAGCTGATGTTGCCATAAAACTAAGGAAAAAAATGAAGCGTAGAGTTGAAATTCTTGAAATCGGAGAGGTGGTTACTCATTACGAGGCACAAGAGGAAGCTCCGATCATAGACCGCTACATACATTAAAGTAGCAAAGTTCTTATAATAAAATTGTATGATGTAAATATGTACATGTAAATAATCCTTCAAATTTTATTTTATTTGAATAATGTGAAGAATCATCGATGAACGTACAGTTCAGCATCTCTGTCATTACTATATATGCTAAACTGTATAAACAATTAGACGTCGTTGCATATATGGTTGACTATATTGACTAAACCATGGTGCGTATTTAGAATACTTTGTGTGCATGTTTTTTTATTGCAAACCTTACGTCAATAGCAATTTAGTTGTTATCGTGCTCCATTTCCCAGATAACTTTATTGCATGTGACCACGTTGCGGCTTGAATAATCCTCAATATTACACAAATTTCATAAACATGCAAAGTAATAAAATAATACTCTTGTTTATGGTGTGTAGCTCAGTTGATAAGAGGGTCAGATGACTTTATCCAAATACAATACATGTCATGGTTCAATCCCAACCCCCTGGCTGGCCTTGACCTCTGAGTGATTCAAAAAATGCCCTCTCACATTGGTGGCATTGGAGGCGGGTTTCGTGTAGGACCGGTTGAAATTGCCGGTAATCAACTTTTACTCAAATAAAATAATATTCTTATACGAAAATATTTTTATTACTTATTGAATATTTAAAAATATTCAATATTACATAAAAATAAAACAATCCCCTAAATCAACATTTCCCAATTTCCAAAAATTTGTCACTTCAACATCCTTCGACGATTATACGGGTATCCATACTTCCAAGAGATTTGATTTTGCCTCGGTAATTCCCTAACGAGAAAGAGAATGAGCCGATGCAAGAGTAGCATCTGACTTGACAAATCAATATAATTAACACGTTGGCAAACTTTATCAAAATAAAGTAAGATTAGATTTTTATATTTTTTCCATTTAATAATCAATAATATACATAATATTTTCGTAAGATTGTTTATGTCCCTTTTCGAGATTATAATATGTCAAAGGAATCGGAATATAAAAAGAAATCGAAATGAAATTTAATCAAGTTTGACCATACATTTGGTCAACATAATTTGTAATGAAATCAATCAAAAGAATTGAAATTTGTCTATTTAGATTATTGAATACAATAGTGGTGGTGAGGTGGAGGCGGTGACGGTGGCAATGATGATGATAGTAGTGACGATGATAGCAGTGGCGATAACAACCGCGGGGGCGACAATGGCGTTGGTGTTATGTTTATTTGATTATGAATTATTATTTTTTATTAAATTATATGATCTTTATTAAAAAAAAAAAATTAAAAAAATGTAATTGTTAAATTTTACCAATAATGCAAATTAGTCGTCCTTGTTGTATATATATATGATGAGTGACAATTCTAGGTTGGGCAAAAATCCCTTGTACCAGATTCAACACAAAAACCATCGAGATTTCTTTACTCGATTTAACCCATACTTGCAATTCGTTGAATCTAACCCTTTCAATTCCTTCGATTTTGCCCAACCCTAGTTTTTGCCATGGCCAGCGACCGGGAAGAACGCAAGCACCGTCGTTCATCTGACGACGAATCTGAAGAACCCTCAAAACGCCGCAAGCACCGTCATCACCGTCGCCGTCACCACCGTCATCACAGTCGAAAGCACGAGAAGCACGAAGACAAACGTGAGGAGGGCGAGGAAGAAGTCACAGACATGCCGCCTCCTCCTCCTCATCCTCCGTCTGCTAATTGTCGGCCTGATTATGACATGGAGGAAGGAGAGATTGTGGAAGAAGATGCTGCTGATTTCGACGGGAAGAAGACAGCAGATTCTGATGCCGAGTCCGGAGAAATCAAAATGGTCTGTTCGAACTCCACGTTATTTGTTTTTATTTATTTTTGTAAATCCATGAACTTCAACGATTTTTCTTTGTAGCTATTTCTGGTTGCTGAGAAATTGGCAAGAACTTGGTATAAAATTGAGCTTTTTGCTCCCAATTTCGTCTCTGATAAACCGGTTAAATCTTAACTGGGTCGAGTAAAATTAGGGTTTCCATTTCTCAGCAGCCAACGAGGATTCGTTGTTACTTTCTAATATCTTAGACTGCACAACAGTGTTGTGGCCGCATGAGCGAATCTGTTACTGCATAAGCAACGAAAGGACTTGGTTTCATTTAAAAATCGCAAACCCACTTGGTTCGCTCCAACCTTAATGAAACCGTGTGGTTTTGTTGCTTTGGCCATAAAAAACTTGCAGATGGCCATAAATCATGTTAGTATTCTGATTTCCCCTTGTTCATTTGTATAATGGAGTCTTTGGGTTCTTACAAATGGTTTAAGATCCTGTTTGCGACACACAGAATTGTGATATGAGTTCGAAAAGGAGCTATGCACTCCACCACCAGTCACATCTATTTTCCAGGCCACAGTTTAAAAAAATTAGGAGTATCATGAAGGCTACTGATGATTTTCAACTGATTTGTAAGAACTGGTTACATGTCTCTTGTTCTTTTTTTCCTTCATTTTTGAACTTGTTATCTAATGTTGGTCTTTTAGTTTTGCTATGTATCGTAAATGTGCGTTCATTGTTTCTTAATCTTTTATTTGTTTTTTGTAGGAAACTGGTGGTGCTGTGGTAGTGCCTAATCGTAGTATCAGGTTGCCGTTGGATGATGATAATGCTCATCTATCTGGTGGACAATTGATGGATGGGGACCATGAAAATGATGGCGTGGTGGCTAAGGCTTTCTCGGAGAGGAATTCTGTTCATGGCTCCAAGATATGTGAGGCAGTTGATAAGGAGGCAAATCGAAGTAAGAAGCATAATGATAATGGGTACATGAGAGACGAGTCTCATATAGGAGTCAGTAACCAACCTAGAAGAAGTTGGTCACCAGGAGGAAATGGTAATAGAAAGAGTCATTATGATGATGATTTTGAAACGAGGGACCGGAAGAAATCTTTGTCTAATGAAAATTACGTGAAAGTGCAAAAAGACTTGTCAAGCGTGCATGTGCATGAAAGAAGTCAGGAAGATGTTACTACTACTAGTAGATCTAGGTCTCATGAGCCGGGTAGGGAGAGGTCACGGTCTCGGAGCATTTCTCATGGAGCATCTCGTCTCGAGACACACAAAGAGGATATTGAATATTTTACAAGCAGGAAAAATAACGGGGATGGTGACAATGAAAGACTGAACAAACTTACAAAGGACTATCGACATGGCAGTCGAGATTCAGCAAGGGATAAGGAAAGAGAGCGTAGTTCTAGTCGTAGCAGACATGGTCTACAAGTAGATAAGCATCACAGCAGGGAGTCTGGAGAGAGAATTAGGGAGGGCAGCTGGGAGACATGGGATAGGGATAGAGATAGAGGGAGAGATTTGAAAGAGATTGAGAGGGACAGAGTGAAAAAGAAGGAACTTGAGGTGGAGAGGCAACACAAAAGCATCAAGGATGCAGAACGTTATAGGGAGAGAGAGAGGGAGAGGGACAGGGAGAGAGATAGAGACAGGAGAGAGAGGGGAAGGCGGGAGCGAGAGAGAGAGCGGGAACGGGAGAGGTCACATGACATAGGTATGGAGAGAGAGAGTAGTAGAAATAGAAGAACTTACAACCACAATGATGCTGGTGATGGACGTGGTGGTCGTGATAGGATCGATGATTACAAACATCGTAGGCCTGAGGAAACAAACTACAGAGATAGACCTAGGAAATATGACATAGAAAAAGCTGATAGTTTCAAAGGTGCACCTTCAGATGTAGATACCAAAAGAAGGTTTGTTTTATACATCTGCATTTATCAGTTGATCTTTTTGTTTTAAATTGTATTTTGAAATCAAGTTTGCTTTAGGGAGGAGGTTGATGAAGAGGTATATCAAGAAAGAAGTGCATTGGAAGCTGAGGACGATGAAGAAGAAGATCTTAACAGAATAAAAGAGGAGAGTAGAAGGATCCTTGAAAAATATAGGACTAAGCCATTGCGGCAGAAGCAACAAGAGCCTCAGTTTGAGGATACAGGTAAGTTTCTTTTTCCCATGTGTTTCATGTTTGAGCTTTTTGTTTGTGTGCTTGAGTTCATCTTAGGGATGGAGGTCACTTTGATTGTCATGTTTAGGGTTTTCATAAAATTATCTTAAAGTAAATTAGAAATTGTGACTCTTATCTTTCTGTTGAATATTTTGATGGTTAACGTATGCATGGTGCTGGATGTTATATTGGTTACATCAAATAACGTAATATAAGTTGCTATAAAAAGATTTGAATGCGTTAAACCATGTGGTACTTTGCATTCTGGTTAGGACAGTTACCTTCCACACGTATCAAATAAATGTATAACCCCTGCTAACTACCCATTAACTTTAATTGCTTAATGTATAAACAAAGTAGAGTGGTCATTTCAGTATTTTGAATTATGTGGATTAAAAATGAGTTCTCACACATAATTGTGAGATGTATTGTGAAATGTTCACTGAATGAGAGGTTACAGATTATGATTAGATTTTGACAATGCAGAAGGGATGTGCTTTCTAATTTTTTGGAGGAACTACCGGTAGTTTTATGATTTCACTGAAACTTTGAACAAGGCACAACAAAGTTACCCTCCCAAAATGTTTTTTGAAGTCTTCTGGGGCATGGAGGCTTTTTTGTTATTTGTTTTTTGACACTTTTTTGTTTCCTGCATTATTTCCATTGCATTGAACAGTTAAAGAGGATGTGGGAGAGCCTTTTATCCAAAAAAAGAATGTGGAAGAGAATTCTCAGTCTGTAGCTTCAGCAGCTAAAGTTCATTCAGGCACTCTTGATGGTCAAGGAGAAGGATCCGATACTAACACTGGAGACACACCATTTTCTGTTGGTAGATCAACTCCACAAAATGGTAATTCTGGTGCTGAGAGGAACTCTGGTACTGGGGGATTGGGAGAGGGTACTCCAAAGGTGCGGTGGTTTTTTGTACTTCATGAAATAACTGGCTAGTTTCTCTGTGTATATTGATTTCTATTTCAATGAATATTACAGAGTGAGCGATCGAATGGTGATGATATATTTGGAGAATCTCCACCTCGAGTCCGTGAAATGGTAAGCATAAATATGTATGGATTGTTTGGATTTTATTTGAATTCCTTACTAATTAGCTGTGAAGTCTCTCAATTGATGACTGGTTTCTTTGAAATGCACAGAATGAGAGATCAAATGACATGTTCTCTGATGATATATTTGGAGAGTCACCAGCTGGAGTACGAAAATATGTAAGACACAGGCTCATTGTTTTCTTAAGCACAAACATATGCTTGATTAAAATGTAATATTGGATGCTCAAGCCATATGATGAAATCCTTTTAGAAGTAGAATACTTGTTAATGTGACCTGACCTAACATTGTATGGTTGTGGTATGTGACAGAGATTGGTTTTTTGCATGGCTCATGTCTGTTTTTCTGACACTGTTCTTTGAGAACTGCATCATATTGCATTTAACTCTTACACATAGGTGTTTCTTATTGTACACATGCTTCTCTTATCTGTATGTCTAGCCACTTGGTAATCTTGTCATTGCTTTTGGTGCCATTAAAATAAGCCAACTGTTCTATTTTGATATCACCCTTTCTTATCATTAGAGAAGTTATATGGGAAACCAATTTTAAGTTACTATCCTTCTCGTTATGTCATCATTGGGCATTAAAGTAAGCTAACTCTTCTATTTTGATATTTGCCATTTCTTACTGCTAGAGAAGTTATATGGTAAACCTTTGTCAAATTAGTGCCTTTCCTCTATCATCATATTCTTTTGGATCTCTCTTGCTTCTACAATCATTACTTTGTGACACTCCATTTCTGTTTGTTAAGATGTGTGTGCATTTGCTCGACCGTCGATCTTTTTTCTGTTTCCATCCCTGTTTCCTCACACGTCACAGATAAAAATATATCATAGTTTCTGTTTTGTAATATCTTCTTTGTAACAAGTCAAAGTCCACATGCTTCTAAATTCGCCAGATATTATAGTCTCTATTGTTTCTTGCAGTGAAGACATCTTGCACTAACTCTGATTGTATTTTTATACACTAGTTTTCTGTGTCCTCATGTGTTTGTTATGTTTCCAGGGAAAAGGTGATGGTTTGGCTATCCAGAGAAGTGGCCTTCAGGATAATTGGGATGATGCAGAAGGTTATTACAGTAAGTAGCATAAAGCCATAACTGACATTTTTATGATTTGTTACAAGTTTTCTCTTTCATCTTGGATGAATAACAAATGTTGCTATTTTTCATGCACCACATGCTTTTTTACTTCTTCCAGCACTTCTATCAATTTCAAAGCATGTTGAAACTTTAAAAAATGGTGAAAGTCTTTCCCTTACAAAGTGGGTTGCTGACTTGCACAGAAAATGAAATGAAGAACAATTGGGTTGTATAATCAATGTTAATGTAAATATCAGAGATGACTGACAACTTGACAAGAGAAGTTGACATGCAAAAGAAAAATAGTGTAAGGAGGCACAATGAATATGTAGAAGTTATAGGTGGTTATCATTGATATTGGTTTATGCTTTTGTTAAAAGACAGATGATGCAGATTTAGAGCTCTAAAATGCAATAAAAATGGTAAAGTCTTTCCCTTACAAAGTGGGTTGCTGACTTGCACAGAAAATGAAAAGAAGAACAAGTGGGTTGTATAATCAATGTTAATGTAAATATCAGAGATGACTGACAACTTGACAAGAGAAGTTCGACATGCAAAAGAAATATAGTGTAAGGAGGCACAATGAATATGTAGAAGTTATAGGTGGTTATCATTGATATTGGTTTTTGCTTTGTTAAAAGATAGATGATGCAGATTTAGAGCTTTAATATGCAATAATAAGGTTGTTCCCTGGAGGGATAAGTCGTTGTCCACTAATTGGCTGTGGTTGTTGCCTGATACACGAGGCTTTGGAGTTTTGGAAGGAATTATATTGTCTTTTGCATGTACTTCACCTTTGGAACTTTGCACTTAGATTCAAGAATCTTTCATTTCCCCAGGAACGTTATTCCAACAATGCCTGATTGATACATATAATTTAACTGAGATTTATTTGACCCATTTTGTATTTGTCATTTTAGATTTGAAATCTACTGTGTTTTCTCAGTTATCTCTTTCACCTGCAGGTTACCGTTTTGGGGAAATACTTGATGGTCGATATGAGGTTGTTGCTGCTCATGGTAAAGGCGTTTTTTCAACAGTGGTTCGTGCAAGGGATCTCAAGGCCGGATCTGGTGATCCAGAAGAAGTGGCAATAAAAATCATACGCAACAACGATAAAATGTAGGCAATGCTGAACTGGCCCTGCTTTTGGTGACTATGCTTGTTCTATGCTTACACATAAATTCTTCAGAATTTTACTCGGGGGAATGCAAAAAGCCTAAACTCTTGCTCTACGTGCTTTGAATAGGTATAAAGCTGGTTTAGAAGAATTGGTCATATTGAAGAAGTTAGTTGGTGCAGACATGGAGGACAGGCGCCATTGTGTCCGGTTCCTTTCCAGTTTCAAGTACCGGAATCATCTTTGTTTAGTTTTTGAGTCTCTTCATATGAATCTTCGTGAAGTATTAAAGAAGTTTGGTCGTAATATTGGTCTTAAACTAACTGCTGTAAGGGCCTATGCAAAACAGCTCTTCATTGCTCTAAAACATCTTAGAAACTGTGGCGTCCTTCATACCGACATTAAGCCAGATAACATGCTGGTTCGTACTTTTAACCTGATTCTTTAGTTTGTCATCTTTTTGTTTTATTAACGTCTCTCTGATAAACATAGACACTCTAATTCATATGATCTTCAGGTAAACGATGCGAAAAATGTTCTGAAGCTTTGTGACTTTGGAAATGCTATGTTTGCTGGGAAAAATGAGATCACACCGTACCTTGTGAGCCGCTTTTATCGTGCCCCTGAAATAAGTAAGTACTGTATTCAAAGGGTATGCTCCCTTGGCTGGAATATCCTCTTTACTCATTAAAATTAATATGTTGGTAGCTGCTACACCAGCATATGTGGAGCAAGTCATTGACTTGTCAAACTTTCTGTTTATGCAGTTCTAGGTTTGACTTATGATCATCCTGTTGATATGTGGTCCRTTGGTTGCTGTTTGTTTGAGCTTTATACTGGGAAGGTTTTATTCCCTGGTGCTACAAACAACGATATGCTTCGCCTTCACATGGAACTGAAAGGTCCATTTGCAAAAAAGATGCTGCGAAAGGTGCTTCTTCAATTCTCTTGCACATCCTGTGTACTTATTTTGTTTTATGAGTTTGAGGCTGCCAGTATGAATGTTACTAATGGTTTGTTATGTTGGCAAAGAAGCTGTTATGGCTTGTTTTGTATTTTATTCCTCTCCTTGTTCCTTTTTCTTATTTGGTGCAAGCAAGTTAACATGTACTTTTCTGCTGTCTTTTTGCCCACGTTCCCTGTAGGGAGCATTCACCGAACTTCATTTTGATCCAGACCTCAACTTTGTTGCCATAGAGGAGGACCCTGTTACCAAGAAGGTATGCACCATTATTAGTAGTTGTACTCTGTTACCATGTAAAGTGAGTTATCTTATGACACTGGTTTAACTCAATTTTCAGACTGTAAAGAGGCTGGTTAATATGAAGCCGAAAGACATTAGTTCTATTGTTATGAGCTCTCCTGGAGAGGATGCAAAGATGGTAGCCAATTTTAAGGATCTTCTGGAGAAGATATTTATCTTAGATCCTGATAAGAGGATAACTGTGCAGCAGGCACTGAGCCATCCATTCATCACGGGCAAGTGATAATGATGCTGATTTCGTGACTCAGAGAAATGCTGTTGCATTTTATCAATTATGATCTAAATTTCATTTTATTCTCTAATCATTGGGCATTTATCTGTCTTTATCTATGTGCTGGCTTAAGAACTTCGGACACAGTTCCTGACATGGCCGAAGTCCGCAGACATGATGTTAGGTTGGACGACCTCTTGGCGGTTCTTTCCGTGGAATATGTACTGTTCTATTGTAAGATAACTCGCCACAGGCGTTTTCTCCTCTTGTACTCATTCTTGATGGTGACCATTAAGGAAAATCTTAATTCAAGCTTTTTTCTTTACTTTGTATATTGAACATCAGCTCCTGCAACTGTATTTGGAAGTTATCTATGCTCTATAGATTGATAATGATAGAAATCTGGTTTTTTGTGTGCTTGCACAAAATACTGTTTTCATTGCTTCCATTTTTTGTTTTTTCTTCACTTCATCGTTGTGTCTAAGACGACTTTAAATTTGTCTTTCCCTGTTTATGATGCGTGGGTTACTTCGTTCTTTAATGAACATATATTGTACTAAATATATCTCTGTTCCAGTTTCTTAGTTTAATGCACCTCACGATTTTATGTTGAAGTCCTGGAGAGTCTAATTTACTTTTTCATTCAGGAATCTACCAGTGCTATGAGGCCACCAGGCAGTGCTTTAGATGTTTAATGGCACTCTGGAGAAGGTATCTTGGTTTGTCTGTTTGGAGCTTATTATGACAAGTTATAACTTTTAAGCTTTTTTTTCTTATTCACGAGTGCATTAGCACTCATGAAATTTGAAGGGCACTATTGCCATTGAGAATTTCTGTGCTGGAGTTCGTTTCATTGCTTCTGGCTTTGAAAGTTGTGATATTTTCCGCGTGTAGCATTTAGAAGATGAAATCTGTTTCTTTTTTTGTTGTAGAATATAGGTGCTAGTGTCTAGCTATATGTTAAACAAGTGCTTCATGCCTTCTGTTAGTTGTATATGTCATCCTGTGTTAGGAGGCCACATAGGTGACATAATGCTTTTTCTTTATGCTAGTTAAATCATTTGTCCATAATTAAATCTATATTCTAATGATGCTCTATTCCACCTGATTCATGGTTTGGTCACTCTGGATGATCATGCATGGAGGCGTGTGTGCTGGAGCTTTGAAGTAAAAGTATATTCAGTGAGTGATCCTGTTTATTTTTACTGCTTTCATGCTAGAGATGGATTCCATCCTGCATGGTATCTACATATATATTCTGACATTAGTCTCTTTACTTTTTTGTCATTTAAGGTACAGTCTCTATGCCTTTCCAACTTCTGTAAGTATCAATACTCTGATCATCTTTTTAGTCTTTTGTGCCATTTTCTACTCCTGCAGTTCTGTTAAACAGTTGCAGGAGTGATCATGTCAAGGTTCTTCTTTTTTCTTTCTGAATATGGGTCTTCAGCTTGTCTGCGTTAATTTCACATCGTCACTTATAAACACAGTTATTTTATATGGCCACCTGTGTAAATGTTTATAAGTTTCAATCCTCACCTATATATCTTTGTATATCTTAACTGATCAACTCTTCCATTAACCGGCTGCATAAATTTCTTAGCCATACTTGTTCTGTTCTGTGATGTATACTTTAAAATCTCAGGATGAGTATCCACATCTAAAGAATGTTAACTATTTGCATAAGTTTTCTGGTCTATATTCGATCTTTGCTGTATGCTCAATTTCAGGATGACTACCTTGAAAAAGAGGCTGTTTTGTTGTCAAAGTTCCCAGTGTGTTAAATCACAAGCAACTTGATAGGATCTGTGAAATACTGAATTTGCTTAATCAGATTTAACTTTAGCAAGTTAATATAATTTCGAAGGAGATAAAATTGATTCTGTTCAACAGGGTGAGTTAACGTCACTATTGGAAGTTGTCTGATTTGGGATGCATATTGTGGTTTGCAACAGTTATCCTTTCTTATAATGTCATATTCTTAGGAAAGAATTACTTGCTCCATCCCACAATGATTTTTCCCATTTGAATGTTGTCTAGTCGGTTACCTGATTTCAAACTGTTTGGAAACACCTTTGTTAGGATTTGTTCTGCATCATGTATAATCAAGTTAAATAACGATAAAGTAACCGCTAGTAATGTTTATTCAACCGTTAATCTTTCTTACCAAAAATTGACATTTGGACACATTTTTCCTTGATGAGCCCCGACAGCAACACCATTTTTATCAGGAAGAAAACAATTGCAGCCATTGTACTTGGCTTTAGCTTTCAAAATAATGATTCTGCTGTAAGAATCCCAAAACATTATAGTTAGTGAACATTTTTTTCTTGCTGAATTTCCGTAGCGTTGAAGAGGTGGGAATCCATCAAGTATGGCCTGGGGTTCGTATCTGGGCACCATTCATCTACCTTTTGGAAATAGGTGATGCCATGATTTATAAGAAATAATATGGCAAAAGGCGCAGCAAATAAGGCTTGAACTCGAGCCAACAAAATTCACGAGCACGTCTCTATCCATTCACCTGTCTTTGAGACACCTTGATTTTTCCTCCAATTATTTACTAGTACAGTGATTATTTTGATAGCTAAATTTTAGTACCATGGTTGAATTTTTCCAAGAGAGTGTTCCTTTTTGGGTTTTTGCAACAATTATGATTTCTTGAAACCAAAGAGAAATAAATGGTTACACTTTTTCACTTTTTTATCGGGGCAAATTGGTAAGGTCATGTCTTTTTGGCTGGAAAGTAGAGTGTGGTCAGGAAGTGGTGGGAATATTTGCTATGTTGTTTAGATAAAATTTTACAAGGCATGGGGTGTACAGTTCATTAGCTTGTGTTTTGAATTGTGCTTTTTTTTTCCTTTTCTTTATTGTTTTCCCTTTTATGATCGTCCATTCTGTGGGAACTATTCAACTTATAAGATTCCTGCCCTTGTTTAGGTGCTCGTGTTTTATTAAAATCTGCTGTCCCCAAATCACGTGAAGCCACATGTCAATTTGTTGAGGAGAGAAAACATTAATTAAATAAAAAATTATATAAAATAAAATAATGACATGGCTTCACGGACAGCAGATTTTTATTCGCTTTTTAGGTTTCCTCCTCCAGGTTTAGATTTAGTATTTGTCTACGTCTGGGTATTCAGCTGCATGAGGATTACATTGCTTCCAGTTCTTAAGGGCTTGTTCCATGAATGCCAAGTCGTTTCACATTTCAGATGAAATTGGATCATAATTTCATATGATGTCAATTAGATGATTATAGTTGTTTAATGTTATTTTATATGATGTCAATTTATGTGCACTAGCGTACATGTGAAGAGTAGGAATACCCAGTTTGGAGGACATCCAAATAGAATCCTCTTTATAATTTCAAGGACATGTTGCTCTTTACCATGTCCAGTGGCATGTTTCTTACTTACCGATTGAACTGAACCTTGTATGAGATGCAGCTTTATGGGTTGCGAGCAAGAAAAAAATATGATTTCTGGGATTTTCCAGTTTGAGTGCTTAATTCTATCAGGTATCCTTGAAGTATAATTTTAATCCAAAGCTATAGATTTCATTCTATGTTTATACTAGTAGTTGTTTTAATCAGAATGAGCTTTTTGGGTAAAACCAAAAATTTAATGCCACGCCACTATGTGATTTCAGCAGGGTAAACAAACGTGTTAATACGCACAAGAGAAAAGAAGTCAAGTGGCCCTTGTTTAACATGTGTAGTGTTGAGGATTTAAGAAACATTTTGAATTATTTTTTGCTTGTTATGATCGTACTACTGAGCAAGCCTTTTAAGGCTTAAAGAGGCAATAAATTAAGACCGTTTACCAATGAGGTGTCACTTACCTTATCTAGTGAGCATGCGGAAGTCCGAGAATTACCCAATAAGAGGAATATCAAGTAAATCTTACCCAGTGAGGAAAAAGATTTACTTGATAAAACATGCTTACCAACAATCTATTTTGATTTCTACTATGTTACCTGGTAAGGTGAACGAGGGTGGTGACTTTTGCCAATAAGCGTTTGGTAAACGGCTAACACTAAGATTATCCACCTTGTGCTGGTTAACTTTTTGAAAATAATTTTGTACTTTTTTGTATTTTTTTTTGAGGTTGCTTGCATTAGGCCTTGTAGCTAGTGGCACATCTAGTATCCATGGATTTGTGCCTGCCTTTTCAAACACACTTGTTTATGAAAGCAAGAGATGGATCTTTTTCTTAAAAATTCTAACTTATTGATCCATTTAAGTGGTGTATTAGTTATGTTTGTTGCTTACATGTTTCTTTTGCCTTTATGCAAGCTAGAGGTGGTGGTGGTTCTCATGGGAGGGACAAACAGGTAAAGGTAAGGTCTATGTACATCTTATTCCCAGACCCTATCTACCTTTGGGTGGGGGATATATGGGTTATGTTTGGTTCTCTTTCCTTATATATGAAGCAAATTATTTGTACATTTTTATTCTTGTGATTGTGGTGTGGTTCAATGGGGTGTTGTACTGTTGAGTTTGTTGCAATTGAAGTGAGAATTGCTTTTTGTTTTTCTTTTCCTTTGAAGGTAAAGGTTCATGTGGATGCTTGATGTTTCTGGGATATTACTAAATGCTCATTTGACGACGTCTAGTAATAATGAAGCTCGCTGCACGATTTGTGCATATAAATCTAGTCTTGATACATAATTATACGAACAAGCTAATAGACTAATTTTTAGAATGAAATCAATTCCGATATTCAAAGTGTGTAGCAGGAGAAACAGATGCACGATTGGACCTTTGCAACTGGGTTACTCGATCGGTTATGTTGGTTATGATAGGTTCTAGATTTTTACATCCATAACCGGTTGTAGTCAAGATCAAGGCTGACCGTAACCGGTTAGAGGCCAAGAAAGCTTTATGAATTCTTGGTAGAAAGCTCTTCATTTGTTATATATAATCATTAAATGGAAATGTGACAACAATTTTTTCTTTTCTTTAATTCATAGCAATTATTTTCAAACAAGTACAAGACAAAAACAGAAAGTTAGTAAATAAATCTTGAAGAACATATTCGCTGTTAATATAAACCGTTGATCGTGTAGCTTAATCAAAAAGACGGAACGACTTTGTTTGAATACACACTTGGTTCATGTTTCTTTCTTGCGGAAAACGAACTTGAACCCTTTTTATGCTATTAAGATTGTAATTTTAATTTCATTTAATTTTATGTTAAACATAATCACTGAATATGATTTTTTTTTAACCTAAATATATGTTGCAAAATATGTCAAATAAACATATAATCGATTTAATTGCTAATTTTATGTGCATTTTAAAAGAACTAGAAAGGTACTTGTGCAATGTAACAAGATATATCTTTATTTGAATGTTTCGTTTTATTTCGTCTTTATGGATGTTTTAATATGTTTTTTATGTGGTTTTGAGAAAAAAGATAATAAATTTATTTTTGAATGAAATATAAATTT
>NC_037540.1:5579404-5632179 GCF_001531365.2 Cynara cardunculus var. scolymus
AATGATTATCCTAATTATATTTTAGGTTTTTATATTTAAAATGAGATGTTTATCCAATATTTGATTATGTTTATTCGCAGTTAGTTACACGAATTCAAAATGGAGTTTTAATAAGTTGTACTTATACACAATTTACTTGTAATATTAAATTTTAAGTAATATGCATCAATAAACAATACTTCATGCATAAAAATGGTTTTTAAGAATTTTTGTCAAATGCTTTATAATATAGTACAGGTAAAGTAATTTATTACAACCCGCAAAGATGATATATCCTTAATATAGATATTTAATTTTAATTTTAAAATGAGAACGAAAATCTCTTTTTATTAAGATTTAATCACAAAGTATTAGATTGGGTGTATATGTCTCATTCACAACTCTAAACATTATTATTTGGAAAATGACATCGAATATATATTTTTTTAGTTATTGCCGTAATTTTATCAATTTAAATGACAATGAAATCCTGATTTGACATTTAGTATATTCATTATATCAGACAAACAACAAGTAGTCCGTTGGATAAAATCGAGAAAAAAAATGGAAATAAAAAACCATATAAAAGATCTAGTATTTCTTATGATTTTAGCAGTTTGGTTTAAACGACTAAATCAAACGAGATGTTATTCATTTCGGTTTTGATTATATCAACCGAACAAACTTAACAAGGACTTTTAGATAGAAATGACAACGGTCAACAAAAAAGACATAATCTTCGGAATTCAATTTTAAAATATTTATTTTGTTCTCAAATATGATAACGGGTTACCTATTAATCTTTTTTTAACAAAACCTTAAACCAAAATTACGATATTATTCGATCCTATTTTCCGGCAGAAAAACTTTAAATGCTGTCGGTTTCAAATTTAATACAATAATTTATGGTTTTATTTAGTAATAAATTGATAATACTGATTGGTCTAGAACTTTTCTTCATTTTGTTATTACTAAAGAATATTTATTATTATTAATAAATATCTCACGTTGAAATAGATAAGGGGTCGTATAAGAAGGATAGTTAAAATGAGAAGTATAAGAAGAGATATGGGCCATTGATCATCTTTAATCTCAAACACATCAATGAATCGTGTTTGACACGGGGATTGATCTGGTGTATTGCCTTCTATTTGTGAATCCAAGTGTGGAAATCTCTTATTACACTTCTCACTTTAACTATTATTTTTATCGAAACCCAACTCTGTTAAAATATAACACTTATCTGAAATTTATATAAGATTATGGTATTTAAACAAACCAAATTTAAGTCCTTTCCAGCACATCAAAAAGAGAGTTGTAACCACCAACATTAATAAGATAGCAACATATGGGGTTATGTTTAAACTATCCATTATTTTCTTTTATCAATTCATATTGCATAAGCTTAATTTTATTTGACTTAATTAAGAGACTCGGTCAAACCCGTTAACCAAAGAACTAGTCGAATTCAATAAAGGTTGAGCAGACTTGACCTTTTTTTCTCTTTTAACTTTGACATCTTAACCATTCATATTTAGAAATACATAGTTAACAATTTACATTTATAAAATGTATCATTTCTGAAAAAGGGAAAAATTAAAGAAATTCTTTTTGAACCTTTATTCTTTAAAAACAAATCATTAAACTTAATCATTTACTGGTATTTATTAAAAATCAAATATATAATTTAACACGCAAGATCTGATATAAATGTAATATGATTTATCACCACAACCATTTGTTTCTGGTATTCTTAAACTGACTGATTGAAAGATGTCTAATTCAGTCAAACATTTAAATGGTTTGATTCAACCAAATAATTACATGGTCTCGTTCACATCATATAACACGTTCCCATTCAAAATTGTAAGAGAATATGAATAAGCCGTACATGATTATTTAAGTTACAATTTATCAGTTAAATAGTTAAATATTATTAATAACTTTTGCTTAAAAATATCCTATCTTTTTATGACAATGATTTTGTCTTTTCTTTTAATTTGTATCATAAATACAAATACCTAAAACCGAAAATCACTTTTGTGACCACGGATTAAACGAGGGTACGTTTCAAGGTCTACACGGAGTTTGATTTATAACACAATCACACGCTTAACATGCCAAAATTGCAAACAACCCCCTCAAGGTTTCCTCCTTTTTGTACCTCCATTTAACAAACAATAGTTATTCATTTATCATCGTACTTAAAAATAAAACTTATATCTATATAACCATTTTTAATTTCTGACTAATTTATGAGAAACACCACATAGTTGTAATAAAATAATAAATAAATCATATACAATTTACTAACTAGTAATTTTATTTATTGGCATATCAGTGACTCTACAAGTGAAATGAATCAATAAGGTAAATCAAGGACGGACCTACTTTGGTGGTATAGATGGCACGTGCCACCATATTATTCATCCGTCGAAGGGTAAAAAAATTTAGATTCGTAAAAGATGCAACCATATTAATTTGTTATGTGTCATCCGTATGTATTTTGAAACTACAATGAGAACACGTTTTATTTGGTATAATTGGTTTACAAGACTCTTATTTCACCCTAGACCCAAGCTTGAATCCTGTTAGTGTCATTTTTTTTAATCAAATAGTGTCACCGTTTGAAAAAAATTCCGTATATTTGTTTTTTATAGTCAAACGGTGTCATCGTTTGAAATTTTCTCCCTATGTTTTTTTCTTATAGTCGAATGGTGCCACCCTTTAAAAGAATTTCTGGGTCCATCCCTAAGACAAATCCATCATAGTATTCATTTATGTAGGTCTTGAACTATTATTACAATTTAAAAGAGCAAGATAATCGATTGGTAAAATGGGTTTTGCAAGTGCTCTGTCTCATATTCTTTCATTTACACTGAAACATTGATTTATTACGAAGAAAATGTGATAAAACATTTCTTTTGGGTAAAACTTTAGATTAGAGGTTGAGGATTCAAACAGTACATGGAGAAAACGATATTTTAGAACTCAAAGGGTCAAACTGTTAAACTGGTAAACAAAAAGGTAGATTTTAGCAAGTTATGATTGATTTATTTCTTGGCCACTCGCAATAAAAAGTCTGTTATTGGCTTTGGTTTGTTGTCTTGTACCTCCTCCTATTCTTCAACTTCTTCACAGTTTTTTCCTGTCATTCCAAAACAAAAACAAAGGGAGAGGCAGCTATGGGAAGAAAGCTTGATGCTCTCTTTGGCAGAAAATTCAAGACCTCCAAGTTTAAAACCACTCTAAACCTCGCTATCTCCCGCCTTTCACTCCTCAAAAACAATCGCAATGCTCGACACACCATTTCTCGCTCCGACATCATTCAACTCCTCCACCTTAACCACCATGAACATGCCCTCCTTCGGGTACTAGATCTCTCTCTCTCTCTCTCTCTCTCTCTATATATATATATATATATATATTCATGATAAAAATTATTCAACTGTATGATATATGATGATTATTAAGCATTATTCATCATGAATAATCCATAAAATAGTTGGTTTTCAGGTTCTTGGCAACTACTAATTTGGTCATAACTGGGATACATGTGACAGGTTGAACAAGTGATCAAGGACCAGAACATGCTAGATGTATATGATATGATACATGGTGATTGTCATCTGCTCATACAAAGGATCAACCTCATTGAGCAAGCAAAGTATGTATTTTTCTGGGAATATCTATCTTTTAACTTCTGGTTATCAAACTGTTTCACTACTAACTAAATACCTATGCAAATAATAGAATTTTATGATAATAGTGAAATAGGTAATTTTAACTTTGAGACTTGTTAGACAAAGAAAGGAATAATGCATTACTTGAAGTTTTATGTGGCTCTTTCTACAGTCATTGTCCAAATGAATTGGAAGAGGCAGCATCGAATTTGTTGTATGCAGCTCCGAGATGTGGGGAGTTCCCCGAGCTTCAAGAGATTCGTGCAATTCTCACAGCTCGTTTTGGAAAGGAGTTTGCTTATGGTGCTATTGAGTTACGAAGCAACTGCAGAGTTGGTCAAAAGGTAAGAGACGCTGAAAGATCATAATCAACTATCAAATAACATGGAGATTCTATTACTCTAACAGCTAAGCATAATTGTTTATATGGCGCTAGATGATACAAAAACTGTCTCCCAGGCAGTCGAGTTTGGAGAGCAGAGTGAAGATGCTTTTAGGAATTGCCACAGAGAATGGTATCATTCTGCAACTGGAGGAATCTTCACCGCAGATCAGAAAGGTTAGAAATTATGATACTGCCTTATTGAAGACAATCCAAATTCAAATGATAATTTCATGGATAGAGCAGTATATGATGTTAAAATTTGAATCTATGCTTTTTTTTTCATGATCTTGAATCAATCCATGTCTGCAGAAAAAACTGGTTGTCGACAAGAAGCAAAGTCAACTTAATACAGAAGCAAAAGTGGAGGCGGTGGCATCCATGGTTTTGCCGGAGAAAATAGAAAAAGTTTTGAGTTTGTCTGAGTCAATGAAAGGGTGGAGAAAGTACAGGGATGTAACTGATGCAGCAGAAGATGCTTTTGAATCAGCAGCATATGCAGCTGCTGCCGCCAGCGCAGCAGTGAAACTCTCCCGCTTGGAATCATTTAATTATGCCAGAAAGGTGCTTAATTCTGAGTCCATGAAGTCAAAACATCACATGCATGACTGCAGTCAAATGGGATGCCAGAAAAGCTCCTCAACTCCAAGATATTATTCCGAATCTGAAAATGAGGAGACTGCTGAAGGTGAAAGATCAAAATATAACATGAAAGTGGCAGAATTTGATAGTTCAGATTCAGATGGTTACTCTGATGAAGGGGATATAAGGTCATTCCATGGAGGTCAGAGCAAGCCATTTGGGAAGAAGATGTATTTTGATGAAAGTGATTACGACATTGAACAAATAGAGTTTCCATCAAGGAATTATGGCCTAGTACATGATGCAAAACAAGGCTCATATGGAAATGAATCATCTTATCCTGCTAAAGGTTACAATATTTCAGAAGGGCATAATAGGAATGCATAGTCCTCATCTCATAAGCAATTCCCATTCAGGCATCAAGCTAACCCCAAGGCACGAAAACCTGGAAACGGTGAAGGTTCTATGATGCAGGAGGTGCAACAACTAAACTTAGAAAATAAGCTAAATTCTGCGAGGAACTGAGGAAGAAAAGAATCTATGATCCATAAGCCCATAACCAGCTTGCAAGCATATCAGAGTTTTGTAACTGTTTCAGTGATTATGCACATTGGTTTCTTTCATTTCTGGGTTTGGTTATCCATCTGGATCATGGTTTTTTCACATAATTCTTTAATGGTTTTCAAGGGAAAGAGGATTTCCACTTTAATTAACCTTTTGTAAAACCAACATATTTATCCATTAAGTATTTAGCTTTTTGATCCATCGTACTTGGTTTTTCTTCTTCCAAACAAACCATTGTTTTTGCAAAATTACAAAAGCAGCATCAGACAATTAAGTGATGTGCCAAATAGTTCCAGAATTTATCCAGAGCCGCTCATTCTTACCAACTATAGTATTCTTTTTTGCAAGAATGATGGTTTGTTAGCAACAAAGAGCCAAGTGCGGTGGTTGGAATGATATTCTAAGTGTATGTGATATATTGCATGTAAAAAATGATTATAGACTTGGTAATCTACAACACGAACAGTAAAAAAATGATCCTGGCTACAGAAACATCTGAATACAGAATCCTTCTATTAGGCAGCAGTCATGATGATGCTAACAAATCAAATTACTTGCATCAGACTCACAAGCAAGGTTATAAACATAGTCACACTCTAGTAAATAAAAAAGGAATACTCCAGCATCAAGCCTGATAAATAACTAATTGTACTTACCTGGTTAGGTATCTACTTTTGACTGTGGAGCGTAAGCTGTGGTTGTAGAAAAGCTGCTTTCTCTGACTCTTGTCTTCTGATCCTCATTATAGTTAAATAATTAAATTGCTTTTGAACTGATCAAAATTCAGATAATTGGATGTGCTATAAGCAAAATTGGAAGAAACAACACCCTTCCATAATACTCCTATCTTCCTAAATTTAAGTGTTTGACTCTTGGTCATGTATTTAAATTATCCAACAAAATGGAGTAATTTTGTGGACCAAAATAAGTGATGTCAATGCTAGCTAACAAGCAAATAGGCAATTTTTAATGTTGAGTTGAGAAAGGATTAATACATATACCCCCCCCCCCCCCGCCCCAAGTCATAGCTTTACTAGAAAGTTTGAAAGGATACTTAAAAAGTAAACATGTTCTTCTGATGTATGAATACAATTATATCAACTGAAAAAAGGTAGCGATTTACAATTTTAAAATTATGCTGGGTATTTCGTAGTCTATTAATTTCATACATGATATATTCAACTAATAAGAATCAATTAAACTTCTTTTCAGAAGACCAAGCTTTATGTGACTAGTAGTAACTAATCAACTCTTGTTAGTTCTGTACTGCATATCCATGTGACTTTTTGTATAAAATGTTTGATTCTGTCACCTCTTTATTTATATAAATGTCAAATGCCAAAAGCTGTATAAGCTTTTTCATATCCTCAAAAACCAGTTTCCAGGATATACGAAAAGACTAATTGAATATCAAAGTCAAGATCGTTAACAATTTAAACTGTAACGAGGTTACTAATTTATCAATCTGATTTACCTCTACTTGCTTATACATTTATACGTGTACAATGCTATATAGAAGCTACTAGCCCCTAGGACGCTTCTTTCCATGTGGCATTAGAGTAGAATATATCTGCAAACTCACACCGATATCTTCATCATATTCAAGGCAAAGTTCCTCCTGCACAAGTAGATCACATTAGAGAATAATATTTGCAACAACAAGCACTTGTACAAAAGGTTTTTTACAGATACAAAACCTTGAACTCCTGGGGGTTTTTGGGTGAGTTCTCAGTAATAGCATCCCAGACATCTTTGAACATCCTCTTCCGCTTTCTCCACTGACTGATTGCATCTGAGTAAGTTTTCTCCACAGCCTTTCGCTCTTCTGGGCTTACCAAGGTTACTCCTCCACGTAATTTAGTCAATCTCTCTTCCATTTCCTTAACCTAATACAATTATATGATGCTCGTAAAAAAACCATGAATAAGTGAAGCATATCAAGATAAAGGAGGTCAAATTAGTTATTTCAAGAACCTGCTTTCTTAGTTTAACATCATTGGACTGTATATCTTCCAGTGTTAGGTGTGATTGTAGAGATTTAATCTCTGCACAAAAAAGATTATCATGTAATGTATATCAAATGTGAAATAGTGGCATTGCATTCATAAAGCCTAAGAACCAGAGGTGCTTCTACCCCCTCTTGACCGCATCCTTGAACTGTTGACCTCAAATACAGGCAATATAGATTAAGAAGAAAAGAAAAGAAAGAGACAGAACCTCACAGATCATAAACTTATAAAGTGGGGCTAAAATTCAAAGTAGAGCATATACGAGAGAGGAGGCAATGCAACAAAGGCAACTAGAAATCTCTCTCTTTATGAGCCGAATTGGAAAATCAAGTCTTTCTTAGATGTTAGTGACAATTTGGGATTCATGGTGAGGATTTTCTTTGTTAGACTAGTTTCTTATTGCATATTTTCCCATTGTTCATCTTAGACTTATTTTTCGGTGATTTCATGAACTCCAAATATCATGTTTTCCTACTGGTTTGGTTTTAGACCAAAGGCCATGTCAATGTATCACATACCTGAATGATGAAATTGAGTTGGTATGTGAGTAAAACCAGAATGATGGCTTCTCTGTGGTTTTAACAACATTATCGCTTTAAAAACAAGATAAAGAGTCTTAGAAAAGAGTACCTCCTTCAAGCTGACTGTTTGCTTTTTTTTGTTCTTCCAGCATCTCTTGTAATTTGGCATTTTCTTCCTTCATCTGATTAAGTTCTTCAGTGTTTGGGATCTGAAATTGATCTTGCCTAGCAAGATATATCTTCTGTTTGCCATATTCTTTGAATGATATTCGTCCACTGTCAGCAAGACTATCGAGAGCCTTCTGTATGGCAGCTTTTTTCAGGTTGAATTTTTGCAAGAAATCAGCCACATTTTGAGAATTCAGTGGTCTATTTTGCTGTAGAAAGCAACAGCATCAACAAGAGATTAGAGTCAGAATTGATGAACTTTTTACTGGTACAACTGTTTACAAATACAACCTCCCGTTAACTTGGAGGGAGAGACTTTATGGTGAAGTTTCCTTGTAAAACATGGCGTCTAGAATCAGAGTATGTGAATATGATTCAACTGTAAGACACCTTATATTCCAAACATAGTATCTCCAAGTTTTAACTGTGCTTCATAAGAGCTGTTGTATGTACAATAAACAGAAGAATTTTATCCTTCTGATGTTCTTGAATTAAATATCAGTCTGATAAGAAAGAGAACGATCTAGAATTTAGAGGGAATGCCTGGCCCTTTAGCTGAAATGAAACCAGAAGAAAAATAAGGAACTCATCTTATAAGGGTCAGGTTGCTCATTTACAAAACCTTATTCATATGAAGGCACACAGGTCCTCCTTCAAAGTTTTACACCTTTAAGTGTATTAGTGGTAAATCTTTACTTCCAATAAATTTTACTTTGTATGCCCCTTTGTTTATCTTTTTGGCTATTTTGATAGGAGCCCTACAGGTGATGTGATAACGTTGAAATGCAAGTAGTTAATTCATGGGGTTTTAACGTCAACATAATACAAGCTGGATTTCACAAGTACAAAAAAAGGTCATATCTTAAATGGATCTCTCTAAAATAAGCTTGTCAAACTGTCATGTTTGCAGTTACAGAGTGGAAGTGGAGCTACCTTAGAGCCTTATTGGTAAAAATGATAATGTCCACTATCTAAATGGTCCATGTGGAAGAACAACTCTTGTTAAAAATATCATGAAAGTCTTTCTACATAAGCCTCACAATTACGTTGTCAGGAAAGAAAATAACTCGAAAATCAAACTGATAATATCATGAATTCACAATACTTCCACCTCAACTAGGAAATTTGACGACACCCATACAAAAACTAAAACATTCTTTTGTAAGTGGCAACTTCTTTGAAACCATGTCATGGAAAATAAATCTAAACAAAAGATGCAGACTAAATTCTCCATAATAGTGCTTCTAAAAATCTCGATTAACACATCTGTAGCTATAAACATTGAGATCGAAGATTAAATTTTACCTCATTGACGAAGTTAAGCACGATTCCTGCAAATTATACAACAGCGCACAGTTTAAAAACTTGTGAATGAAATAATAAATCAGATATTGAATTGATATATAAAATTAACCTTCCGCACTATCGGATTTGGGAGCCATCGTGTCGATACAGGGTTTACACCGTCGAAGAAGATGGAGAGCGCGGGAAGTTTTACTTCGACGCCTCAAACACCTCACTGACGAAAAGTTGAAGTGAAAGCATGACCCACGCCCCAATGCATTCGGGTGGGTGGAGCTCCAATATCCGAAGAAAGAAACTGTTTTGTCTATGCGACGCCGTATCAATAATACTTGAAAGAAAATGAAATTAATAATATTAACTATTTTTTCTTCATAAGAGTAATATTAACTAAAAGACTGTTTGACAGTTGTTGAATGGTTCAGTGCAGAATAATTAAGAGGCACTCATGATATAGTGCAAAATGAAAGATAATTGTTTGGTGTTTGTTTGCAATTAAATTAGGGCGCTTAATGGTTAAGGAGACACATGATACAAAATCATTCAGAAGGTTTTAGAACCATTAAGAAAGACTTTTTTTTTTGCCAAACAAGATTCACATCTTAACAATTCAGAGTCTGCCTCTTAATAGAACTATTAAGAAGTAAACAAACAATCCCTAATTAACTACCAATCAAATTTAATAACCTGTTCACCAATTTGGGATAATAATTTGATTTTTTTCAATATAAAACAATTCAATATTTTGATTTCAATGTTTCGTTTTATTTTGTTTCTGTCGATGTTATAATACGAATTTATGTGGTTTTGAACAAGCACTAATGTTTTTATTTTGAATAAAATATAAATTTGAAGATATCATAAATTTAAAAAAATATAGTAATATTAGTATCAAATTAACTATTTAAAAGTCCTTGTTTTTTTTTTGTAATTTCTTTAATTCAATTTTTTATTATAATTTAATTCATGTTCAATAAAGAAGTAATTTATTTTTGATTTAATAATATAATTTTTTATAAAGGTAATAATTAAATTAACTGTTAAATATCAATGATTATCTTGATTATATTTTAGATTTTTTATATTTAAAATGAAATATTGATTATGTTTATCTGTAATTAGTTACACGAATTCAAGCATTGAACTTTAATAAATTGCATTTAAACACAATTTACTTGTAATCTTAAATTTTAAATAATATCCATCAATAAACGGTATTTCATGTATAAAAAATGATTTTTAAAAGTTTTTGTCAGATACCTTATAATATAGTATAGATACATTTTATTAGTGTTGTGTTTACTGGATTTAAATATAATTGACAAAAAATTGGACTTCATTATGCATTTGGGAGTTTAATTAGTATATAGATGGGACTTTTGGCAAGTGATATTGAATCAACAAGTAATCTAAACACGATTATTAGCCAAAGACCATTCATTCTAGGAACCATCTTGACCATTACGGTCTCTCACTTTGCCCGTCTTTAATCTTGGCTGAAGCTCCCATACGTAGTTTACACGCACACAATGATGCTTACAACTTCGCTCTTTATAGGTTATGAATCACTTTTGCAACGGAAATTACATTCAACAATAAATAAATAAAAAGCAGTCAAACAACTGATAAGCGTTTTGTCCAAAATTGATTAAGAGGTCAAATTGCCACCACTTTGTTGCCAAAGATTGATGATATCGGTGGCTTGATTGAGGAGAATGATCATCTTCTTTTGAGATATCCAAGACTTGCTTTCCAAAGTGGTCTTGAGTTCTTCCCAAGCATCTTTCCTTGGCCAAAAGAAGTAAGGACTCAAAGGGATGGAGCCATGCCCTGGTATCACTTGGTCAAGCCCAAGCCCTATGTTCTTCTCCATCCAAATGAACTTCAACACTAGCCTTGGCTTCTCCACACTCTTCACATCCAATTTCACCTAATGTTGCATGTTTTTAACTCACGTCAACATCGTAATATAAATACACATGATCATCAATTTGTTGATCCATAACTGTTATTGTGGAGTCTCATATCAACTAGACTTTGACCATTTCTCTTGTGTATATGTTAGAATCTTCCCCATCTCATAAAAAGGGCTCTTTTTGGAGTGATCAAGGGCTCCACTTTTATTATAAAGAGGTCAATGGGAATGGATATAATTGCTTACAAATGAAAAGTAACCACATGCTATATAGACTTGGGATCATATAAGACCAACCTGTTTTCGTGAGACTGTTATACCACTTTTTTACACTTGCAACCTCTCAGCGAAAACACTGTAAACGTAAAAAAAATCCACAGCTTCACATACTTGTCTCACGTAAACCCAACCCTATCTATATATATATATATATATATATATATATATATATTCCATCTCGTCTCAAAATTACTATCCATATATTTAGTTAAAATTGAAGATATAATTAATACATTTATGAAAATATATTATATTAATTTTCTCTTAACATGTGATTGACAAAAACAAAACCCTACATATGAAGATGTGAATTCGAAATGCTGATTCTTGACATATGTATATGTGTATGTATATATATATATATATAGAGAGAGAGAGAGAGAGAGAGAGAGAGAGAGACCTGGTCTTCTTGATCATCAGGGACAGCAGCAGGTAATGGGGTTTCTTCATCAATGGCTTCTTGAACAGCTGCTGAAACAGATAGTCTGTGAAATCTTTGAACGAGTGGTGTGGAGCTATTGCAGAAAGAGGAAGAGGGTTTATGAATCTTGAATAAAGATGGGGTTTTCAAGAATCCAACATTGGGATTCTGAGAAGGCAAAGATGGGGATGAAGTGAGACTGATCTTGATGCCCTGATGAATAGACATTGACAACATCTTGATTAATTTAGAGATTTATCAAGTTTGGAAAGAAATTATGATTTATGAGAACAGACACTCATACCCCCTTTGGATAAGAGGATCATGCTTTGCTGTTGCTGGCCAATGGCCAGACAACAAGCAAGAAGATGACTTATGGCCTGAGGCCCATCACTACAGGCCTATTCTATTTCTACGGCCCATTTCACTATTTTTTATTTTGTGATTTTAGTTTTAATAAAAAATGGACAGAATAAAAATTTGGCGGTCCCTTCTTGACCCCCAGGTCGTTGCTTTTTAATATCATTTTGCAATAAATTTGTAACAAAAATTATAAATTAATGGTTTTTTGTTTACATATAATATATTATGAGTCGGAGAATCTTTAATAAATTCTTTAAAAGTAGAGAATTTGTGGATTTTTGTTTTAACAAATTTTCTAAAATATCTTTTTAAATGGTAAAAACATAAAAAAGAAAATAAGAATCTCCAAAATAAAAATTTATTAAAAAATGAGGATCTCCAAAATGAAAATTTATTTAAAAATAATCATTTATGAGAGATAAATCATTTTTTATTAATTCTACTTATGAGATTATTTGAAAATAAATGTTTAAATAGATAAATGATATTCTATGAGATGTATTGAAATTTTAATAATATAATTAATCATGTAATCTTTAAAATATAAAATCTGTTAGAAGTAAAAGTATTTAGAGATTTTGATATTTTATAAAATTTATTAAAGAAAATCTCATAAACCAGAGTAATCATTCTTTCTGGTTAAATCTATACTATATTATAAAATATTTGACAAAACTCTTAAAACCTATTTTTATACATAAAATATTGTTTGTTGATGCATATTAATTAAAATTCAAGATTGCAAATAGATTGTGCGTAAGTAAAACTTATTAAAGTTTTATGTTTGACTTCATGTAACTAACTGCAGATAAACATAATTAAATATTAGATAAACATCTTATTTTAAATATAAAAAATCTAAMATATAATTARGATAATCATTRAGTTTTAACADAATATTTAATTATTATTTTATAAAAAATGTATTATTAAATAAAAAATAAATTAATTTATTATTAGACTTAAATTAAAT
The DNA here is from genome assembly GCF_001531365.2 of Cynara cardunculus var. scolymus. NCBI lineage: Eukaryota > Viridiplantae > Streptophyta > Magnoliopsida > Asterales > Asteraceae > Cynara > Cynara cardunculus. The sequence continues at coordinate 5,592,546 of NC_037540.1, forward strand.
TACAATAAAAAATTAAATTAAATAAATTATTAAGAAAATAAAAACTTTTAAATAATTACTTTGAAACTAATATTAAATATATATATTTCAAAATTTATATGATATCTTCAAATTTATATTTTATTTAAAAATAAAAAATTATTTCTTCATTAAAATTACATAAAATCGTATTATAATATCGATAAAGACATAATAAAACGAAACATTAAAAAATCGAAATGTATTTTGCTATATTGTGTGAGTACCCTTCTGGTGCATTGTCTAAAACAACGATTTTTATCAGCTGTAGAAAAGAAATTATTTGCAGATGAAGAGATGTCAAAGGGGCTTCTTTTGCTTTATATGATTATCAATCAAACTACGGCTAGCATGTGAAATGGGTGCATAATATATAAAAAAGTTAATTCAAAGTCTTTTTCTAATGGGCAAATTACATGAAAAAATAACGTACTTTAACTTGATTCATATTTTGGATAACATCTTTTCAAACTTCAATTTTGGTACCTAAGATGTAAAATTTTAAATATTTAAGTATCCGGGTAACCGGTTGAAGCATTAACCGGCTACCATGTTGATGTGACGATTAATATGCCATCTAACTCAATATTATTTGCTGACATTGATATCTTAATCTAAAATTAGTTTTTATGTATTTGAACCGGCTATCTAGATACTTAGATGTTTAAAACTTTGTATCTTAGATATCAAAATGAAATTGTTACTTAAAATATAAATCAAAGATAAAATATATTACTTTTTCATCTGATTTGCGTTTTTATAATCTCCTTTCTCCATCTATATAATTTTCATTATATTTGGAAATCAAAACATTTGATAACAATCTTCGATTTATGCAAATTTCTAAAAGGCAGTTTCTCTACGGGCAGTTCAAAACGTTGATACCGAGTCTCCTTTCCCTCTGTGGCAGTGAACGAACCCTCCGAATCTGACGAATCAAAGCGGAAAACGCAGTCCTTATCGCCGGTAAATTTTTTGAAGTTTCTCCGATCTCTTTCCGCTGTTTTCCCCTCTCTTTACACATATCTTTTTTTCTCTTGATTCATTATTTATTTAACCTTTCAAATTTCGATTTATGTAAAAATTAACACAACCTGTTTAGCCCTAGACGTGATGTTCTTGAAATTTTGATTATGTAATTGCTTAATTTCATGTGTCGGAGTATTTTCCGCTTCTAGATTTGTAATTCGAGGTTATGTCCAGATCTCACATTTGTTGCGGTTAACCGTTTTGAAGCATTTTAATTTGATGTACTGAATACAGCTAGTTCAACTGACATATATTTTTACGTCGTTAATTATTTGTTATATATCTTTATGCTGTTGGATTCCATTTCAATATTGTCAAACTGACGAGAAAGTAGAAATTAATATCGTTGATTTTCTCAGACTAGTGCTAGGATTGAACTGAAAAAATAATGTTCTGTGTTTTGTTGTGAAGATAACGCTTCCAGTGAATTTAATTTTTAGTTGAGAAGTAAATTAAGAAAACCCACATCATAATTGTCAGTTAGGTGCTGAATTTGATAATGATATGTCTGACTTTGTATGAATTTGACTAAAAATGCAGTAGTTTGTGAAGCTACAATGTCGATGGCTGATGAACCTTTGTACCCCATAGCGGTATTGATAGACGAGCTGAAGAACGATGATATCCAATTGCGCTTAAATTCCATTAGAAGGCTATCTACAATTGCTCGTGCTCTAGGAGAGGAGCGGACACGAAAGGAATTGATTCCTTTCTTGAGTGAAAACAATGACGACGACGACGAGGTTCTTCTTGCTATGGCAGAGGAGTTGGGGGTGTTCATTCCTTATGTTGGAGGAGTGGAGCATGCCCATGTGTTGCTACCCCCTCTTGAAACACTATGCACTGTTGAAGAGACATGTGTAAGGGACAAAGCTGTGGAGTCGCTATGCAGAATTGGAGCACAGATGAGAGAGACTGATTTGGTTGATTGGTTCGTACCTCTGGTTAAGGTTGGTTTAATTGGTTGATGGTTTATATCTTCTTCATTGATGGACATTTAATTCTGTTATCAAATTTTTTTGAATTTTGCTTCATACTTAGGTTTGTTAAGTTCTTATTTTTTAATGTCATTACTATCATGGTAATATTTTTTGCTTTAAACATCTGGTCATAATTACTGAGAAACATTTTGATTCTTACCTTTTTGTTCTTTTTGGAGATATGACATGCTTTCTGTTTATGCTTGCAGAGGCTGGCAGCTGGTGAATGGTTTACCGCTCGGGTTTCTGCTTGTGGACTGTTTCACATTGCTTATCCTAGTTCCTCAGAGACGTTGAAGGCAGAATTGAGGTCAGTATTTAGTCAGTTATGTCAAGATGACATGCCTATGGTCAGGAGAGCTGCTGCAACAAACTTGGGGAAATTTGCTGCTACTGTGGAGCCTGCTCATCTCAAGGCTGACATCATGCAAATATTTGAGGATCTTACGCAGGATGGTAAGTTATTTATTCCAAATGTTATCTGTTTGAAGTTCTAGATTGTTAGGCTCAATTTTCTGATGAACAATAACTGGTGATGACTGATGAACACAATGCATTACCTTACTTCCAAAATTGGAAATAACAAGGAATACATGAAAGTTGATTGTTGCTATGCTTCTGGGATCGAGGGATTAGTTGCCAAGCATAATTGCTACTGCTGAAGTTGTTAAGACTAACATGTATTTTCAGTAGTTCAAAAAATCATTTTTACCTAATACCTAGATACCTGATTTCCTAATTAAAAATTTATCTTATCTTGGCAATCTCAACTAGTAATAAGAAGTGGCATTATGACAATATAGGGATCTACATTTTCTCATGTGGCCTAGTGTTTTTGTTCTCCATCATATAGGCTAATGCATGTTTCTTTGCTGCTACCATTCCATGAATGTAAATGGCTCCCCTAGATATGGTTGGTGGAAGTTACATGCACACAAAAATCTCAAAATTTGTGCAACACTAGGAGATAATATTCACAGCTAACAAGTAGGCTAAACTCTAAAGTGATGAAAAGAGAGATGTTTGGATAGTTGCAGATTTCTATATCCATGGTTGGATGTCACACTCCTTCACGCTACCCTTTGACTTTAGCTATCAGCTGATTGATCGTCAACTAGAGATTTTGAGAAATTATCACTGTGATAGCTTTTATTATTGGGGTTCACATGTTAAAAGAAGGGGGATGGATTGCTTAATAGTTTTTATTCCTTCGCGTAATAGTTTTTTAGTATCGTAAAATGCAATATGGTATTTTCTCATCCATTGGTTATAATAGAAGGTATTATGATGAAAGCACATTTATATAATGAGTTGTTGGAAGAGATTAAAAAGCCATGTTTTATAGCATACGGCGATTAAGGTTGTTCCTGAATGCAGAATAGCAGCTATCCTATAATTTCTTCCTCCTACAATTGTAGGTTTTACTTTCCTTTTTTTTATTGGCTTTGTGCTCATTTTTTCTCTTTGCTACAGATCAAGATTCTGTTCGTTTACTAGCTGTTGAGGGTTGTGCTTCCCTTGGAAAGTTGTTAGAACCCCAGGACTGTGTTGCACACATTCTTCCTGTCATTGTTAATTTTTCTCAGGTGAGTTTTTAATTTTAAAGTTAAGGTAATCATTTATGTCTTAATGAGTTTTGTGTTAATTCCTTTCTCTTTTGATTTTGATAGTGCACTGTATTATGGACTAGCAAATCAATGTTCATACTTTTTTAAGTAATCTGTTTTCTAATGGTTATCATAAAAGCTTCATATTTTTTTGATTGTGTGGTTTGTAGTTTTGTATTGGCCTAGGCTTGCAAAGAGATGCTAATTGAAGCAAATTTGACACATGCAGACTTGAATTCGATGACTTAACCAAATTTAGAATTGATATCAGCAATTAGCATACCAAGTTGATTGGTCAAGTAATTTAAACCGGAGTATGATCCGAATTCTTTAAGGAAAGTCTGAGAATAGGAAGACTTCAAGAAGTCATGAAGATGAGATTTTGTATCCAAATCTGATCACGAAGATGATTGAAATTTTTTAGTTTCATAACTATAACATTTAATAAATGTCATCAAATTGGAAACTACAAATAACTACAAATTTCGAATGAAAACAATTCTCATGTGTCAGCAAAAAAGTTGACATTTTAATTCGGCACGAAATGACATGGAGGCATACATAATTGTATTATATTTACATTAATAGTGTATACATGTAAAAATGTATATTCTTATCATGAAATAAATACACCAATTTCCTTTTGGTATGTTCTAAAATTAATGCATTATATCCCATTTTGGCCAAGTTTCAATCACTACCGACCTCTTTGTTCATTAGGAACACTACAAAATTTTGATTGCATTGGTTTTCACTCAAAAGATTCTCCCTATTTTGCCATTACTATGGATTTATGTGGTATGTAGATTTCTGAGTAATAGTAAGATATTACTCTTAGCTATTGCCCAGCCAAACTTTGCATTTATATTTGGAATAATTTATATGGATATTTTATATTAGATAACAAGTATTGTATATGCATATTAACTTATTTTTAGTTATTCACGTGTTAGTCAACTGGATATTTTGTCAAACCAACTATAGAAACATCCAAAATCATATTAGGTTAGTGCTGTGTACAAATATGCATTAAAGTTTGTATTTATTAGATGCATATGTTTTCAAACAAGTTATCCAAACCATTTACAGGCCTAATACATTATATGCTTTCTGATTTGTAATTTTTCTGTCTATGGGAACTGCAGAGGAGCTATTGCTAACCGACTTTGACTAGTTGCAGTTAAATTTGGTTTTTAAGTAGGAGAGTATTATCTGACTGAACTGTGGTTTTCAAAAGTCGCAAATTTGTTATCATATTATAAAACATATGATAAAGTGATCTATTACTAGATAAAGGATGTTTACCTTTTAATTTTGTAAAATTTCGTTATTTAAGCAATACTTCATTGTTATGCTTTTTATACATTTTAAGTGGTCTTTTATATAGGATTATGGTAATACATCTCTTCAACTAGGAATGTAGTACTAAGAATACGAAAATGTAGGTCGGTTTCAATATCATCTGCCTCTTTCATTGTAATGTCTTGGCATAGGATCTAGCGTTGATTAAATATTCAATGGTTTGTTTTCTTTTTCTCTCATTGTCCCTTTTCTTTTACCTTTTCAGTAACACCGAGTATAAGTTTCCTACTATTGTATTTCATTCCTATTATTTTATTTGTAAAAAGGATTTTATTTGCAGCCAGTTTTTCATTTCTCTCTTTCTATTCCTGTGTACTACCATTTTCTTTGCTTGCTCGATCAAACACAACCACACTGCACTGCTTCTCTCCATTTCCTAGTTTATTACTGCTTTTTAGAGTATCTATATGTCCAAATATACTGCTTCAAAGCACTTACTATTTGAATGATTTATCTTAAATCAGGACAAGTCTTGGCGTGTTCGCTATATGGTTGCTAATCAGTTGTACGAACTATGTGAAGCTGTGGGCCCTGAACCTACTAAGTATGTTCGAATCTGAAGCTGTTTCTTCTTTTAATATTTTCACTGCAGAAGTCTTTATGCATTTCAAACATGAAACACCATGCTTTGTTGAATAGGAGCAAGTATACGTGATCTTTGATTCAGTTATATATGTTAATTTGATTGCTTTTGTTGGCTAATCACTATTTCTTTCCTCTTATAATGTTCAATTTTTGTCTGGTTGTGATAGGACGGACTTGGTTCCAGCATATGTGAGGCTACTTCGGGACAATGAAGCTGAAGTACGTATTGCAGCTGCTGGAAAGGTCACCAAGTTCAGTCGGATTCTTAATCCAGAACTTGCAATTCAGCATATTCTTCCATGTGTAAAGGTATGATGTTTACTAAATTTCCCCTTCTTGGATATTTATCTCTCATTGTTTTGTTGTATCCTTGGATTTGGAAATCTTAATTCTTCCAAGAAAATTGTGTAGGAGTTATCATCAGATTCTTCTCAGCATGTTCGGTCTGCTCTGGCTTCTGTTATAATGGGCATGGCCCCTGTTCTAGGAAAGGTAATAAAATTTGCATTTATTTCTTCAAAGAATTGTTTGATGATTTTTTTTTTCTGGTGTACAAATACATCATACATTCATGTGAAAGAACTGTTATGAAGATGAGTTACTAAGATCTTTGAGGTCTTTCATTTATCATGCCTATGTGGGACTCAAAATTTTGAAGCCAGCTTGCGACATCATTTACGATGTATCTTTGGTTGTATTGTTAAAATATTATTGTGGCCCGACCCTGGTTTGAAGCAATCCCTCTGGTTCTAGACGATTTTGTGTGCAATCTGTAAATGATGCTTTAGCAATTGATTAAGCGGTCAGCCTACATGCTGCATGCATCCATTTTATCTTTTCTGCTGAGCATTAAGTGATGGTATTGCGCATCTGTCAATTGAATGTTATTTTTGGGCATTCTCCTTTTTTGGAGTAAATTCCAAAACTATGCTAGTTTTTTAACCTTGTTCAAAAAATATGTTTGATTTGTTTCATTATCCAAACTATGCTTTTGAATAGAACATAAAAATTAGGAAATTAATACTCTCTCCATATCCCTTCTCCTTCCCCATGATGAACTCTCGGTGGCAAGTGGTCACGCAGTCAAGGGCTCAAGGAGAAGGGGGAGAGGAGAGAGTAAAGCATGGTCTTGGAAGATGAACTAAAACAAACATATTTTTCGAACAAGATTTTTAAAACCAGCATACTTTTGGAATTTACTCCCTTTTTTATGCTGAGATTTTTGAGGGCATGCATTTGTATGCTTGAACTATTTCATTCTAATTTCTTGTTGTTTGCCATTGTTATCTTGCTACCACCATTGTTATTATGCCTATTTGCTGGTTAATCTTTTCATATTTCACTTGGTGGAAATCAAGATACTTCTTTTGGAAAAAGGATAAAGGTGAGTTGTTATTTTTCAAGTATTAAATGTCAACCTTCTAGAGTACTTATGTGTGGTTTATTTTCCAGCCTCAAATTATTTGATCTGTACTGTCACGTATGTGCTGTTGATATTTTTGGCTATTGCGAAGTTTTGAGTGTTGGTAAATTGCAGGATGCAACGATTGAGCAACTTCTTCCTATATTTCTTTCACTTCTAAAGGACGAGTTTCCAGATGTACGCCTCAATATTATTAGTAAGCTTGATCAAGTGAATCAGGTATGTTGTTGAAGGGGCTGTCAATTATGTAGGAAATTTAAAATCTACTGTCATTTATATGCCTCATTCTTAGCGTTCCACTATTTGAAGGAATTGTATTCAAAGTAGTATCAGTAGGGGACATAATTAGCAGTGCATACTGCTTGATGCTATCCTTCGGTATTAGTCTTTTTAAGGGCTAAAGAAAAGGGAACATCTTAGTTATCATGGAAAGGAGACAGCCACTAAGAAGGCAAAGCAAGAACAAGGAACATATTATGTTCTACTGTTTTGAAGCCTAATAAAAATTGGCCACAAATTTAGCTATTAATATCAAATATCTTTTACTTTCACACAAGAAATACATGAACCAATTAGAGCTTAGGGTCGTTTAAGCACTGCTTGCTAATACTGAAAACATTCATGTATGAATATGAATAGTTATCCTGGGAACTGAGTTCCTCTTCCCCTGGAATACAATGAAGTTATTTGCACCAGAAACATTCACGAATTTTTTAGTTCACTTTGTAAGGGAAAATTGCTTTGAAGTTTCAGTTCACAGGAAAGGGCTGTTATTATTATTGGGATTTAGAAAAGAAAGAGAGAAGATTGCATTGATTCAGTAAAAAGAAAAAAAAAAAAATCTCTTTCAAGTGGGATTCAGAAAAAAGGGAAAAACATCCACGTTACATTTTTTTACTGGTTCCTAGTCTGCATTTAATGAGCAAGTAAATTAGAGATTTAGCTGTTTAATGTAATGAACCCTTATTATTATCTTGTCTCTTCGGTTGTTCCTCACCCGAACACCCTTGTTTCTGGATGGATTAATGTACATGGTTTTATTTGATGTTCTGTTTGGACTTGTTTTTTGTCTTCAAATTGTTCATGTTAGCTGTTGTTACAGGTTATCGGAATCGATCTTTTGTCCCAATCTTTGTTACCAGCAATTGTTGAACTTGCGGAAGATAGGCATTGGAGGGTTCGTTTGGCAATTATAGAGTACATACCCCTATTGGCTAGTCAGTTAGGTGTAGGATTCTTTGACGATAAGCTTGGTGGTCTCTGCATGCAATGGTTACAGGACAAGGTTAGTGCTTCACAGTCTGGATGGTAAAATAGTGGAATTTACTTAACATGTGATAAAGTCTCGGGAAAATATCTCCAGGGAATATTATAGTTTTCTGTTATGTTAGGTTATTATGATCCCCTCTTTTTTCATCTGTCCCCGGAAATGTATGCCTGGCTTACAGTAACTGGTTAATTTTGCAGGTTTACTCCATCAGAGATGCTGCTTCTAATAACTTAAAACGCCTTGCAGAGGAATTCGGTCCAGATTGGGCTATGCAGCACATCGTCCCACAGGTTGACATTCAATTGCACTTTACTCTGTACCAACACGTTATTTAGGAATGCAGTTTTTAGTGCAATTATATGTCTTGTATCCTTAGTTTTAATGGAAACAACTATTTTTTATACCTCCTCCATCTCATATGACTGCAAAGATTTCCATTCTGAAACGTCCCTTCATTTTTGGGAAAATTTGCAAAGATAAAATTAAATTGTCATCATTGCAGATTATGTATGTATTTATCTTGTCCACAACTGGTTCATTATTGAAGGTTGTCTTTTCAACTATGTTCCCAGTCAAATGTTAGTTTTTTTGGATGGGAATATATATATATATAACTTTGCAGTTAATGGCAATCAGTGAGTCCTCTGTACTTTCTTTTGACGAAGTTGATACAGGATTAAATGGCAGATGTCGTAGCTGGAGTCTTGTACTCTTATTCCCATCTGATTAGGATGGGAAATTTCAAATAAGAACTATGAATATTTTGAGAACCTCGGAACCAACTATTTCATATGATGGATAACCCTGAATAATCATGTATTTTCATTATGAGTAATTTTCATCATGATAATCTATTATGACATTCATCATGAACATAACATTAGTAGTTGGTTCTAAAAATACTTACAGTTTTCATTTTAACCTGCCCCTGATTAGGAATACCTTATGCACGGATGTATGAATTTACTATGCGTAATTTTATGTATTTTTTTCCTTGCAGGTCCTGGATATGATTAACAACCCCCATTACTTGTATCGCATGACAATTCTTCGTGCTATTTCTCTACTTGCCCCTGTTATGGGATCAGAAATCACTTGTTCTAAATTGCTTCCTGTAGTTGTTAACGTCTCCAAAGACAGGTAGGTAATTGCATTTTTTTAGTGCTGTTTTTCCTTTCCTTTCTTGTTTCTTATGTTTAATTCGTTTTTTTTCTTCAGAGTGCCGAATATCAAGTTTAATGTGGCAAAGGTCTTGCAATCGCTAATTCCTATAGTTGAGCAGTCTGTAAGTAGCATTATCCTTTTCTGTTCTCTTGATCGTTTCTTTTTTAGTGTTTTCATTACATAAACATTGTGAATTTATATATCGTGCAGGTGGTAGAGAAAACCATTCGGCCGTGCCTGGTTGAGCTGGCAGAGGACCCTGATGTCGATGTTCGTTATTTTGCCAGCCAAGCTCTTCAATCCATTGATCAAGTCATGATGTCTAGCTAGATGAAATTCATGTTGTGAAATTTTGTGTTTGAAGGTGCTTTATAATAGCTGCTGCATCTCCTCATCTCCTGTGTTTATTGTTTCTAGTGTTATTTTCTTTCATGAACATGTCACGTCGATGTCCATTGTTGTAATATTAAAATGTTCTTTTTTTCTTTCTTTCTAAACATCGAAAACTTTGATATCATTGGCCATTATATCCTCTTGTCTATCGTTATCATCCCCTTTTTAAGACGGTTTAGCACGAAAACAAGGTTTTGGTAGACGGTTACGGGTTGAATTCAGTGTCAAATGTCGAGCTGTTTTGCTAATTTTGGGTTGAAGATGCCTGTGGGATTACATCTCCGAGAAAATTGGCGTTTTCTGAATTATATGAAGCCAGTAAGCAAACAGCGAATCCAACAATTCTTTAAAATGGAGAAAATAAAAATTTGGGTAAATTTTATTTGAACAGATTCTCCAGAACTTTCTTCAAAATGGAGAAAGCCGGAGAAAGCATGAGAGCGCATGAAATTTTTCTGCATTCGGAGGACTTCAAAAAAAAATGATTACCATGAAAGAAACAATTTTCTATTATTTTCTCAACAATAAGAAGCATTAACCACAAGAGTGGTGTCTGATTGGTTTGAGCTTGGTTCCAAAGATCAAAAGTGTCTGGAGGTCTCAGGTTCAAATCTAAGAAAGAACAAAAATCTCTTTGTGGCCACGGAGGTTCAAATGCGATGACTCCGGGCTACCTGTAAAACAGGTGATCACCCTGGGATTAGTCGGCTCGTATAGCGGGTTAGATATCCAGGTTAATAAAAAATACATTAGTGTTAAATGTTTACGAGAGATATAATATTTTAGTATATGTATAAAAATAATTTTTTTCAAATAAAATTAATATTGTAATCTTTGAAATATTAAATCAGTTGAAGTTGAATGCAATTTCTTTTTAGAGATTTTGAGTCTTGATTCTCCATTTTGAAGGATTTGTAGGAGATGCTCCATCGCTATTGTTCGTATATTACCTTTTTAATGTGACCCTTCTATTTTGTACTAGCAGTTTAGAAAATGCGTAATTTTAATGGTTGATAAGGGAACTCTACCGTGAGACATGAAACACGTCCCTTGAAATTTTTAGGTCTCAATTATACATGTTTTAGCCCAAGAATAATGTTTTAGGCTTTTATTCTTTTACTTGATTTTGACAATTCATGATTTCGACTTTAATGGAATATTAGAAAAATGATTCTAATTATATGAATTTCATATGTTACTTTGTGATTTGAAGACGTATATGTTGTTTCAATTTGTAAAACTTTTAATGTAATATATAATATGAATTTTTATATTTTATTTTATTTATTAGCCGTCTAGTCCATCTACAGTTATAATTCATATGTAACAAGACCTCCAAAAAATATAGAAACGACTTTAATGGTTGAAGACGTACGTTTTGTTACTATGAATATAATGTATAGAACAACTTTTAATGTATAAAATGCGAAACTTGTGGAAATGAGCAAACAAAAGGAGAAGGAACAAACAAATATCATATGGATTTTGATCTAATAATATTATTTTATCAAACATTTATCGGGTGTCATCTACCTTACCGGATGAACATGGTAAAAACCGATAATCTTATTCGGTAAAGAGCATAACAAGGACCGGGAATCATACCCAGTAGTTGATTTTCGAGAATGTTACTCGATAAGATAAATAAGAGTGATATCTTTTATTGATAAATGTCCCGATAAACATATAGTAAACAACCCTTTAGTTATTAAGTTTCTTTAAAAATATTTATCAATTAAACTTCTAGAAAAGAATAAGAAGAAAACTAGTATAATCTATGAAATTATGCTAGTTCTCAATTTTTCCTTATTTACAATTTATTAGTCAACCAAAAAAAGTCAAATTAGTAATCCAGGTATCGAAGAAATCGACTCCTAACGTTATTGATCGCAACATTACAAATAATGTAAGCAAAATACAAATTAATTTTATATAAAAGAAACAAATCTAATAAGTTAAAATTATGGACTTTATTATTAACCGCTTCATTTATTTATGAAATCATATTCATATATTTTATTATTTAACAAAATTAAAAATTCATGAGATTACGTTTAATTTGATAAATTACTTATTATTCTGTTATTTATATACTCGTGATAATTTATTAAACATACAAATCAATAAAATTATAACCTTATTGTAGTTTTCACCTTTGACACAAGTATTTACTTGGTCCTCCTCGGTCATACTTGCATATACTCTTGATTTTGATATTTAAAATATGTTCATTAGTAAAGGGTATTTTAGTCATTTGATCATAATAAAATGCGTTAATTAGGTGGTTTTAGGGTAAGCGTAGAGGATATATATATATATTCCTTGCACAAATTGAACGATGTGAACAACCCACATAAAATTCAAACAATGGATCCAAAATAAACCAAAACTTTCTTCAATCACCTCTCACTATTTATACGATAAACACTTAATTTTTGCCATCCATAACCTTTCTCCATCTAATGACTTCCATTGCCAATGCCCAAGAACTCGAATACGAAGATGGAGGCTATGAATCTTTCTATGTTGAGCTTGAAAGACAAATCTTGATGTTGACTGATGAGTATGACGAGAGAGGTTTTTTGGGTATTACAAAGAAGCATAAAGGGTCCCCGTTGGTTGCAAAATGGAGATCCAATGGTATGAGTCAACCAGAGAGATATTTTTGTTGGATTGAAAAAAATGAGAGCGGTGACCGAGACTCAATACCTACTTGGTTAGCAGACTTATGGAGAAACAGTAGCAACGGAACCGGAGTGTTCATTCCGCGTATTATGAACTCTACAAGAAGAAATACGTCAAGTAAGTTGTATTATCACTTTTCTTGTTTAAAATATTAGGATACAACTGTACTTACTCTAAGTTTCAACCTAAAGCCAACTAATTACGAGTGCCTTTTAAATAATTTTTACATAAACTTCTCAAATTAACAGTATTTTTTTCAATGTAAAATTGAGATTTGAATGCTGAAAGAGCAGACTAATTTTATAAATTTTCTAAGTATGGTTATACATGTGGTGTAGGAAGGAAAAACAATAACAAAGGAAAAGTTTACACGATGGTTATGAATTAAAGGCGAAACAATGACGATCATGTTGACGACGTGATCAAAAGATCGGTCATAAACTTCCGTTCTATCAAAGCGATGTTTTGTATTGTATGCCAATTATAGGATTTGTGAATCGATTCTTTCATTTGTTTTGTAGATAATTTACATATTTGTAATGTAATTCAAACAAGAAGTTAATTCATCCATAAGTTTTGTTTCTTACTGATATTTTTTTATTCTCAATGTAATAAATTGTCTATACAATCTGCCATTAATGCAATAAGTTCTGTTTGTGCTGTGATTATCTGTCATAATATTATCAGTAACCAGTACTGTAGAGAAACATGCTATACGGTCTTTTTTGCATGTTGTTAAGTTGTTAGTTTTCCGTTTGAAATGTCAACAATATTTTAAAGACTAAAAGAGTACAGAGAAAGCGAAAAGTTACACCCAAAGCTTCTACAAGGTGATAAACACAAGAAAAACACCCACCCAAATAAAGGAACGAAACTACCAAACAAGACTACAAAACCCACAAGACGTAAACACCAATGATCGACAAAACACGGCCATTTATTGTGAAAATATAAATATATAAATACTAATTTTTTGTTAAAATAATTAAAAACATATAAAAATACAATAATGCATTTTATTTATTTTACCATTTCTCAAATAAAGTAAAATCGTATTGCTGAAAAATCCATTTTAATGGAATTCAGACGTGAATGATGCCCAAAATGGATGATTGGGGGTTGTTTGACAATTGCTGAATGAGTTGGTGCAAAATGATTAAGTAGTCAAAATGATTAAAAGCTCTCATGATATAATGCAAAATAAAATATAATTGTTTGATAATTGTGTACAATACAATTAGGGTTTTTAATGGTTAAGGGAGATCCAAGATACAAAATCATTCAGAGGATTTTAGAACCATTAAGAGGTAGACTATTTTTTTGCCAAACAAGATTCATCTCTTAACGATTCAAATGTTGCATCTTAATGGAACTATTAAGAGGTAAACAAACAACCCCTTAATGAACATATTTTGTTAATTAAAATAAATTTGCATTTTATTGATAAAAATATAGAAATATACATCAATCAGTCGGCATCGATATTTATATATGAAGCTTAATTTTCGAACCATCATATTAGACTTTTCACAACTAAAATAATATTATTTTTTTTGTTTCTTAACTAATTCTTTATATATGCTTTTACGGAAATTTACTAGAAAATATATCGTCTTTTACCAAATCCCTCTTTCTCGTTAGTTTCTCTATCGCACACATGTGTGCATATATATAATTTATTAACCTGATTATTAAAATTTTAATCACTAATACATTCACACGTTATAATATACGTAACAGCTCGTCCAATATGAATAAAAAATGAGATTTATAATCTTTTTATAAGTTTAAAGTTGTGTACTATCAATAATTTCCACTATAATTTTAAGTTGGATTCAGTATTATTATGTGGTTTTAGATTTGAGGTGATACATAATTAAGGAATTATAACCACAATTGTGGTCTTGGTCGTGCAAAAGACTTGCGGACTTGTAATTTGGTTGAACCAACATTATATTTGTTGACTTGTTGAATTTAAGTAAACGATTTAATTGAATGGCCACAAATGGAGTCCACGTACTCCTCAATCATATCGCTTCCAATCGGAAGCTTAACCTTCACCCACATCCCACCTTCCATCAACCCACCCTCGTTGACCATATCCATACCCATTATATATATATATATACATACACACACCCTATATATAATACATATATACAATCATTCCATTTTCCACTATATATATTCTTCCAATTATCACCTTCTTATATATTTATTTTTCTCGAGTGCTCTTGCATAAACATATATGGATTCATCCGCGGATGCTTCAAGTCGCTTTGATGCAGACGACAACGCCTTTTACGAACAACTAACACGGCAAATATTGATGCTTACGGATGAAGATGACGACAACACGGGAATGTATAGGAAAGGTGTGATACGGAAGCCTGTGGTTTATGGTCATGGTCATGGTGGACCGAAACTTGAGCCGATGAAGTATTACAGTTGGTCAGAGACCGGAAGATGTTCGGTCCCTAGTTGGATGGAAAGCTTGTGGGCCAAGGGCGGTGGTGGTGGGACCGGAGTTTTCATACCCACTGCTCGAAGCAATGGTAAGAGGTCCGGGAGGAGAAGGTATAATGATAAGGCGAAGAGGAATAATGACAGAGACAGAATGCATTCGGGTGTTGGACAAAAGATACATGGTTAATTACATGACCGATTTATTTATTTATTAAAATAACATATATACGAATTAATAAAAGTTCAATTCCTTATATGCACATATTTGCATCCCTTTGGTTGAAATGCAAATTTGATTGTTGTTTGACATTTTTTTCCTTTTAAAATATGTTTTTTTATCTTATTTTTGAAATGCTATAAATATAAATGATCAGGGATAACAGATATTTTGGGATTGTTTGTTTACTTCTTAATAGTTCCATTAAGAGACAATTTCTGAATCCCTAAGAGGTGAATCTTGTTTAACAAAAAAATGTATGACTCTTAATGGTTCTAAAACCATCTGAATAATTTTGTATCTTGGGCCTACCTTAACCATTCAGCACCCTAATTTCATTCTGAATAATTACCAAACAATTATATTTAATTTTGTACTATATTATAAGAGTAACTTAATCATTCTACATCAAATCATTTAGTAACTGTCAAACGACCCCTTAATAACTTATGGATAATAAAATCCATTATTTTATAATCAATATTAATTAGATAAATTTATGGTGATTAATTACCCATATTAACAAATAATTAATCCACTATCATATATTATTAAAGTGAACTACGAATTTTCATCCTTGTGGTTTGTTAATAATTGTCATTTTCGTCCTTATAGTTTAGAAATTATGATTTTCGATGATTTGTAATTTATTGACTATTTTCGTTCTTGAACTAATTTGTATCTTTAAGCATAAGGGAATAAAACAGTAAGGGGCCGCTTACCAAACACTTACCTGGTAAGAGCTTACCGGTAAATTTAACACTATCATTTACTTACCTGATAAGATTTTAATCCACCAAAACAGTATCATATGCAATAATTTATTCGGTAAGCGTTTACCCCGATAAGCGGGTAAGCGTTTACCGTGGTAAGAGTCGTTGCCTTCATTTATTAGGTAAGACTTTTGGTTCTTGTCTCGCTCTTACCGGGTAAAGTTCTTGATCCTTACCATATTCATTCGATAAGGTAAAATGACTTGGTGTTCACTTACCCGAGTAAGCATTTGGTAAACGCCCCATAAATAATTGTAAATTACAAGAACCAAAACAATAGTAAATTATAAACCATAAGGATGAAAACTGTAATTTTTAAACCATAAGGATAAAAGTTGATTTTTTAATAAACCATAAGGATGAAAAACGTTTACTTTTATTACTGTAAAATGTAATTAGACTCGGACAATCTGGACCAGGCCGACGCCCGACAGATTTGTTTGTGTGTGGTGGTTTGGGTCTGATCCAACGCATGACCCGATCCATAGGAAAATAACACGTCAGATGGTGTCAACGGTAAAAAAGAAAATAAAAAACAAATACATTTCCCTCTATCTTGGATCGGCTCTACCATACCGCTGTCTACCATCGTCCCTCTGCTCCGGCGAACGTCAACATCGGCCGGCGTTGGGGACCACCTCTGTTGCGGCGTCGGTGAACGCTACTGTACCGGACCTGCTGTAACCTTCTCTAGTGGGTTTCAATATGTTGGAATATTTTAGTAATGTTTGTTCATTTGAGAATCATGTATTTAGTTGATTTGTTGAATGCGATGCTGAAGTTCGTTTTTAATGTATGAATTTGAAAATATTCGCTATGATTCGTGAGAGTATGCATCAAGGTCCTTGGAAATGTGATTTTGAGGTGTTTGATGAAACCCTAATAGGAGGCAAATTGATCAAATAACCTAACGCTCACCTTTCACAAAAGAAGGTAGGCTGAAATCAGCTTAGGTGCCTTTCGTTAGGAAAATTAACAGTGTAAAACAGATCGATAAAAACAGTTTAGGGCATTTTTTGTTGGTATTCGCATGATCGTAATTCAGTTACTGAATGTGGACAAATGGTTTTTCTGATCATGTTTTTTACTCTGAATTTAATAGGCGGTATTTTCAATGAGTCTCGTTGATGGTTCGCCACTGAACTCATCAAGCAGTGATGATTTTGCCGCATTTCTGGATGCAGAGTTGGATTCCACTTCTGATACTTCTCCTCGACCAGAAGAAGAAGAATATGATGATGATGATGATGATGATGATGATGATGATGATGATGGCGATGGTGATGGTGATGGTGATGGTGGTGGCGATGATGATGGCGATGATGATGGTGGTGATGATGACGATGATGATGATGAGACTTATAAGTCACATATTGAAAGGTAAGTAATAACATAGTTCCACTCATCTAATGTTGCATTAAGAGCTAGACACCAACATATTCTTGCATCAAACTTTTGTACATAAAGAAAGCTAAGCATGATATGTTTTGTGAGAGAGAAGGTCTAAGGAGTCTTTACTGTCTTTAGCGAGATTGTACTCTTAATTTTATGGTCATTAACATGTTACTGAGATTGATCTCTCACGTATGCTTTCCTCTTAAGGGATTAGTGGGCTTATCTTTGCAATGTTCATTGCTGGCTTGCTGCGCATTGTACATTATGTCTCTGGTTTAAGCAACTTACGGATACGAATAATGATTAATGGGTATTAGGGTGGTGTTGATGGTTCCTGGGATACAATTGGAAAGGAAGAGGCATTAGAACCTGTGACTAAGGTGGTATTTTGTATCAACCTAGTGGAAGCTCTAGTTTTAACCTTTATTTGGTACTTCCTTCAACTTATTATTATGTGTAGTTTATTGCTTGCTTTATCAATAACTAATAATGGATTTGGAAGACAAAAGGGAAGGCTTTGTTTTTCTTATTTTTCCATTCATCTCTCCAACTTATTCATATGAAATTTATGAGCAAAAAAGATATAAATGGATACCAGAGTATCAGGTCTTAAAACATCTCTAGTTCAGCATCTCCAAACCTGATCATATGTTTGTTTGATTTTTGTGATGCTTGAATGCAATTGATGCGCATCAGCTTGCTTCTTGATGAAGTTTAGCATCTATACTGGAATGAGTTGTTTCAGTTTGGGTCTGAATCCTCAGTATGCATTAGAATCTTTGGGTGTCCATCTTAAATATTTAATCGAGGATATTCTGGATATTCTGGTATATACTACCTGTCCCATGAAAAAAAAAGCAACAATATGCATTTTTGGGATGTTCCTCTCCCGAACTAATTGCAACCTTATGTTCTTTCTTTCTTGCTTTCTTTCTTGTTTGTGCGTGTATGTGTGAACTTTAGCTGAAATTACCTGGTAGTGCTTTATGATATCAATTCTGGTTCAGATGATTTATTTTGTAAACTAAAAGTTAATTTGGAACATTTTCACCTCTAGTATGTCATGGTGGAATAGACATTTGGATAATAGTCAAAATGCTTTTGTGAATCAGCATGTGATCATTGTTGCAAATTTCGTAGGATGGAGGGAAGCCACTATGAGGAGTAACTTATGAATTTACGGCTTTCTTTTGTGTATGGATGTTTCAAATTTGAAAAGTTGTCATCTATTAGATCTAAATTTGATCTGGAGGGAGTAAAATGGATTTTCTTTCTTGTTAACGATTTCAGCAATACCCCTTTTATTCAAATTTCCGTATGATCTTCAGATAAAAGGGCTAGCATTTTAAGATGAATGATGAATCTAGACAGTTTTATGCTCCTTCTGATGCTTACTGAGATTTTCGAATTTATTTAAGTTTGACTTGAACAAATTTCAATCATTGTGGTTGTTTCTAAACAGTTTGGTCTTCCACAGGGCAAAGAGGAGGAAGGTCGGTGGATTGGAAAGTACCAAAGAACCCAATGGTTCAACAACTCATATAGACCAAGCAAAAATTTTAGGTGACACTTCTATTCTATTGTGTATATAGTAGTTTGAATCATCTTTCTTCTACATGAATGAATTAGAGCACGTGTCACCAGAAAAAGAAAAAGAACTACATTAAAAAGCAAATAGATTACCCCACTACCTAGGGTTCTAGATGCAGTCTTCAGCACATTATCTAACCTTAGGCTGTAATGTGTTTTACAAATAAGTTTTTTGTTAATTATTATGTTCAGAAGCATCAGTGAAGGTGGATATATGCACACATCCTGGTTTTATTGGAGGAATGTGCATAAGGTGTGGAGATAAAATGGATAGTCAGTCTGGCGTTGCATTTGGATATATACACAAGGTTATTATTCTTTTATAAAAGCACATGTCATCGCTATGGCAAATTCCTTGAACTGTATAACCAAGGAATCCTCTGATATTGCAGGATCTGAGACTTGCTAATGATGAAATTGCTCGACTGCGTGATAGAGATCTAAAGAATTTGTTACGCCACAAAAAGCTTTACTTGGTTCTTGATTTAGACCACACCTTGCTAAACTCAACCCGGTTTTCAGATGTAACTCAAGAAGAAGGTTATTTACTGAACCAGGATGATCCTATGCAAGGTATATCTAACAGTAATTTTGTCTTTCCTTGCTTATAAATATTTGTTCCCATGAAAGTAATTTGTATTGGTAGGATTTGTTGAAGTGTCATCATGATTGTTTCTAAACAAGTCTTCTTTAGCTTTTTGCGCATAAAATTCTGGAGTTTTACTCTCAACTCTCAATTCTATATGTGTAGGGAGAAAGATGTTGAGCGTTTTCCTTCTAAAAACTGAAATGATATTTGAACCATAACCGTATAACTTTGCTATGTTCATAATCTGTAATGACAGATAAACTGAGAGGCAGTCTATTCAAATTGCCATTCATGCACATGGTGACAAAGTTGAGGCCGTTTGTTCACACTTTCCTGAAAGAAGCAAGCAATCTGTTTGAAATGTACATTTACACCATGGGCGAGCGTGCTTATGCGTTAGAAATGGCGAATCTGCTTGACCCCGGAAAGGTTTACTTTGACTCTAAAGTGATTGCTCAAGGTGATTGCACTCAAAGACATCAGAAAGGCCTTGATGTTGTAATGGGGCAAGAAAGTGCTGTTCTGATCCTTGATGATACAGAACCGGTAAGCAAAACAACTATCATCATCTATCACTTCAGAACAATAAAGATATTTTGTGTTTATGATTATACAGGCCTTATACCAAGGTGATTTTATAGATGGCTTTTACTTGCATTGTTAGGTATGGGTGAAGCACAAGGATAATTTGATTTTGATGGAAAGATATCATTTCTTTGCCTCAAGCTGTAAACAATTTGGCTACAACTTGAAGTCACTTTCTGAACTGAGAAGTGATGAAAGCGATGTTGATGGTGCTCTTGCCACTATTCTTAATGTGCTTAAGCGAGTCCACAGTATGTTTTTTGACCCGGTATGTGCTGATAATTTACTGTCACTTTTTACCAAACCATGATGTGATTTGGGAGCTCGGTTTTAATGATATTCTGTCTTACACAATAGGAACTCGGGGATAATTTTGCAGGCCGAGATGCAAGGCAGGTAGATACCATATGATTATATCTACTGTTTTTCACACACTCAGCTGATCCACACGCATACACACCTATAAAAAGAGAAAAGAGGGAAAACATTCATCACTTCCATTATTATTAATGCTAAGGTGGTTGTGCCAATCATAAGTTGTTTCTTTGTAGAAAGTTCATTTAGGAATCTAGATATTTTGAGGACAGTGAGAACCTGCTATTCATGAATTATTCATGATGAATATACCTATTCATGAATATCATGCATTTTTATTATTCATGATATTCATCATGAATAACTATCACGATATTCATCATGAATAGTTGGTTCCTACGGTTCTCAACTGAACATGCCCCTTGTTTCTTTGGTCTTGTAAACATCAAATGATCAAAAGGTACCCATCAGAATTGTTAATCTGCCTGATTATTATTATGTCAGATGCTGCAAGCCATTCGCAGGGAGGTTTTGAAGGGCTGTAAAATTGTGTTCAGCCGTGTTTTCCCAACAAAATTCCAAGCCGAAAATCACCATCTGTGGGTGATGGCAGAGCGATTAGGAGCGACATGCTCAACGGAGGTTGACCCATCAGTGACACATGTCATTTCCACAGATGTTGGAACCGAGAAATCCCGTTGGGCAGTTGAGGAAAATAAGTTTTTGATCGAACCACGATGGTTGGAAGCTGCAAATTTCCGATGGCAGAGGCAACCTGAGGAGAAGTTTCCTGTGAAAGAGGTAAAAAAAGACAACCATTAATCTCTCTCTCTTGTTGACCAGATGTTGTAGACCAGATTATTAGGTTAAAGTCTTGGATAGAAAGTTGTGGTTTTTGGTATAGGTGATTAGTTAGAGGGACAAGATCACAATATCATATGTTTGCATCCAAATTGTATGGTGAAATGAGAGTTGTCTTGTACAGGATTTTTGTTGGTCAAACATATTTTGATGCATTTAAGTAACTTATGAACATGTTTTTCTGTTTTGTTTGGGTGAAATCATGGTCACTTTCTTTCACTAATACTAGGAAGGTGTTCATTGTTGGTCTTATGATCCTTCTCCTAGCCATATCCATAGATGGGCCTCTGGCACCAGTTAAGGTCACACTGGTTTGAGACGGGTCACTCCGGAATGGTTAGAGAAATTTATACGAGGGCCGGTTAAGGACCGGTCTAATGAGGTTTGGTTAGAGTGACCGGTCGGAACATATGCTCTAAGAACGATCGTCTAGGGCTATTTCCTTGAAGTTGGTTCATTTTGTCTGCTTAGGATTATAGATCGTTAATTGTATTCAATATTCAAGCTTGATAGTTCCTAAACTTGTTTTTAGTCTTTGGACTTACCCATATAAAATAATGACCCCCTTCGATTCTTCTGCATGACTTTTGTGGTAAAAGTAGACACTTTTTATTCGTATAAGTATAAACCAAATTCTTTTCTTTATAATAAGATTTCTTTAGCTAATTATTCCATCATTAGTTGATGATGCAAAGTAACCTTTTCGGTTGTTGGTTGTGATTGTATATGGACCCACTTAATGTCAGACTTTGATGTGCATTTCCATTT
This sequence comes from Cynara cardunculus var. scolymus, assembly GCF_001531365.2. NCBI lineage: Eukaryota > Viridiplantae > Streptophyta > Magnoliopsida > Asterales > Asteraceae > Cynara > Cynara cardunculus. The sequence continues at coordinate 5,614,621 of NC_037540.1, forward strand.
CCAATGGAATCTTTTCCATATAGTCGAGAAATAAAATGGGTTTTAAGAATTATACTGTAAGTGTTTATCGGGTCATTTACTTTATCAAATGAACATGACAAGGGTTGGAAATCTTGTACGTTAAAGCGATGATAATGATGGAGGGTTTTACCTGGTAAATGAGGGTGACGACTCTTACCCGGTAAACGCTTATCGGATAAATGGTTGTACATAGTATCATTTTGATCGACTACAATCTTCTTACTCGTCAACGCTTACCGGGTAAGTGTTTGGATGTAACACCTAGCCCAAAGCAACGAACAACCCCAATAACTTCAAATCCAACTTAAAACCATGCTGCAAGTTATTGGTAGCACACTATTTGAGACTTATAATGAGCTAACAATTTTCGCCTTCTATTCATGTGGGACAAGTTGTTACACTGGATAAACGGCCTCTTAATTTTAATGGAAATTGGGAACTTGATCAAAGAAAATGTTAAAAAGACCAATTCCTAAAAATTGACACTCAAGGAGAAAAAAAGGAATTCCTAAGGGAACCTGAATCTGGATGTTAAAAGACAAATAAAGAAAATATAAATAGACCGATACATCTCGAACTTAACGGACATTTTCTAAGAAATTTAATCTTAAGAACGGAAAAAGAAATGATATGAAAACTACAATGATAAAAAACAAATTTCAAAGATGAGAACGGAAATAACAATAAACAACAAATCACATGAACGAGAAAGGATAATCACTCTTTTCGTTATTTAGTAGAGGCAAACAAAAGGATGGATGTTGTGCAATCTTTATTTAGAAAATCTAAGAATATATTTTGTAATTAATTACTAACATAACAATTTTTGGAAGATAGTTGAACGACAAACTTTGTAACTTCTCTATTTTTATGGGGTTTTCGCTTTTCGTATGGTATTATTCATTGATTAAGTTTAACTTTATACGTGTTTATGGTTACTAGAAGGGTACTCGCGCAATGCAGCGAGATATATCTTGATTTCAATGTTTCATTTTAATTTTTTGGTTTCTATCGGTGTTATAATACGAATTTATGTGGCTTTGAACAAACAATAGTGTTTTTCTTAATAAAATATAAATTTGAAGATATAATAAAAAAATTAAAAAATATATAAAAGTTCTCAATTTTTGTGTAATTTTTTTTAATTCAATTTTTTTATTATAATTTAATTTAGGTTTCATGACGAAGTAATTTATTTTTGGTTTAATAATATAATTTTTATAAAGATAATAACTAAGTATTCTGTTATAAATGAATAATTATCCTAACTATGCTTTAGGTTTTATATTTAAAATAAGAATTTTATCATGTATTTGATTATTTTTATCTACAGTTAGTTACACAAATTCAAACATGAAGCTTAATAAATTGTACTTATGCATAATTTATTTGTAATATTGAATTTTAAGTAATATGTATTAATAAACAATATTTCTTATATAAAAAATGGTTTTTAATTTTTTTTAATGAAATGTTGTATAAGATAATCAAATATATAAGCATACGATTGACATGATACATAACAAAAATTAATTAACTAATAGTACTCAATAATGTAAAACATAAAATATCTCAATTTATTGAAATAATAAATTATTATTTTGTATTTTGTCAAATGTTTTTAATATTTATAAAGAAACCAACTTGCTCGCCAAAAGACAAAAGGAAGAGACCCCTTAGGCCTTAGCTTTGGTCGAGTGGTGATCAAAATTTCCATAGAGAATTAAGAACTAGTGTATTTAAACGATTATTTGGTAAGAGTTTATCGGTAAGATTCGATATTCTTATTTATTTTATCGAGTAAGGTTATAGTCCTTCTAAATGGTATCATATTCTCGATAAGTGTTAACCAAGTAAAAGTCGTCATCCTCACTTACTAGTTAAGACTATTGGTCCTTGTCATCGCTCTTACTGAGCAAGATTCTCGGTCATTATCATGTTCATTCGGTAAGGTAAGTGACTCGGTAAGCAGGTATTGAGTAAGTGTTGGGTAGACGACCCCTGAAGAAATTTATAGAAAAGGCCGATTTTCCGAATTTAAGCGATTAAGATGTTGGTTAACTTCTTTAGAAAAATGAGATTTTGAACTTTCTAAAACCATCAATTTGACCTATAAAATCGGTTAATGTGGTAAAATAATGGAAAAAGTCGGAAAAAGAACCAACGAACTTTAATATTTTGAATGATCAAGTCCATCAACATTTTCTAAATGAATAAATCACTGGACTTTTAAAACTGATTAAGTAGATTATTTTGACCTATAAAACTAATTGATAGGCGAAGGATCGTATGGTAAGGATAATTAAAATGAGAAGCGTAAGAATGGATTTGGACTCTTAATCACTTTTAATCTCTTGCTCACCTATGAATTGTGTTTCTCATGGAAATTGACCCAGTATATCTAAGTGCATCTCATGCTAACGTGCATCCAAAGGTGGTAATCCCTTCTTAAAATTCTCTCAATAACTCTCTTCTCACCAGAACCCAACTCTAACCGAATATATACAGAAAGAAAGATAAGGGTTCAGATAGAAACAATAGAAATATTTTTTTTTCCTGGATAACCGTATGTTTTCGGGTAAGCTTATGTGCATTGTTTATCCATTGGACGACCATGAATGGTCTGGAGTCATCACAAAATGAACCTACATGGCCACGCCTTGATTCAAATCCAGGGTAAAGATTTTCCATTACATTTGCCTAATTCTTAACAAGCATGCCATAACCCAAATAGTTAATAATAAAGATCTTGGAACATAAAAAAAAGATAGATCTCGATCATATTGATTTGAACTAAAGAATGTGATTAAGATACCTTTTAAACTTTATTTTTAAGAGATAAATACTATGTCCTCCCATTATTAATTGAAAATACGAAATATGATCAAAAATTTGAAACCCAAGCGAAACATAATATATAAAAAATTATTCTTTTATTACTTTAATTTAACATCAATATTGTTATACTTTTTTTATCTGTTTTTTCTTCTTTATGTTTTCACATTGGTAATATGTTTCTATTTAAAATCTCTCTCTTCTTTTTCTCTCTCTCTCTCTCTATATATATATAAAAGTAAGGACTAGTTTATTTTAATATATTTTTGAAGATCCCTAAAAATTAAATATTCATGAACATTTGTAATAAATATCATGATAAATATTAATAATGAGTATCATAAATGGCTATTCATAATTAATAATATTTATGAATATTTATTGATTCTCAAAATATTTACAATTATATATTTAAGGGGCGTTTGGTTTACATAATGGGATTTGGTGGAATTGAAATTCATCAAAGATGACTTTAAAGGAATTGGAATGGAATTTGACTATGCGTTCGGTTGGTAGAAATTAGAATGAAATCTTTCAAAAGAATTGAAATCTCCATGTCTGTTTAGACCACCCCCACCCTCCTCACCTCCACCCCACCCAATCAACCCATATCGACCACCATGCTATTATTGTCTTCGTCACAATAACCACCAAACCCAACTCACCCCCACCCACCCTTGACTGTTACCTTACCCAAACCCCACTGCCACTACCCGACCGCCTATCCCTATTCCTGCCCAGACTATCCCCCTCCCTGTCCCACCCTCTAGGAACCCACATAAGTGGGTAATACCGAGGGGGCTGTGATGACGATAGTAGTGGCATAGTAGTCCGTAGGGTGTGGGTAGGAAGCGGTGGGAGAAGGGGCAGGGGTGCGGTGGTAGTTGTGACAACGACAATAGTGGCATGGTGGTCGGTTTTGGTTGGGCAGGGGTAGCAGGTGGGGTGGATAGGTGTGACGACAACAATAGTGACATAGTGGTGGGTTGGAGGTTAGAGTAAAGTGGGGGCGAGTAGCAGTTGTGACGATGACAATAGTGGTGTAGGGGTGTAACAGTGACGATAGTAACATGGTCGTAGTAGGGTTGTGGGTAGGTGACAGGGGGTGGGGTGGTTGGTGTGATGACAACAGTAGTGGCATAATGGTCAGTGGTGCGTTGGGAGTAGAGTAAAATGGGTGGTGGTTTTGACGGTTAGGGATGATGATTTGTCCTGATCCAGTGGGGAACCTGGTTCACCCAACCTGAATGGGGACGGGGATTCCCTGCTAAAATGGGTCCCGAGGCCAGGGTCGGGATCCCTGGTAAAGGCAAACAGGGGTTGGGGCAGGGGCCGAGTATTATATCCCCCGACCTGTCCTGTATCCGGTATATTAATAATATTTAGACCGCACTGTTGTTGGCCCATCTCCTTTCACTTGTTGTTGGACTAATAATGTTGGCCCAAATCCTTCCCATCCTTGGGTCAAGTAATCATTCTCTCCCTGCCAATCTCCCTTCACTTGTTGTTGGACTCATCGACAACCAACCTCAATTAGTCAACGTCGCATCGTCTTTCACTCCGTCACTCGTCGTCGGCCCTCAGTCTCTCACTCCGTCACTCGTCCTCCCCTACGCCACTCGGACGGTCACCAGGCTCATTGGTGAGGTATAACTACTACTACCAGGTTTTGACCATAATTTGACTAGGGACATGATGTTAATCCCCGTAGCTGTCGGGGACCGGGGATGGGAGTTGTCACTATAAACCAGGGGAGGGGATTGCAAAACCCACCCCGTCCCCACCCCGTTGCCATGCCTACTGACGAAAGTAGTAGTGTGGGGGTGGGGTGATTTGGGGTGGGCGTGACGGTAGTAGTAATAACATGGTCGTGATGGGGGCAAAGGATTGGTGATGATGGAATTCAATTGCTTCACTTATTTCAAAGAATGATCAATTCTTTAACTTGTGAATTCACATGAATTCAAAGGATAGCACCCATTTCAATATATGAACCAAACAAATGAATTGGAATTTGGTCAAAGGAATTGATCATTCCAATTCTTTTGAATTTGTGTACTAAAAAACACTTTAGGGGCATTTGGTATGATGGATTTGGAATTTGTGGAAGAATTTTGAAGGACTTAAATTTTTTGATGCGTTTGTTTTGTAGGATTTGAAATGAACTTGAATTTCATTATTTATAAATAATCATAAAAATAAATTATAAATAATTATAGTAATTGTTAAATTACCTTTTTATTAATCGATTATTGCATAACAAATGTTTTAAACATATTTTAAAATATTATTATATACAATCTTATAAAATCCCATGAAATACCAACCACCTCCATGAAATTTTAAAATCCTATATGTTTATGATTTTGAATTCACGAAACCTTTTAAACCAAACATGAGATTTAATTGGAATTAAATTCCAAATCCTTCTAAATCCATTACAATCTTAAAAGGAGACCTTATTGATTCAAGATATTTACCATCATAGGTTTGTATTTTATTTGATAGAAATATCGATATTTTAGGGTTCGTTTGGTTTGTAGGATTGTTTTTGAGGGATTTGGATTACATGGAGGTTTGGGATTTGAAAGTGTTTGGATTGGAATGCATTTGAAATCATTGGTGTATTTGGTTTATATGATTTGGAAAAGAATTGGATTCTATTATTTATAGAAAAATATAAATAATTATTAATCGATTATTACAAAACAAATGTTTTAACATTTTTAAAATCTTATTTCATACAAACTTACGAAACCAAAACATCCTTTAAGGATTTCAAAATCTTATATTTATAAGGATTTAATTAAATTTTATAAATTTAAATTCAAAAAAAATCCAAGAAACCAACACATGAAATTGGAATGTAATTAAAATTGAAATCACCAAATCAATTACGTTCCCACGAGACAAACGGGACCTGACGAGTTTAATCCCTCAAATTAATCGGCTAAATTTGGGTTTTTTCATGGTTGTTTGACCACGCAATACGACTGTGTGCACAAAGCGTACCTTTCTTGATCTCACAAGCACACAGCCCCCTCTTCCCAGATTCTCTCGTACCTCCTCCTGCTCTCATTTTTCGCACTGGACGGATTCGGCTGCCGATTCCCATTTCATATCTCCACCCACTCCCGCATCTAAAATCACACTTTCATTTCTTCATAATCACCTTCATATCTCTTCCATAATTAACTCAACCATTTCTTCTTGTTTCTCCACAAAAAGGGTTTCTCCTTTTGTTGTTCTTGGACAACACCCATCATGAGCTTATCAATTCTTCAAGTAAGTTCCGTTTTTCCATTTCAATTTAACGAATTTCTCCTTTCTTTGCATGGTGATTTGAAGCCTTTTCTAACGTGTCTGGTGAAATTAGGGGTTTAGCAAGTCCCTTGCGATGACTGTGCTCTCTGAAATCGGAGACAAGACATTTTTCGCAGCTGCGGTGAGTTTAGTTGTTATTAATTAACCTTATTTTGTCATCTGGGTATTATTTGAAATTTGATTTCAGTAGCGAATTTGATTAACTTCAATCGATAAATGTTCCACTTGCGGTATCACATATCATATGCTATTGATTTCGAACAGCAGTGACAAACAATCGAAAGGTTGACTATATGAATCACAGATTCAATCTTGAATTTCATTCTCTAGATTCTATTTCATGTGTAGTTTAATTATCATAAGGAATTGGATTTAAGTTATCCAGAAAGTCTTACTTGATCCAACGATAATATCTAAGCAAGTGATAATCGAACCTTAAAATTTTGGATAACATTCTTTGACTTTCTTTTGGTCATCTCTAGAGTTCCAAACCTATTTCGGTCCAAGAAAACAGCTACACCATGTTGTTTGATGCCATTATGCCAAATCTTGGTGTAGTGTGTTTTTAAAGATTGAAAAATGTTAGTAAATAAGACAAAATCATACCATTGTTTTCTTCAGAATGGATCTACACATTTCTCAAAATTTGAGATGGAGGTAATATTACACTTAAGAAACAAAACATTCATTGCTTATCCTATTTTCTTGGAATCTTGTTTCCTTTCTTTTTTTAGTTTGTTTGATGGAAAACCGTTAAACGCGTTATGGTGAGTTTCAAATGAAATACATATTTAACTCCATTATTCACAACACGTTATGATCGTGATTTTAGATTTTGGCGATGCGTCACCCCAGGCGATATGTTTTGGCAGGCTGCCTTTCAGCTTTAATCGTAAGTTCTATTCTCTTGCCATTTTTCTGATATTAGTTTCTATTATTGAGGCCTTAGAAAGTCGATTGACTGATTTCTAGGTTATGACTATTCTGTCTGCTGCTGTTGGCTGGGCTGCTCCAAACCTGGTATGTTTGTTACTTAATTTGGATATTGATGTTGTTGCGTCCCCGTGGTTATGATCTTATACTATATCCATATTCAGTCTAACCCTCTTAAGTTCTTTATTTGTATCCGTAGTCAGTCTAACGTTCTTTATTTGTAGTACATCTTTTATTAAAATATTGCCTCCTCGAAGTCAACTTCTGTTCCCCATAGATATTATTCTAAGTTGGGAAATTGCAACAGGATGTATTTCCAGATTGTAATATGCTCATGGTCAGCTTGGTGGTTAGTATGTTATCATGGTTACAGGGTAGATGACTCTTGTAGTTGACTTGTTATGGTTATATGGAAAGATAACACATTTTTTAGTTGGTTGTGAAAAATGCTCTCTTTTTTACGTGGGTTATTCTGTTAAACTCTTATGTCACTATTTTGAACCTGTGAATGAGTGCGTTGTGATTCATGATTGCAGATCTCGAGAACATTGACTAAGCATATAGCTACTATATTGTTTTTGGGGTTCGGGCTATGGTCTATTTGGGATGCATTTCATGGAGGGTAACTCTCTCCTTTTAATTTGATGGACATTTGCATCTTCACAACAAATTATGATAGGGATTTATGGAATCGGATCTTGTTTCTGTAAACAGGGAGTCAGAGGAATTGGCTGAAGTCGAAGCGGAATTGGTCCGTTTCTTTTGCCTTTTGTTGCTTCCCATTGTACACCCCTTAAATGATTTTTTTTTTCTGATCATGTGTGTAGGATGCTGATTTAAAAGCTAGCAGTGGAGCAACTAGAGGGAATGACAAGGTAATGCAAGAATTGCATTTTTTATTTATTATCCATCCAAATCCAAACAACTAATGATTTGGTGAGCTTATGATGATATGTATTAAGCTTCTTTTGATGTAAATTATTTGAACTCAAGGAGTTAATATATCTCAAAATTTGGCACCTGGCCATCCTATATTATGTTTTCACAGGTTGATCATGATGCTAAAAAGAAGAAAAACAGGCCGTTCTTTGCTCAATTCTTCTCACCCATTTTTCTGAAGGTAAGGACCAAGAAACTCTCACTTATTTATGAAACTATATGATTTCCAATTGATGATTATTTCAACAGGCATTCTCTATTACTTTCTTTGGTGAGTGGGGTGACAAAAGCCAGGTGAGTGTCATTCTTTAGGCATCATAGATTTGCATGCATTTGATATTTACTGAAATGTGAAATGTACTAAATTTTCAGCTAGCTACCATTGGACTGGCTGCAGCTGAGAACCCGCTCGGTGTTGTCCTTGGAGGAATTTTGTACGTCAACCATCTCCAGTTATTTTGTGCTGTTTTTTCATATGCAATTCTCAAATGAAATTTCTTTCCATTCATTCACAACCATTTACATAAGGTGCATTAAACAGTAAAAAGACAGTTTTCTCGTCACCATAAATGATAATATTATTAGCACCCACATATATCATCAAAGCCTCATCTAAGATACTTGGATGGCGAATGCCACATAATGCCTGTTTGCTGTTTTTGAGGTTTTGACGAAGAAGTGTTTACTGTCTAATTTTAGTCTATGACAATGATTTGGGTCCTAGAAATGCCTCCAATGAATCTCCTTCATGTTTGTGTTTACAAATGCTATATATATAAGTTTGGGTTCTGGTGAGAAGGGAAGATATGTTGAGAACGGTAAGAAGGGATCGCCACCCTTGGATCGATCCTAATTGAAGGTCAAGACTAGTGAGATGCACCGGGTCAATTCCCTTCTAAAGCGCAATTCATGGGTGGGCATGAGAATAGAAGTGATCAAGGGTGGAGATCCCTTCTTTCGCTTCTCACCTTAACTCTTTTTCTCACATGATCCTTTGCCCCTCTCTCTCTCTCTCTCTCTCTCTCTCTCTCTATATATATATATATATATATATATATATAACTTAACTTGACAACAGGAGTATATACACAGTGGAATCTAAATCTTGTAAATAATATGATTAAAGTGACTTGTGAATTAAAGAAAATCTTGTAACTTCACTAGTATTACTTGAGTTATTGACATTTTGCCATCATTTATGTGTCTTTCTTAAGAGGGCAAGCTTTGTGTCAGACTGCTGCTGTCTTTGGAGGGAAGAGCTTGGCAACACAGATATCTGAAAAATTCGTAATATGCTCACCAATTTCATTGATTTCTTGATTTTTTTTTGTTTCCTGTATGCGGCTCAATAAGTATCACTGAATCTGATGCAGATTGCACTATCGGGTGGAATTCTATTCATAGTGTTTGGAATCCAGTCATTCTTTTCAACGGTTGAGTGATGATGATTCAGGGGATAGTGGGAATGGTTAGTGTTCGTTTCATTATCTTAGAACATATGAACAGAGTGGTGGTGGCTTGAATTCATATGTGAATTGGTTTTGTGCAGATGATAGGAAAGGGGTTCTTGAAGAATAGAGAGTAAGTTTGATTGATAATTTGAAAGAAGCCGTTGAAAACAAGGCTACATTTATGGTGGTTGATGAATGTGTATGGCTTCTGCCACCCCTTGAAGCTTTATCTTGATATCACATGTTCTGCATCTTTAGACAATGAAATTGTGTGTTGCAAAACAGCTAATTGGGTGATTCTAAATGAAACCCTTCTCTACATGTTATTTGAACCTCTTTTGCGTACATTAACATCAAATTAATCTTTTTACATTTTCAATGCTCTGAATTGACCTGAAAGAGGGTTCTAAATAGCAATGCTTGCCACTTGGTAGTCATTTTTTCATCCTGGGATGTTATAACTTCCATAATTCTGACATCGTATTCATTCAATATAACATGATTGCTGTACGAGGAAATATTCGGAGTAAGTTGCACTTTTGTTCTGTTTTGGTCCTTGCCACTGACACTGTTAGCTTGGCTCCCGTTAGGCCCCTCCCATGTGACTTGCACATGAGGGTATAATTCTCCTTTTAGGTCACTCCCTTTACTTCAACCCTAAAGGACCTTCAGATACCCTGCTGATGATTTACTGAACTCTGCCTTCTTCGATATTCTGATAAGCCCTTGTGAGTTACTGGTGCCTTGACGGTTTCTTGAGCTCCTCCATGGGTTTTTACCGTGGCTTCTCTCAACGACTGCCCCCTCCTTCGAGGGTTTTAACGATGTCTTCCATCTATAGAGAAGCCCCCACTGAAGAAACAAAAAGAGAAGCCCTGAAACCCACCCTAAACTCTCCTGCATTGTGGTCTTATTTAAGGACTTGTGCATCTGCTAAGATTTTTATTTTAAGGTGTTATATTCATGTTTTATTGGTTTGATGATGGTATTTTGTTAATCTTTTTTTTTTTTTTTTTTCAATTTTCTTGAAATGTTTTGTGTTTTAAGTTTGTATTGAGATGGTTTGAGATGAGATGCTTATGGCGGTGGTTGGTGGTCTTGGATGGTATAAGATCGATTGAGATTATCGGTAATTAACTTTTTACGAAAATATAACAGATACTAAAAATTTATTTATTCGTAGAAATATGAAAGAATTGAAATAATCAGTTTATTCGACTTCATTCCATTTCCATAAAATCCCAAAATTCCATTTGATGTGGGTCGATCCAGGTCTGGACCAACTGGGTTCATAGTCCATAGTCGATGCCTCCATGCCCATGGAAATGGGTTGTTGTTGTGGGCCTGAGATGGATGTGGGCCGAACCGTAGGGCTTGTGACGGAGTGAGGCATGAGTCTGAGTCTGAAAGCGAGGCAGTTTGGACTTTGGACTTTGGAGCAACATTGACCTGAATTTTATTATTAGTTGATTATTTTATTTTAGATTCAATTACAGATTGGGTTTATGTGGTTTTAAATTTGTTTCGGATTTGATTCCTAGAATTTGTTTATTTCAAGATAATCCTAATAGTTTGCATTTTTCTAATACATCAGTCCTTGTCACTAACAACTGTTAACCCAATTTCCTTAACTGAGAGATAATTTAGTCTTTTTCTCATTTCTTTTGTGTATTTTCAAATTTTATTATTAGATTATTAAATTAGCCCGCATCCCTACCCTTCTCTTCGAAAGCCTGCATCATTCCACCCATTCTTCTTGAGTGAAGACCATTGACGAGTATCTCTTTTACGGCAACCTTATACAATCATACACAAACACAATAACAACAAAACCTAAATCCTTATCCTAACCACAACATCAAAATCGAACCTAAATTTAAAACCCAAACCCATCAATATAGGATTGTTCCACATGGGTTCACGCCTTCACGGTGGTGGTGGTGTTGAGAGGAGGGCCATCCTTGCATGCACCAAGCCCACCAAGAAAAAAGGGCTCAGTTGTTTTTAATATGTAATGGTAATTCAAAAAAATAAATAAATAGAAGAGATATAATTTTTTTAATATCTAATAGGATTCAAAATAAATTTAATATTATGTACTAAGGGCCTGTGTTATTTAATTACATTATAAAATAATATGTAAAAAGTTAATTGGGTGTTCTTTTTATAGTATTGCTTATTGTTTTTTAAACTTTTTATCTAATATCAATTTATAAAACTACTTGCCTAGAAAACATTGATATATTCTTTATCATTCATCTCTCACCGACTCTTTTGATTCTTCCGTCCACATGAATTCTATTTTTGTATTATGCAAACTCCTATCTTTTTTGGAAAAATTACTAACCATATGAGACGGTCCAACTTATATCTATATTTAGGATTTCAAAACTCCATTTGTTTATTCATATATTATTATCTCTTTATTGCCTAATACTGAATGCATGAATCTTAAGTACTCTCTTATCTCTAAAACAAGAATAAGATATCAAATTATAACCTATATGAACTTTTGTATCTAAGATTGATGGTTCCGAAAAAGTGTGTTTTATCTCTAAAAGTTTAAAACAATGATTAAACACATTAACATGAGGTGAGAGAAACCCAACTGGTTTATATTCAATTAATAGGATGTTACTTCGAACAATCAACATTGTAATCATAAATGATGTCAATATATATATATATATATATATATATATATATATATATATTAAAGGTATATCATAAGATGTTTTGATAGTGGAATGGATTGACGATGCTATGTAACATGATATGTTAGATGATATTAATATAGAAATAATTATTGATTGATTTCGTGTTTAGAAATACTTGGAAAAACGGTTTTATAGGAGTTATTAACATATCTTGAATTCAATATTTGATGATAAAAACAATGTATTGAAGATTTTTTTGTACATATCGAAGCCCTCTTTTACAACTAACCCAAGACCTATAAATTGTCCAGAACGGGATTGGTTGAAAGCGAAGAGAAGAAAGAAGAAAAAGTGCACGGTGGTTATAGTGATGGTGCTGAGATTGATTTCATCCCTATTTCATCCACATTGTCAGTGACTTCCTTTGAAAACCGCCATCGACATCCTCCTTTGAAACCCACACGTTTCGTCCTATTTCCCCCGGACCATTGATTTTGTCCATGTTTAGTTCCCACTATGCAACTCAAATTATAAACAAAAACCAAGTACGAGATGCAGATCTGAGCCGATTTAGTGTGTTTTCTTTTTTTAATCTAGTGACGATTGTTTAACATTAGTTTAAGTTTTTGATTTTGAGTTTTGGTGATTAGGGTTAAGGATTGATTTTGATATTCGGTTTAGATTTGGGTTTGATTTTGATATTGTATTTGAGTTTTTGGATATGTGTGTTATGGTGTGTGATGGTAGGAGTAGATGATCGGAAAAAAATGATTGGGCAGAGAAGATGAAGGTACGCGGTGGTGGTTTTGGTTTTGAAGTTCTAACAAAGAAGTGTGCCGGTTGGGGAGGGGGGATGGGTCATATTTTTTTTTTTATTTTTTTAGCAAAGTTGGTAAAAGATCAAAACGTCCCTCATTATAACGGATGTGAGTCAAAGCCGTTAATGGTAGGGACCAATGTGTTAAAGTAAATAAATTCTAAGGGGTTATATTGGAAGAAACCAATTCTACTGACCAAATAAAACAAATTTAAAGTCACATGAACCAAATCCATAATTTCTCTTTCTTTTATTTTAATATCAAATGGTTTTTAGAAATTTCGATTTAGCTCTAGAACTTTTAAAGTTGTAATTTCTGTTAGGGATGAACATGATATGATACTATGTTTTTTTTCTCCATATATCCTGTATCATTCAATTATAATTAGTACATAAAATTTTATACTATGTACCAACCAAAAATACTTGGTACCAATTTTTTTCAGTTAGAACTGTTTGTACGGTTTTTTTCAGCATCATAAAAGTTGAAATTACAAATTTATTTAAATTGACATCTTTATCAACTAAATTTAGATGCACCTTTATTTTTACCATCGAGTATTCAAAGAACATATTTATCTCTACCTATACAAGCATTCAAATAATCTTCATATAGTAGAAACAATCACTAATAGTCTAATACAAGCATGATGGACCGTGGAGGTGTGCACAAGTTACTAAAATAAGAAAATTTATATAGTAAATTACAATTTTTGTCCCTGTGGTTGCCACTCACCATCAAGTATAACTCTCCTTTAAACTAATTACACTTTTGGTCACTGTGGTTGTCACTTTGTTTCGGATTTGGTCATTGCGGTTGTCATTTTGTTTCAGATTTGGTTTATCTTGTTAATTCTGTTAACAAAAACTCAATTAAGTTAAAGGACATTATGGTATTTTTACTTTTTGTATCTTTTTTTATTAGATTTTTTGTATTTTTTTGTTGTTTTAAATATTTTTTTAGTTACACATACCATCAATAACTGACTACCAATTGATGCATCCCATCCCACCTCACCCTCTCTGGCTACCCCTCACCCTCTGATCATCTTCTCTGGTAAACCCAAACACAAAATCCGTGTTAGATTGTCCAACATCATCAAATTCACCCTCTCTAGCTATCGCTCATCTTCTCTGGTAAAACCAAACACATAAATCCATGCTAGATTGTCTAGCATCATCAAAATGGAAGGCTACAAAGCTTGAGACATCATGAGAACCACCAGATCCAAGCAAAGTTGTTGAATGTTCTAAACTAAGCGGCCGTTTACCAAACATTTACCTGGGTAAACGCTTACCAAGTAACATTACCTCATCTGATGAATAAGGTAAGAACCAAGAATCTTACCCGGTAAGAGCGAGACAAGGACTAAGAATCTTACCCAGTAAGTGAGGGCGACAACTCTTACCACAATAAGCGCTTACCGGTTGCATACGATGTCGTTTTTGTGGACTTAAATCTTACCTGATAAGTAAATAATAGTGTTAAATTTTATTGGTAAACACTTACTAGGTAAGTGTTTGGTAAACGATCCTTAAGACGTAACATTTGGGTAGCTTAGGAAAATAAACACCAACAAAAACCTAAAAATGGAACCAACACCTGCAACAACCCTCGTCCAACGTTATCAGCACCAATATAGCTCCCCTTCCATGGACACTAACAACGTCTACCATACCAGCTTTAAGGTCCAATATCGACAAATAAAAAACAAATCCATCTAAAACAGATCCAAATCCATCCATATATAACCAAAATCAAAAACAAAAAGTGTTACACATATATACTTTTGATTTCTTGAGTTCTTGGAGTTGAATTGTGTGATGCAACCAAACGATCCCCTTAACCCCATTAATGCTAACTGGATTCTTGAATCAAAAATCACAAAAATAAAACCAAACAAATATAGTAAACCATCATATATAAATCGAAAAGCTTCATACTTGAAAATCAAAACTCATATCTAACCAACTCAAATTTGGAAATCAAAAAGCTTCAAATCTGACAAACATAAATAAGAAAATGGAAAAGCTTCAAATCTAACAACCCCATATAAAAATATCAAAAACCTTCAAATTTGGGTTCGAAAAGGAAAGCGAAGGATGGTGTTCTTCTCGGCGTTCTGTAACATTGATGCGACATGGGTATTGATCGTAGTCGCCATGAAGAAGAAGGATCTGCTGGTAAGGTATATGAACCGTCAAGTAAAAGGGGTTGGGGTACTTTCCGTGAAGAAGAAGGCGATGGGACAAGAAACCATCGAACCCATATGGCCGGAGAGGGTGAATCGGATCTTCAAATAAGGGTGGTACCATTGGAGTTGTGTCGGATAAGGATGGCAGGAAAGAGTCATCGTGAAGGGTTTGGGTATCTGTTATGTTAGGGTATGTATATTTATATATATAATGATTTATTTACTTAATTTTTATTAGAAATTTTAGGGATTAATAAAAAGACCAAAATGCCCTTGAAGTTAACTGACTTTTTTAACAGAGTTAGTCACAAGAACCAAATATGAAACAAAGTGGCAACTATTAGTGACCAAAAACGTAATTAGTTTAAAAGAGGGACTAGACTTGATAGTGAGTGACGATAATAAGAATCAAAAGTGTATTTTACTCTGATTTATATTAAAGTTGTTAGAGTTAAATGAATGAATTCAATCAAGTTTTATATATTCATGCATTTTATGCTTTAGCAAAATTTAAAATAAGATAATTTAAACTTTAAAGTCAGAATATGTTGTATTATTGATTAAACTTTAATTAATAAATAACTAAAAAAATATATATCAGTACAATATAGTATTACCGTGGTACACAACTTCTAATAGCACACACCAATCAATATAGATAATTGATACTACTACCAACTAATTAGATTGGGGTACTAACTAATAAATTGGTACGGTTGGTACAAGAATTAATTGATTTGTCTTATAAGAAATTGACACCCCTGATTTCTGCCATAATTACAACGATGGGAATTTATGAAAACTTACTATTAGTTCATGTAGCTTCGAAAATTCATCGTAGCCATCTTTTATTTTAGAGTAAACTCTAATTTTAGTCCTTGAGGTTTAATGAAAAGTCTGAAAGTAGGACCTGAATTTTGATAAATCTAAAAGGTCCCTAAAATGTTACAATTACGATTTTGCCGATAATTTAAAGTATTCAAATTTCTGAATAAAAGTCTTCTAAAGTAAGCTTATGGTTTTGACCATGATTTTAATTGTTCAAAAGTCCCATAAAGTATTAGGGGCCATTTACCAAACACTTACTCGGTAAGTGTTTAGCGGTAAAATTTAACATTATTATTTATTCATCAAATAAGATTTTAGTCCACCAAAACGACATCTTATGCAACAATTTACCCGGTAAGCTCTTACTGTGGTAAGAGTCGTCACCCTCACTTACCGGGTAAGACTCATGGTCTTTGTATCGCTCTTACCGGGTATGATTCTTGGTTCTTATCATACTCATCCGGTAAGATAACGCAACTTGATAAGTGTTTACCCTGGTAAGTGTTTGGTAAACGGCCCCTTAATATCTTTATCTTGGCCAATTTTGTAATTTAATTGTCTGAAATTACAATGTAATATTTACGGGTGATCTTCAAAATAAGATCGTAAATAAGACGAATGAAGCTTTAGAAAGAAAAGAACAAAAAAAAGAACAAGATTGTTGTTGTTTTTCCTCTTACTATTTTTTTTTGCCACTTGTCATAATATGATTGGTAGATTTTAAACAAAAGTGATTTTAACAAAAAAAGTTAAAAACTAAAAAGCATACTAAAATTCATTTTTTTAAATTACCTACAAATAAAGCTCAATAGTAATATAATTTAAATAAGTATTGTTTTATTTATTTTTTATTGTATGCTAATTATAATTACGTTTTAAAATATGCAATAGTCTGTTTAATCTATTTTTAGACTTAAAATTAGAAATAATAATTATATGTGATAAAAATATTTATATTATATATATATATTTTTTTTTTTACAAAATAATGTTTTAGATTGAATTGGATCATTAATGAACAATAAGAAAACATAATTTGATTGAAGTTGAAGATTGTATAGGTAAAGGAGAATGAAAATATTTTAATTGAGATTGAGTTGGATAGATTTGTGGTTAAATACAGTCTAACATATTGGCAAAAGTGAACCCTTATACATGACACGAACCAAGTAAAATTACCAATTTATTCATAATGAATTGTTTATATGTGTTGATTAATTTATAATTTATTTTTTTGTAACAAAATGTATATCATTAAAAAGTTTTCGTCAAAACAATTAAAATGATACCAAAATAAAAAATTTATATAGTTTCCAATTTTTATATTATCCATTTTCTACATTTATTATTATTAATATATAATAAATTACATAAACTATTAAAGATATAGAAAGCGGAGATGTTGATGTGATATATAATTTGTGTGGCTCCTTTTATGTTTGGTTAATAACACGATTATATGTAATTATGACATTTTCAGAAAAAAAAAATATATATATATATACATTTTCAGAAAATATATATATATATATATATATATATATATATATATATATAGG
>NC_037540.1:5632279-5634402 GCF_001531365.2 Cynara cardunculus var. scolymus
AAAAAAAATTAAACAAAAATCCAAGACCAAAAACTTGATACAAGTCCAAATCAATCCAAGTCAAGTCCAAAACAAGCTAACTCAATTCAACAGACTTTCAAATCTGTTAACCAAAGTGTACTTTGATTTACTATGTAACTTAAGAATGKCCACAGCTTTCTGTCGAGGTGTTGCTGTTATGTGTGCACAGGACCTCTACAATGCTGTTTAGTTCCAGTCCTGCTTTATCAAGAACTGCTATTAATCTGCTTCACAAAGTGAAACTGCTGTTTTAAACCTTGTTCCGTTATTGCTGCTGTAAAAACAGAGGATGTCTGCTTTCCAAACACAAACACAGCACAGCTGCTGTTAAACCAGATTCAAATCAACCTTGAAATCAAAAATCACACAAAACCTGTGTAACTGTGAAAACAGCTTATAAACAGCACTCGAAACAGCTTTTAACTGTCACATAAACTGTTGTACAAAAACAGAATTCAAACTCAAACCAGCAATCAAGATTGCAATGTTGTCTAAACATAGCACARCACAGCATTTCCCTGCTATTAATCTCTGTTGCTGTTGAAAACAGATGTTTCTCTTGTTGTTGCTGTTGAAATCACAGCAACTTGTTGCTGTTGCTGTTATGACCTATTGCTGTTTCAAAAACAGAAATGATGTGATAATCACTGCTGTTTCAAAATAGAAATTGTTGAAATCACAGCAACATGGTTCTCCTTGTACTTGAAATAGACTCTGCTGCTGCTTGCTTGTGATGCTGTTGCTGTTTGCAAATTTTCGAAAAAATGATCTCTGATCACTTGAGTATGACAATCAAACACAGCTGTTGAACTTGCTCAAAACATAGCTGCTTCAATCACTGCAGACACAGTCAAGACCTGCTGAAAATGGATGTAAACCCAACTGCTGCTGAATCTGTTTTTGTTACTATCTAAACACAGCACACAAAGCAGTTTTAAAACAGTTTCAATCTGAGGTGCCAAGTATGGATTCGAATGTTGCTGTTAAACTGTTAATTGCTGTTCTGTTTGCTATTTATTAAACAGATTAAACCTGTGTAGCAGCTGCTGATTTAGAACACAAATTACAAAACCTCCTGAGCTATTGTTTGAGCTGCTRTTATAAAGACTAAGACTGGATTTGTTGCTGTCTTCTTCTTGCATCGACTGTACACAACTCACTATAAACAGATTCTGCTATTGATTTGTTGCTGCTGTTTTAYTAATTCTGAACAATTAAGACCTGCTGTTTGCTGCTATGTGAATGATGTTACCTGCTGCTGCACACTGCTGTATACCTGTGGAGCTGCTGCACACTGTGTAGCTGAAGCTGTTAAATCCTTCACTCGCACACTGCTGTTACAAATCAAATTACTGAAATGATGTTTTAGTCTAGAAGGTACTGCTGTAGTTCTTGTTGCTGTCTAAACACAGCACAGCACAGCACAGCACAAGTCTGTCAATCAAAATCACTTTGCTTTTCACTCTGTATGCTGTCAAAACTTCGCTGCTCGACAACTGTAAACCCTTCTCCGATCAAGTGGTGACCGGTGTAGCTTGAAATCCGGTCAAGTATCGTGCGGTTTAGAATACCGCTCAAGAAACCTAATCCGGTGAAGTGAAGACCGGTGTAGATGAATACCGGGCAAGGGTTCTGCGGTGTTGATGAATACCGCTCAATGATCCGTTGATGTCTTGTACGGTTTAACCTTAGTCTTCATGATGAACAATCCGATTGATACACCTTCAATTTCCTCTTCTCCGTTCAAATAACACGCAGTATGTTGAAGATGGAGACAAGATGTAGGCGGACTAAGAGTCCGGTCAATATAATGGGCCAAAAAAAAATGGACTTAAGCCCAAGCAAAATTCAAGTAATTAAACCGGGTGAACTTTAGACGGTTTAACAAAAAAAATTAACAAAAAAAAATCAAAATCACATCAAAACACTTAAAAACACACAAACTATAAAAAATTTAAGAGAAATTGGATCAAAACAACTGGTTTACGAAAAAAAATTCAAGAAAACAAAAAAAATTAAAATCTAAAAACCCGATCAAATCTTGATTAAAATTGATCAAATCGTAAAAGTTTGTGAATAACAAAGATTCACAATTCAATTTC
>NC_037540.1:5635852-5659679 GCF_001531365.2 Cynara cardunculus var. scolymus
TAGGAAAAGCTTGAAAAAATGAGAAAAAAGATAAAGCATTTTCTTGTTTTGAGAAGATGCCACATCATTACATGTGGTTTCTTCTTTAATATATATATAGATTTGCACCAAATTTTATGCGGAAAATGGTGATGGTTTGCGACATGTTTTGTATAATATTTTTTAAAACATATTTATATTTTTTTTTCTTGCAATAAATGTAAAATTTAATAAAACAAAATAATGAATTGGTGAGGTTGACATATCATCATGATCCATCTTGCAATTCGAACATGAAGTTTTGTGTGGTGCACGTTTCATCATTCTTGCGCAATCATAATCAATATGGTAAAACGTGAAAAACGCTTCACGCTAGAACAAATATATTAATAATTTAACAATAAATGTGGTGTCTGATTGGTTTGAGTTTGAATCCAAAGATTAAAAGTACCAAGAGGTTTCAGGTTCAAATTCAAGTAGGAATAAATATCCCCTTGTGACCACGGAGGTTCAGATGTGGTGACTCCGAGCTATCTGCAAAACAGGTGGTCAACCTATGATTGATCGGCTCGCATATGAGATTGGATATCCAGGTTAATAAAAAAAAGATATTAAGAATTTGTTTTCATCATTTTGCACGTATTAATATACATATATCTATACTATCTTATTAAACAAATTTAACAAAAGTCTTAAAATACTAAATGACCAAGATACCCTTTATACTTTTTGACTTTTTCACCCCCTCATTTCCTCACATACACTCACCATCTCACAACCAATTTTTTTTAATTATAATTTTAAATTTATATTTTATATACCTGTATAATTAGTTAATTAATTTTTACGTCTTTTACTTTTAAATGTTTCATTTTAAACATTTATCAAATTAACATACATAACCGTATATCCATTAAAACATTTTAAAAATTTACATTTTTATTTTAACAAGTTACACCATAATAATCGTCTCATTAATAACTTCGAAATGAGTCTAATATTGAATAGTTTTTGACTTAATTATATTATTATATATCATATATATTGTGAAAAAATATTTTTAATATTTACGATTTATACTTTTATAGTTATTTATTTATATATACTATATATTTTTGGGTTAGGCTGTCCAAATTGCACTGTATAATATATTCTGAATTAATATGTTCTTGGGTTTTTTTTTAAATATATATATATATATACATGTATTAATTCAACCTTAATCCGAGTTTATGGACAAGAAAGAGAGTAACCAGTTGAAATTTCATTCTAAAACCCATCTTTTTTGGTCTTTTCATGGCTTATGATCTATCAAATTTGTAGTTTTACTTATTCATTTTGAGTGTTTATCTTAAATTCAAGTTTCTTGGTTCTTGCTCTTGGTGTAAATCGAATACATTTGTGGAGTCGTTTAAATATGTTGGATTTTAAATATATTGGATTTTAAATTGTTATACAATTTTTTCCATCGATAGTCTGTAATTGGAACCATAACTCTTATTTATTCAAATTGTATTAATATGTAAAGACCAAATGTAACATATATCATCGTTAAAATTCATGGCTCCCGTCGCATTGCGCGGGTACACAACTAGTATATATATATATATATATATATGTGTGTGTGTGTGTGTGTATGTATATATATAGAGAGAGAGAGAGACTTGGAATCTCGTGAGACTGGTTTGTTTTCGTGAGACGCATGAAACAACTTTTTTACACTTGAAAATTCATAGCAAAACGCTGTGAAGGTTTTTGCTGTGGAGGTTCGGCTTTTTTAAATTCACAGCGTTTTGCTGTAAAGTTTCAAGTGTAAAAAAATTGTTTCATGGGTTTCACGAAAACAGACTGGTCTCACGTGAACCCAACTATATATATATATATATGTGTGTGTGTGTATGTATGTATATTTAAAGTTATTTAGAATTATTATGGCGTCACATTATTGTATGTGTTTCTATAGCATCTCCAATAAACACGCAAACTCTTATACCAAATGGTCCAAACTTGCTTTTACACGAGCTCCTCCGACAAACACATTAAGCGTGCACAAAAAGGGTGTTATAAACAGTAAAACACCGAATTTGTTGTAACATAATTCATTTATACTATTTTTTGTTTGATGTTAAAAACTGAAAATACTTATAATATCCTATTTCATGTTAAAAGTTATAAAAAAATGGAGATAAATTTACAATTTGCAAAAATAATGGTTGAAGATGGTTTCCTTATTTGTAGATGTACTCATCTTTTTAGTTATTTGTCTTGCTTTTGATTTTAAATAATGAAACTATTACTTTTATATTAAGAGATACTAGAAGGATACTCGTGCAATGTATCGAGACACATCTTGATTTCAGTTTTTTGTTTTATTATTTTTTTTATGTCAATATAATACAATTTTATGTGGTTTTAAAATATAAATTTGAAAATATCATAAAATTTTGAAAAAAAAATTATATCGATATCAGTATCAAATTAATATTTTTTAAAAGTTCTTGTGTTTCGGTGTAATTTTCTTAATTCAATTTTTTAAATTATAATTTAATTTAGATTTACTAAACAAAGAAATTTAATTTAGGTTTAATAATATAATTTTTATATAGATAATAACTAAGTATTCTGTTAGAACTCAATGATTATCCTAATTATATTTTAGATTTTTTATATTTAAAACGAGATGTTTATCCAATATTCGATTATGTTTATATGCAGTTAGTTACATGAATTCAAATATGAAGCTTTAATAAGTTGTATTTATGCACAATTTACTTGTAATCTTAAATTTTAAGTAATACACATCAATAAACAATACTTCGTGCATAAAAAATGGTTTTTAAAAGTTTTTGTCAAATGCTTTATAATATAGTATATATTTTAAATAACAACTTTAACTTATATATCAGATCAACCACAAAGATGGTGTCTGATTAGTTTGAGCTTGGCTCAAAATGTCAAAAGTGTCTGGAGGTCGCAGGTTCAAATCCAAGAATGAACAAAAATCCCTTTATGGCCACAGATGTTCAAATACGGTGACTCTAGGCTACCTGCAAAGCAGGTGGTCGTCCTGGAATTAATCGGCTCGCATAGCGGGTTGTATATCTAGGTTAATCAATAAAAAACTTATAGATCAGATGTTACAATAAATGTCATTTATAACACAAATATTATATTTGACTGTTTCTTGATGTAGCAATTAAAACTTTAGAGGAATATACTTATATTTCTTATGTTATTTTTTATTTGCCTTTTTTAGTTAAATAAAACATATCAACATTTTTCTTCAAAAAAACATAGAAAAAACATAATCATCATTTTATTTATTTTATCTTGTATTTAATATCAGTAATTAATAATTACAAAAAAAAAAAAATTACTGTCAATTGTTAATCATACTAACTTTGTTATTTATGACTGTTGGTTGCGATAATTGTTAATCATATCCGGATTATTTCTAAGACAATCATATTTGAATTGGTGATACGAGGATTTTCAGTCTGAACAGGTATGATAATTACTATTTGTATCATGTGTGATATAGATAACATGATTTCATCACTCGATTTCGGTTGTTTGTTTATCAACTAATGGTACCAAGTTTCTACTAATCAATTGGGTTTCATTAGTTATTAGACCCAACATGGCAATTGGGTTTCATTAGTGCTTGTAATTAGCTTGAGCAAATTGCTACTCAGTTACCTTTTTGGGGACCATTAGTGTTGGATCTACTAACTCATATGTAGCGGTGTTCTTACGCTGATGAAAGTTGTCACGTCATCAGAATAACTTGAATGCCATAACAATATCAACAATATGCAGTACAATAAATTGATATGATTTTGACATGAAAAAGTGTACAAATAACATTACCCGACGGTAATTATATAACTTATTAAAATTAATCAGGTAAATTTTCAAATGGTTCAGATTTCAACTTTTGGGAATTACCTTGAAATTAACTTGTGGCCTTGATTATAAACTTCTAAGTTCAGGGGTTGAGGCTGCCAAACCCCAAAACCCCTTTACAGAAACACACGGGTGCTCCCTTTGGCCCAACCCGCCCCACAACCCGACTATAAATACCTTGAAAACCCCGGGTCCAACCAATCGGACCACTCCTCTAACCCGATGGAAACCCTAGCCTTTTCTCTCCTTCCTCGCTCAACTACGATGACTGACCACCGGCGACCCTCTTCCGACGACGGAGGACCCTATTCAAGGGCTTTGGTTACTGGACTAAACTTCGATCAAACCACGGTGAACCGCCGAGGAATACCATAAACAAGAGGCATCCCAGGACATCATCCACCTACTGGTTCGGATTCTAGGCACCGAGATCAACTCTCGACAAACACCGACACCGGCCGCCGTCCTTCCTCTCATCTCAAGCCACGAAGAGCACCGATAAACTAGGCCATCAACGACGGAGACACTACTGGTTTATACTTCTGCTTCGGTTTCTTCACGAGACTAACCAGTCTTGACGCATACCTGCGATTTCGCCTTGGTCGCGACAAACTGGAGCCACAAGATGGGTTCGATGTATGAGGTTTGCTATAAAAAATAAACCTCAAGTCAGGGTTTTTGTACAGTGGTCGGTGGATAAACGCATCTGATTCAAATAGATTTATGTTTTTGTTATTTGGTAATACAAGGATTTGGGATACTGAACCCAAATTCCCATTTGTAGCCAATAAAGTGTTTTTCCAGTATGAATCCAACATTTATGACTGATTTCTTCTAATTTCGATATAGGAATGTTCTAAATATGTTTCTGCTATTACATTTGCTTCTACCTTGGTTCTAATATGAATGTACTGGGGGGATTTTTTGTTTGTTGATTAAACAGTGCAAACGCAGGGTTAAAGGCCCACTGGTGTGTCCACCACAGCCTTTCGACTCTTTCGGTCACCGTCTGCCCGCCAATAAAGGCTTACAATCGAGATCTTGCAACAGCTTATTAAATAAAAATCAATAAAACAAACTTATGATGTAATATTTACCTCACATTGCCTGCTGACGAACAAACTCAAACCCTACAGCTTCTGATCTCCATCTCTTTTCTTTTCCTTTTGAATGAATGAGTAATTTTAATATAGCCTTTGAATGCTATCACTCGATACATATAAGGATTAGGCTAATGGGACTGATTTCTTTTGATATTTGAGTATGATTATAATGATGAAAATGTGAAAAAGAAAAGTACAAAACTCCAACCTCTAAACTTGTCCTTTTGCTGTTGCGCTGTCCCTCTTGCCCCCTCATCTGTGACTACTAAACCGTAGTTCTTCTACTCGATATGAATGTTGAACTGCAGTGTGATTCAAGCCTGTTACCAAGCTCTGTCCCTCTGCCAGAGAGTGTGCATTTTGGCCCTTAATGAATTGATTTGTGATAGAGGCAAAAATTTAAATCCGATTCAGATACAGAGGACTAGCCTGCCAGACGAGAACCGCCCTTCCCAATTCTTTTAATAAATTTATATTCTGGGCTTTCTGTTTTCGAGCATCTACTTGTGGGTTCAATTACTAACCATATTCTCGTTTGCAGATTTGGGATTGTTCATGGCATCAAAGCATATGTTTCCTGTTGTGATTTCTTGTTTGATGAAAGATAATTCTCAAGTATGCACTCAATTAAATGAATCCCCTGTTTAGGTGTTTTACTTATTCCTTCCAGTTTGCAATTGTCATGAAGTTTGAAGATCAAGAAACCTCTTCTTGTAAGTGGATTCAACAAAACTTCGCTTGCAGCTGCTGAATTCCCAGATATTTTGACTTTTCGGTTATATGTGTGCAAATTATATAAAATTTCCAAGATGATTTGAAATGGGTTGGATCGAAATTTGCAAGTATTTCATTTAATTCTATACTTGAAGTTTTAACATTATGCATACATTGAAAAAGAATTCAAAGTGGAAAATGTATTTGATAATAGGAGAATTAATATAAAGAAAAATGTGGATAGTAACAATCTCCAATATTTGATAAGGAGTATCTTAAGAAGTTAACTCATGAGAACCAGTAGAACAGCGATAATAAATCCGGTGCCAACCTGTGTTCCAAATCTTCCTTCCTGTTGGAACAGGGTTCTTCCATTACTCTGTGATCAAAGAAAGCAAAG
This sequence comes from Cynara cardunculus var. scolymus, assembly GCF_001531365.2. NCBI lineage: Eukaryota > Viridiplantae > Streptophyta > Magnoliopsida > Asterales > Asteraceae > Cynara > Cynara cardunculus. The sequence continues at coordinate 5,641,955 of NC_037540.1, forward strand.
GTCAGTGATTGCAGGAATCTTAGATAGTTAAAAACTGACCTTTTTATTTATTTATTTATTTATCAGGGAATATGTAGGAAATTACCAGATCAAGTGTTGGTGCCGGTGCTGGTGTTGTGTCATCGGAGTCTGTGGCTGTTGGTGGTGCCGGTGGGCTCTTAGCCACTGGTGCCGGTGCTGGGGCATGATGTTTCTTGTGCTTATGCCTTCTTCTCTTGTGGTGTCTAGGAGCTGGTGCAGGTGAGGGACTCATGTCTGGTGTTGGGGCTGGTGGAAGGGTAACTGGTGCTGGAGCTGGTGATGGTGGTGGTGGAGCCGGTGCTGGTGGGGGAGGAGTTGGTGCTGGCGGTGGCGTTGCTGGTGCTGGGGACACTTTTGGTGGAGGCACAGCAGGCGGTAATGCAGGTGGCGAAACAACCGGCGGTGGTGTTGGGGAGGGCAATGACGGTGGTGGAGTAGTTGGACTAGCGACAGGAGGACTCACTGGTGGTTGTGGTGGTGGAATTTGAGGTGGTGGGACCGTTGGGCTAGAAACCGGAGGGGTTTTAGGGGATGGGGAGGATAGAGGGGTGGCTGGTGGTGGCTGTGTTGGTGCGACCGGGGTGGCTGGTGGTGGCTGTGTTGGTGCGACCGGGGTGGTAACAGTGGCAGGTGTATTTGATGGTGAAGCTGCAGGCCCTTGTCCATTGGAAATGACCACCAGAAGGCAGAGGCAAGCCAGAATACTAGTAATCCACAACATTTTGGTGGATGGTTGGTTTTCTTTGGATGAAAAAAATTGGAACTTTATAAGATATCTGCAATCAAGAGGGTTGGTGCTACATGACCTTCATGTGGGTGGTACATCTTCTCTTATTTCTTGATTTGGTGTCCTTGAAGCCCAATCTTGTCAGTTAAGGGATGATGTTTATGATTTTGGTACACATTTCAGATCTAACCATAAATCATTGGTCATCTTTCACCATCAACTCCAATAAATGATCTTTTTCTTTTTCCATAGACTCTTTTTCATAAATCAAGCGTCTTTTTTACATTTTTACGATTACAAAAGAATAACGTTGTGAAAATTGCTGTACTTTTGATGTGTTAAGAGTTTAGAATGGTTACATTGGGATCATTTCTTCTCTGTACATGTTGGAATTTGTCTCGTCTCTTCAAGGGCCTTTTTTGAAAGGTAAGGGTTCTTACTTCTTTTCTGACATAATGCTTGAAAACCTACCGTTGATCGTACTCTTCGAGATGTTAACCAACTACCTAAAATACACTTTGATACAATGTCATGGTCACATGACAGGAAAAGCCAATCTGAGGGTTGAGATCTCGAATTCTGTCCACATCTGCAATTGAAGTTGCGGGCCAAATGTTCAAAGTACTTTTAGGCAATAATTCATATAGAAAAAACTGAAATGTAGGCCAATGCGAATAAGTGCAAAATTTAAGAACAAGATTCAATCTATAAACAGAAGATGATATTGAAGGCATGATGCATTTTAGATAAGAAGTTTGAATGATGATGATGAGATGAAGGTGGAGCTGGTGGTTCTGGTTCTGGTTCTGTTTTCTTCTTTCTCCTTAGCCGGAAAAAGTGCTGCATGACTTCGCCGCACTCTGCCGCCAATACCCCTCTTCTTACCGCCATGTTTGGGTGGAACGGATGCGCAGGAACAGGCGGCTTATCTGTCGGCATTGACCCATTTCCACCATCCCCATCACCAAATAGTCTGCAAAACCAACAGCATTCATATATCACTAGTTACTATTCTTCATTATCACCACAAACCACCACCGGCCACCACCACCACAACCACCGTTGACGGGTACTTATGACCAATCAACAAATGTCTAACTCTATAATCTTGTAACCCGTCTCCAGATTGTACTTTAAACTAGTTAGAAGTGTAATAAGTATTGAATTTATGAAAATGATAACTTTGATGAATGCAAGTTTGGCATTAAATACAAAGGACAAAAGCAATGCCTTGATGCTGACTAATGACAACAAATGCAGGAGAATGAAATAGTAGTGCAGCATCAAAAGCCACTTCCATAAATGAAAACTGGGGCCGCTAATTCGTTAACGGTAAGCGCTTATCGGTAAAAGTCAAGACTCCAGCATACCTTACTGGTAAGATTCTAATCCGTTAAAACAGTATCATATGCAATAATTTATCCGGTAAGCGTTAACTGGGTAAGAGTTGTCACCCTCACCAGGTAAGAGTTGTCACCCTCACCAGGTAAGACTCTCGGCCCAAATCGTTTCTCTTACCGGGTAAGATTATCGATCATTACCATGTTCATCAATAAGTAAAGGGACCCGGTAGTTTAGCGAACGGCCCCTAAATCATGATATTAAACATACTTTCTTTGAAAATACTTGCATACCTAATCCAGCTACCATCAGCTCCTAGAAGTTTATTCGGAGCTCCCCATACGATCGTACCAATTCTGGCTTGAAGGATGGCTCCGGCACACATCGGGCATGGTTCAAGCGTTACATAAAGAGTTGTATCCTGCAAGCCATGCAAAGCAAATCCAGGAGTTACATAAGGTGCAATCAGAGTAAAAATGGTAAGTGGATTGTTTCATATGCCATTATATATGAACAAGCAAGATAATTTAGATCAAATATTCTTCCAAGATTAGTTATTTTAGTGACTGGGAATGGAAAACCCCAACAAGTAATAATTTTTTGAGGTGGGTATGCAAAAAGACCATCGAGAATAGAACGGTTGGATTCAATCTTTTCAACGGAAACTAATGCAAAGACTACTGGAAAAACCCAATATCTTAGTACCAGAATCCTCGTAATCTCAGGATTTGATGCTTACGTGATGATCCATGCCATAGTTTCCTAAAAGATTGCAAATTAAACATTCTTGTACCACAACAAAATTAGCTTTATAGGACGTCAGATATGTCTAAATATACGAAAAGAGTGCTTTATAGGACTTCAGTTTATAGGAGCAAACAATTGTGCGTCCTATGTAAAGGTGTTGCAATAAGTTGATAGGACGTTGGGCCATCTAACTGGTTTTTGAGGACACCTTGGAAATAAAACGTCCTATTTGTATTCTTATACGACATTATTTGAAAATAAGTGTATTACAAAATAAGTATCCTCTAAAAAGAAGCAACAAGAAGTGTCCCATAGAAAAGACTTGTTAGGACATCCAAAAATATATTCTCTGACTTATTGTAACACTATGTAACATACAATTGTTTGGTCCTATAAAACGGTACATTAGAACATTTAGAGATATTTGGGGTTCTATAAAGTTCGATTTTGCTGTAGTGTTGGTAGGGAAAGAGTAAGGATTACCAAAAGTCTCCACGAGCGTAGGTTGGTTGAGGCCTCAGGTATACAAATCATCTCAGCATGAGCAGTTGAGTCATGTAATTCTTCTACCCTAAAACCACAATATTTACTGTATAAAAACATGAACCTGCGAACAAAAATAAACCCCGAAAGACTTAAAACTTACAGATTATGTCCGCGAGCTATGATTTTATCACCCTGCACAAGAACAGCTCCAACAGGTACCTCCCAGATATCAGAAGCTTTTTTAGCTTCCAACAATGCTTCCCTCATAAACTTCTCATCGTTTTTTCGTTGCTTAACTTCAAGGGTATACGCCTCTTCCCATCCGAGTCGATCTATAGATACAAGTTTCCTTCTTTTCAACTCTTCAATCTTGGGATTCACCATTTTGCTAATGTTAGATTCACCAGCTTGTGATATTTCAGTCAAAACAGGTGGAACTGGTTGATCTGTGACAGATGTATCGGTTTCACCAGCCTGTGAAGTTTTCCTGATTGCAGGAGATGGAGATCTTCTCATTCGAATTGCAGATAATGGAAAAGATGATTCTTCAATTATGGGTAAAGAAGTGTTTCTGGATGATCCATCATTGTTTGATGATGGTAATGGTGAATCTAACCCTCCTGAATTTCGTGATTGACCTTTTGTACTTCTGTTTTTCACATTGTCATCAATAGAATCATCTGGTTCCTGACCAGAAAACCATGCTTCACTACTAGCAGACAGATATGAGGAACCCTTTGCACCACCAGAGTTTGGAGTACGACTTCCAGAACGTGGAGATGGCCAACGTGATCGAACCACATCCCCAATAATGGTCCACAATGACCTGCCACTAGTCTTGATGGCTCCATCATTTTCACTAGAACAGGAAGTGTTTTCTGGTGCATCTGTCTCTGAGGGCTCTTGAGTAGATGCATCAGTTACGTGCCACATCTCATCAGACGGCCCTTTTGGTCCAGACCCTTGAGACGAGTGTCTTGCGCCATTTTCCTTTTGATGAAAGCTTTCTGAACCATCATCTGAAGTCTTTAGTTTATCTTGCTCACCCTCTTCGTTAACTAATTTAGCTTCATTAGATTTTCTTAATTCTGTTTCTGAAACTCCCTCATCTGTGGTTCCTTCCACCAATTTCATCCCTGAAATCGAACAATTATCTGAAACTTTGAATTCTGAAGTCTCTGAATGCCGTTTTTGTTTCTCCATACTAACGTCAGATTTTCTATGTGAAAATGAAGTGTTTCCACTATTTGTGACATGGGTATCTGAGATCCCTAACATTTGTTGCGATTTCTCTCTGAATTCTGTTGTTAGCCTGACCAAATGATCAGTTTTCTGGTGTTTTTCTTCTCTGCTGTCTTCAACCCCATCACTAACTTGTGTTGAATTCTCTTCCCAGCTATTCATTCTACTTTTCGACACTTCTGAAATCACTTTTAACTTCTTTTCTGCGCCGTTATATTGCTTCTGGGAGCTGGAAGTTGATTCGATGACACTGTAATCTTTTCCCGATGATTCTTCAAATCTTTTATACTTCATTCTTGATCCTGATTCATCAGTAAATCTATCAGCCTCATAACTATGTTCTTGCCTAGATGAATCCTCAATATTCTCAGAAACATTCAATTGGTGTTGGCTAAACTCTTCATTCAGCTTCTTTTCTGATTTCTTTCTCCAATCTTGGCTTACACCAACCGATTCTCCATAATACCCTTTAACAGTATCCTTCTTCTCCAATATTTTCACTTCTTCCTTATCACATTCATGTCCCCCATCAGCATTTCCAACAACTTCATCAATACAACCTTCACTTTTGACCTCAAAATCTTTGCCACTCTCTATAGAACAGTTCGACCTTTCTTTACTCGAATCAAGATTTGCAGTTTTCGGTAAATTTTGCATCTTTGTCTTCCTTCTTTCCTTCCTCTGCCTCCAATCATCCTCCTCCATAGACCTAACTTTTACTACTTCATCACACTTCAAATCCCTTTTCGCAACCCCGGAAACTACATTTTTCTTTTTCTTACCATCACAAACACCAATATCCTCCAAACCCACTTCATCTGTCAATAAACTAAGCATAACTTCAACATCATCAACACTATCATCACTCACATTACTTAAAAACTGTTTCTTCCTCTTGGGTCCTAAACCCCTAAACTCATATCCACCCTTTACCAACCTCCCCTGTTTTGGTTTCTCCTTCAAAGAAGAAAGCTTCTCATAGTAATAACTTGTATCAAGATCAGTAAAAGAAGAAACCCCAGAAGTATTACCATGAGATCTTCCACTTTTACCATGAAAATAGATCAATCTTTTACAAAATGACCATTGAATCAAGGTCGATTGGCTTAACCCTTTACATAAAAAGCTAGGGTTTATCGAGGCCAATCTATTACACATCGAACTACCAGTAGCACAGCAACAGCAGCAACAAATACAGCATTTTGGCGATGATGATGATGCTGAAACTGATAATGGGATTCTCTCAAATGCATCATGAAACAAGTAGGAGGAATCATTGAAGGATAAAGATAAAGAGGGGTTTAGACGAAAGTGATACATCTTGTTTGAAACAAATATTGTGCATTATCGTTGGGTTGTTCTACTGTGCTGGTTCTTGTGGGTGGTTAGCTTGATGTTAGAATCGACATTTTTGAAGAATCTATTTTGGATTGGGAGAAGTGCAAGAATAGAATAGATGGAAGCTGGAAGTGATGAGAGTGATAGGATGTACAGTTGAACACCTGCTTTTAAAGATTGTAAAGTCTAGTAGTTGATGACTGGAGTCTAGTGGTTGGGATTCCTGAAACCAGTTTGCTGATTACAATGTCACCACTTGCTAACTTTGACCCATAGCATTTAGGAGAAAAACCAAGGGAGTCTTAAATGACAGCGAATCATCTTAAATGAAATTTTGGATTTTGTTATATTTTTATTGATTACTCCTTAATATCTTTAACATAGTCTACAAATAGATATGGTAGAGGCACGTTTAATGCTTGTCTGTCTATTAATTTTCAGTTATTCTCTTCAGCAACGGATAAAGCAGTTTCGTAGCTCACAAGGCTCGTAACCTTGAGTTCACAGGTTGAAATTTGTCGCTGCATACCTTTGTCAAAAAAAAAAAGTATGTTCTACTCTGGTAACTAGTAGTTGGTTGTTAATCATATTATCATTTTATATAATAATACTTATTTGAAACTTGGAGTTGAATGTAACTTTTTTTTCTAGAAAAAATATAAAAGGATGAATTTTATTTTCATTAGCAAAACAATGAAATGTGCCAATAAAATCTTTTTAGTTTTCGATAATCATGGATGTTTGGACTAGCTTGTGTGCACCTCTATTGATGTTATGGGGTCCTGAAGTTAACAGCTAAACAAACCTTTAGTGACCCAGGAGTTTCATTCGAACTGATGACTAATGGGGAACGAACTGATCAGTTGAGTCACACCTAAAGCGTGACTAGTTGTGGTTTTTATAGAGTTATATCTAATTGACCATATTGGACATATTTGACCATCTTTTCTCACTTGAGTGTGCCATTCTTAACCATTCATCTTGATTAAACCAAACCTTGTTACTCATAAGGTCTGTATAGAATTATACATGTTTATCATCGATTCTTAGTTAAACCAAACCTGTTTTTTGGGTCTTGTCAAACATTGAATCTCAGCATTTGCCTCTTTGATCATCACATTCTTGTAGGATAACTCTTGTGAAGATTTTTAGGTCTCGACCAACTGAGTGTCACTCACTACCAATTCGTGGTTAATTAGGTTCTTTTAACTAGTGAGTTTTCGGCAAAATTTTGACTGTATATCGGCCACGCATGCTTTTTGACTAGAATAATTGTTACATAACTCGTTGAAAATCTTAACTAGTTTTTTTGTTGTAGCATTTTTTTCCTCTTCTTAGTCTTGTTCTATGGGTGTCTCATTAAGTTACATTTATTTCATCGATCCAAATTTATGGGCCAATGGAAACTAAAACGTTGTTTCTCAATTTCTTTTGATTAAAAGTGAACATTTTTTTCAACAACTAATATAAACCATCGGACCGGATTTAATTTAACTGCATTCAACACATATTCTAATCAATTAATTGTCCAACTATAAATTTAACCAACATCTAGTTCTAGTACAATGTGAAAACAAAAATAAAGCCATAACAAATACACAGTTCTTTTTTGAGATAACGATCCATTTTATAGTTATAGTATAGATAAGGGCAAATTGCATGAAAAAGTAACGTACTTTAACTTGATTCCTATTTTGGGTAACGTATTTTCAAAACTTTCATTTTGGTACCTATTGATAGAGCAAATTGCATGAAAAAGTAACGTACTTTAACTTGATTCCTATTTTGGGTAACGTACTTTCAAAACTTCCATTTTGGTACCTAAGATGTAAAGTTTTAAACATTTAAGTACCCGGGTAACTGGTTGAAATATTAACCGATTATCATGCTGATATGACGAGTGATGTGGTATCAAACTCGGTATTATTTGTTGACGTGGTCAGTGACGTGGATTTTTTAAAATCTAAAATTAGTCTTTTTTTTAGTCTAAAATTAGTCTTTCCGGGTTACTCGGGTATTTAAATGTTTACAATTTTACATCTTAGGTACCAAAATAAAAGTTTTGAAAGTACGTTACCCAAAATAGGAATCAAGTTAAAGTACGTTATTTTTTCATGCAATTTGCCCTATAGATAAACGTATTTGAAACACAATTATTTACAAAGAAGCAATGGGCTTTCCGTACCATCTGAAATGATCCAGTAAGATGAGCGTCTGTTGGGCCTGGAATTGTCACTATTTGGCCCAAAAACATTTTATAGTAGCGCCATACTAGTAGCATCTAAAATCTAAATGTACAAATGTGGCAGCAAGAGTAAGGTCCTTTAAATGTACATAAGAAAGTACCTATCATTCAATGTATATTAGGATGAGATGCATCAAGTTAATCCTAGTATCAAACGTGATTCATGGGTGAGTTTGAGATTGAAGATGATCAAAAATCGAGATTTCTCTCTATGTTTCTCACTTTAACTTTCTTACTCACACAATTTCTCTCTCTCTCTCTCTCTCTCTCTCTCTCACACACACATATATATATTCATTATTTATTTGTAATATATAAATAAATATATTGTCATGTGGTTTTAATTTTTTTTTAACAGTGGACTAAATATATCTCTCTCTGCTAATTTTCTTTTTAGACATCAATATCAAAACTTACTTTCTGCATTTCAAATACATGATTTGACAGGCATAAAATGGAGTGCATTTAGTTAAACCTCATACTTTTGGGTGGACTAAATACACCTTTAGAGCATCTCCAACAACAATGCTAACAAAGAAAAGTGAGATTTTAGCAAATTTTTTACTCTAATAGCTATACTATCTTGTATGCTAAAATAGAGAAAAAAAGATAGAGAAAGTAAAAATCTCCAAATTTGAAGAAATCTCTAAAACTTCATATTGAAGAGAGAGAAATATTATTGATTTCTTTTAAAAAATAAGGGACATTGAAATTAAATGTCTAGGTGAGAGAACTAATATTTATGAAATGTATTGAATAACTGGTTAAGTTGGATGTAGTTTTTTTTTAGAGAGTTTAACTTTTAATACTTTATTTTTAAAAAAACTATATCATAATATATTACTAAATGCACTCCTACTTAACAATTTTCTGATCATATACATAAACATTAATACTTACTTTTTTTATATTTAATTTATGATTCAAACTGATTTAGACATAAAAATAATAGACGTAAATTATACCATTTGTTTTAATGCAAGCATCACCCATGATATGAACTGGTGTTTACGTACGAAATAGGAATATGATTTGAGACTTTTGAGTGAGTCAAGTCAACAAGAAAAAGTCAATTGTATTGAATTACTTGTAAACCACGGATTTGTTTCGTCACCTGCGCTACTTCAAGATACGAATCTTTTCTAGAAATAAAACAAATAACAATAATGAGTCGACCAAAGTAAACTTGGCATCGTTTTGAACAATTTCTACGTGTTTTTAAGTCGTATAATAGGAATTAATTTCTATAATTACCTGAGTTGTTATTTTTCATACGTAAAAACCGCATATTTTACACAAATTGAAGACAATATTTTAAAAGGTACGAGGTGGAGGGGTCATGACACGTTTTTCATGTTTTGTTTACTCTCGTTACGTTGGTCTAAAGTGAGGTGTCGTAATCGTGGGCCATTTTGTTTTTGCTTTTGAATTTTCTTAACTTTATGTGTTTTCGTTAATTTTTTTTGTAAATTCTATGTCAGTATACTAATTTTCTTCTTTTTATGTAAGTTTAAATTTTTGTTTTGTTTTAAGGTATGTAATTTTTATATACAATAAATGTATATTTTATATCTCTTGTGAGGTTTGAACCTTTAACCTCTTAGGGGGATGTTAGATTTCACCGGTAACTAGGGTATTGGGGATAATGATCACTTGGTAAATTATTTTATATTATTGGTAGGTAGGTAGGTAGGTAGGTAGATAGATTATGTGAGAACAAAAGTTATGCTGAGAAGCATAAGAAGAGATTTTCACCCTTAGATCAATCATAATTGAATGTCAACAATAACAAGGTGCACCAAGATGTATCGAATTGGTTCCCTTCTAAAATGCAATTCATGGGTGGGCATGAGATTAAAAGTGACAAGGGTTCGGATATCTTCTTACGCTTCTCATCATAATCTCCATTTTTACACGATCTTTCACACACACACACACACACACTTGTTGTCTTAATGCACATTTTGAAAAACGTCGTGAATTCATGGTGACTCCTAAGGTTTGACATTATTGTCTTGTCATAACTCACACCATTTAAAATCTTGATAAAAAATAGTAGAAACATCCAATAAGAAATGAAAGACAAATTTAAAGCTTCTATAAAACTTTTTTTTGGAAAGAAGAAAACTAAGGGGCCGTTTATCAAACATTTACCCAGTAAGTGTTTACCGGTAAAATTTAACACTATTATGTAATTACCGGATAAGATTTTAGTCCATCAAAACGACATAGTATATAATAATTTATCCGGTAAGCGCTTACCGTGGTAAGAGTCATCGCCTTCACTTACCGGGTAAGATTCTTGGTCCTTACTATATTCATCCGGTGAGACAATGTTACTTGGTAAGCGTTTACCCGGGTAAGCGTTTGGTAAACGTCCCCTAAGTAGAAAAGCGTGTGGTAGGCGGCACTTTGAACTTCTATGTACATGATTTAGACTTCCATAATAAAGTGGTATTCTTGGATCACTATATTTCTTCGTGGGCAGATTGGTTTAGGAAACCCTCTTCGTGTTGGTGCATGGTTGTCCTTAGTGTGTTGGTGTTTTGGGGTTTCTTGGTCCCAACTTGATTATTCATGGTTGGTTGTCTTAGTTTCTCGTGAGTTGTTTTGTACGTATTCTTGTCTCTTTTCGCTCGTTGTTGGTTAGCTCCCTTTTTGTTAGGATTGACCTCTGCTTTTGTGTTTCTTTCTATTTCTAACTGAAGTTTTTGTATGACATAACATTGACCAAAAATCTTACCTGTTAAACACTACTGGGTAGAAAACGTTTACCAACAATCCGTTTTGATGACTCAGAATGTTACCTGATAGGGTAACTGAAGATGGTGTTTTTACTGGTAAGCACTGTCTCATTTCCATACAATTTCACTTTTATCATATTAATTGATATACACATTTTTTCTTACAATTACTTTTCTTTGAAGATGATACATTTATATCAAAAGTTAATGCAGTGGTGTTTGATGTGGTGGTGGGGGCTGCATAGGATCCAGAAAACTTGTTGCTTTTGGCCTCTTCATATATTTATTGTAAAAGTTGATTATAACGCATGTCCACTTCCAGTTTCTTGTTCGATAGGACATATTTACGTACATACGTATATACTATTACATTTTTTGTTACTGTAATTTTATATTTGAATTATTTTTTCTATCGATTATAGTCTACCGGGACGGAAAAAAAAATGAATTATAAAATACAGAAAACGAAAACCGTGATTTCAAAAATAAAAAGACAAAAATAGCAACGTACAACAAACTACATGAGTGTTTAAAAGCTTGATCATTTATCTAAAAGAGTCGGCCATTACGATCAATAGATATTTGACCATTATTAATTGACGTGTGATGTTAAAGTTACGTGAAAAACTATTGAGTACGATAATCAAGTTTAGAAAAGTATTATAAAATTATAAAATAACAGTCAAATCAAAAAGGCAAACAGTCAGTTAAATATTTCACAAAGACACTTTTATGATGAATGCATAATTCGTGAAGCCAGTTTCTTATCCGTCTGACAAAACAGGTATCGTTGATTCATTGGTTTCGAATGGGTGTTGTCAAAAACTAGGTTTGGTCTATGGATTATCGAACCAAACAGTGGGTGTCTCCTTTCAATATGGTGGTCGGGTAAGTGCTGCCGATAAACTCGACTTTCCTAAATTTTATTAAAATACTTTAATCTTACCCTTACCCTTAGCTTTTAATTTGTTTTCGTAAGCATCAGATATTTTATACCCATTACTGATCGAAAATCAGATATTTATTTATCGGTTAATATATCGATGAATGATGATTAATAGGAGTTTCAAAGGGATTGACCATCTAGAACATTCAAAAGGAAAAAAATGAGTGACTTTGAATCTTCATAAAGAATGGAAGATAACCAATATTCCTTTTCTATTTTTTTTCTTTAATTATTAATATAGAAATCAATTTTAATAATTTGAAATTCAACCCAACTATTTCCTGTTTCGAGAAGGCTTTTCTTGGGTTAGAAGTTGCAATAATCATTTTATTTTACTTATTTATATAATTTTTATTATTTTAAAAAATACAGATCAAACTTTCATGCCATTTCATGCTTTGTAGGTTGAAATCAACTGTACATATATATTGATTAATCTGGATATCAAACTTGCTATGCGAGTCGACTAATATCAGGACGACCATTTGCTTTGCAGATAGTCCGAAGTCACCGCATTTGAACCTTCGTAGCCTCATTGGATTTGAACCTGAGACCTACTGGTACTTTTAACCTTTTGAGTCAAACTCAAACCAATCAGACACCACCCTTGTAGTTGAAATCGATTATATTCCGAACAACAAAGACAAGATCTAGCATATTCGTTCTTTTGAAAATAAAAAATAATACCAACTTTTTACTTGGAAAGTAAGTAATAAATATAATATTTGTAAAGCAAATATTTTTAAAAAAGCCATAGTTTCAGCTTTTTTTTTCAAGAAAGGAAATTATAATGAACCATGAGGATGGGATATTTCTTTTCATATTTTCAATGAAGTTGTTGAGCATGTTACATTTTTGTAATATTAGAAAACAAGAGAAAAAAAGGAAATATCGTCAGGTATGACGTTGGGGTGTGGGGTTAAACACTCATGTATCCATGTTCAAAGGAACCACATTCTTAATATTTAAATAAATATTTTTTTGTAATAAAGTATTAAATTAAATTAAATTATTAAGACTTAGATGTCATTCATGTCGTACTCACATTTAATTATTAATTAATCATTTGTGACTCACATTAAGTTTCTTTAAATTCCATTATTTGGGACAAAAATGCCATCAAGATCCTTATTAATTCTTGGATTTTGATAAAAAAATCAAAATACTGTATTACATACTTTTATAAATTTACGACAATTTTTTTTTATAAACATGTTTGGATTGTCTGATAAGCAGATAAAACACGACTCCTAAAAAGAAATCAAGATGCAACAATGTGGGGTTTTGCTATAGTGTAAACCCTTTTTGGAGGTCTAGTTTGTAAGGAGAAATAAGAATGGTGTTGCACATTAATCTAAGTGATCAATTAGAACATATCCATTTAAAGTGTGCATTTTTTAAGGGCCCTATTTTTTTTAATGCGACGAGTCAATTGAATGGTAGCTTGTGCACCCGATGCCTTGTATATAGGTCTCTCTTGGGAACTCAAACTAGTAATCGTCGAGAAGTAAACACAAAGTCTTACTAATTAACATACCCCTGAAAGTTATTATCAAGAAAAGTTTGTTTCTTATTTGAAAGTGTGTGCCCAGTTAGCTCCCGCCACCAAGTAAGAAAACCGAATACAACCCTACATCGTGATGTCGTATGTCTTTTCAACGAAGTGTGATGAAGCACATCCTACCATTTGTTTTTGTACCAAACGTTGCTTTTTATAGTGAGTGATAGACATGTACGTCAATGCATCATATTAAATGCAATGTCGGAGGTCTCATATGTTGATCCTCTAGATACTAATATGTTGCACTCACCCTCTCCTATTAAAAAGTAAAATTTTACTCAGTTTTAGAAACAAAAAAATTTAATATTCAAGAGCATTGAACGACTGTTGTGTTTTCTTTCTTTTTCTTCCGACCAAAAACTGTTGACGGAATTTACAAAAATTTTAAAAGTCGAAAGAAACAATCAGTTTAACAATTGAAGTGAATTCCTAAAATATCTTATTCGCTTGCATCTGCCAACAACAAGTGTCCTACGTTAAAATAATTAAAATATTTAATAAAAGATGAAGAAATAAAAGTTTATGGTTCCTCCGAGAAAATGTGAATATTCGAAAAGAAAACTTCATGAGTAAGGATATCGTCCTATATGCGTGGTCCATAGTTATACATCTATCGATGTGACGCTTAATTGTTTGGCATAACATGTCGTTCAAATGATATTTTTCCAACAAGAGACTGTTATAAGAAAATGATTCTCAAGTTTCGGAAAACTCAAAAATTAGGTTTGAGAAATTAATGTGGATATTGACAATAGTTATATAACATGTGTTACATATCCTATAATTAATGGACTTATGGGTGATAACGGATTTTCGTATAATTGTGTATTAATAACAAACATAAAAATGGTAAAGTAAGATCATTTACGTTTAAAAAAAAATCCATTTTAGGAAATAAAATTACGTTCAATAGACAAATTCATTAAAAATAACTACCTAGGCCCCTTTATTTTGAAACTATCATAGATATAGAAAATGTATATATCTTTCACAATAAAGCCTTAAAAAAGAAACATGCTAGAAAGGATCAAATTTGTAAAATTTGTGAACGCGTTAATGACTTTAGTTCATTTGATCGATCTTTTCTTTATTTATCGTTTTATAGTTACTTTTTCTAAAAAGACAAGAAAAAGTACGTAAACATTACGTTATAAAGCAAATCCGATAGAAAGTTGTTTGCTGCCGTCTCTTTGGCACTATTAGTTCTTGTCAAGTCTTTTGAAAAAATGGTTGAATTTAAAGTGAATCGTTTATCGACATTTTTGTTTCGTATGTGTCACACCCCTACTTTTCCTAGCGGATATGGCATCTCACATCATTTGTAAAAAGAAATGTTCAAATAGACAATACGCCCTTAATAAAAATATTGACGTGGAAACTAATTTCAATGTTTTAAGTGACGTGTTAATGACACGGAAAAATAAAATGAATCAAAAGGTAGCAGAGTTTGTCTTAATTCTTATTTAGTGTAGTAATTTTTTTTCTAGTAAGTTAACAAACTTTCAAATCCTTTTCTTTTCTACCCATTTTTATCGATGATTGATTAAACACAAATTAAATATTTTAGCATTGAAGAGATGAGTGATCAAACGGTAAAGTTTTGGATATGGAGATTCTGGTGGTGGAGGAGGTAGAGGTGGTGATGGAAAGTGGTAGGTAGCCGATGGTGGTAGTGACGATGAGCAGTGGTGGTGGGTGGTGGTTGTAGAGGATGTGGTGATGACCGACATAGGTGGATTTAGAGGTACATGTGAAGGTGGTGGTTGTGATGCACATCATGACAACTGACAGTGGTGGATTTAGAGGTAGAGGCGGAGGCGGTGGGTAGTGATATAGTCAATGGTGGTGTAGGGGGCCAATTATGGTCATAATTGATTGTGGCGATGATGGGTGATGGTGACCATTAGATCAAATACCATATCAAAATGATGATGAAGATGTTGGATTTACAACTATACTTTTCTCTACTCATATTTATACGTAAAAACATTTCAATGGATCGACATTTTTCAATATAAACTCAAAAAAAAAAAAAATCAAATTAGTAAACAATTCTATTTCAAGATATTTATTTCTCTCTTTCCATAAACCATTTATGTTCCCACATGTGTGTTTGGTTTAATTGCTATTTTAAAGTGAGAGACCGATTATTAGGACCAAACTGAACCATGGCCCCTGCAGCCTTGACAAGTGTCACTTCCTGATTAGCTAAACCTACCTGCAACTTCATTGTCATCAACACCTAATCCTATATTTTCTCATTAATTCAAGTTTAAATAATTATATATTTGTTGTAATTAAAAATATAATAATAAATCGGATGGAGATATGAGATAATTTAGGTTTAGCTTCGTTGACATTTAAACGGATTATGTGTTGAATAACTAATGATCGATTATACTTGGTACATGTTTTATTTGATTTTAAAAATAACATATTTAATATTATCTAAAAAACACGTTTTATCAAAAAATTAAGTTAAATATTTTTCAAATACAATTTTATCGAGTATTTAAAATTAATAAAAATGTATATTTTAATTATTCGAAAATAGAAAAAGATAATGAACTTAAATATCATAAACGGAGGGCAAGGGATGGATGGTTAGGTGGGCGTTTCTTCGGGATTGTTATTTTCGAGTTTGTTGGGTGCGGTTAGTTTGTCTTCATCTTCGGGAGCTCGTGATGTTTCTTGTCGTTCTTTGGTCTTGGTTTTCCTGTTGTAGTCCTTTCAGCTCTTGTTTTTGTGGGTGACTTTCTATATCTTGCAGAAAGCTTCCCTCTTCTTTCTGGTGTTCTTAAGTATTCTTTTTAAAATTATTTTAAGTATTTAATTATTGATCCAAAATTTTATTATCAAAGTATATCAATTTAAATATTGACATCATTTTTATCAAAAGTTCTGAGCATAACGATTTATTATAGAACTAAATATTAAACCATATATTTCAAAATAGTTTATACCATCTTGATTTATTTCATTAAACTATGAAGTTAAAAACCAGATAAAACTTTGACCCTTTTTCCAGAAATACAAGTTCGAGTTTTTGAATGTGTCTCGAGAAGAATGCAAAAGGGTTCCATACAGTGACGGTTGTGGGTGGTTAAACCAAATCTTCTTTCCATCTCCA
The DNA here is from genome assembly GCF_001531365.2 of Cynara cardunculus var. scolymus. Classification (NCBI taxonomy): domain Eukaryota; kingdom Viridiplantae; phylum Streptophyta; class Magnoliopsida; order Asterales; family Asteraceae; genus Cynara; species Cynara cardunculus. The sequence goes on from NC_037540.1 coordinate 5,658,483, forward strand.
TCTAACCCCTTTCGACTTTCATGATCTGCTCGCTTCGGGTTTGCCTCAGTCTTTCGATTGATGCCTTGGGTGCTTTAGTTTAGTCTCGTTTGTTATGGATGGTTGTTTTGTAATTGTTCTTTGGGGTGTTTGATTGTAATTTTCTTATTGTTGTTTCTTCTTCCTCACCCTTATTGTAGTTCACAGTTTCCTAGTTGTTAGACGGTTTTTTTCCCGTTCTTTATTTTCTTTTATTTTAATTAAAAAAAAATTATCCAAGAAATTTGATAAAAAGAAAAAAAAAAAGTTGGTAGAACACCAAATTCCCATCTAATTTTGACAATTTGGCACAATTGGAAAGCCGCCATTGAAGTTGACAAATAAATGGATGAAGTTAGGCGTATTAATAAGTACACGTAGTTTTTTAATCTAATATTATTAATTATTTTTTATGACTCTTAAACTGTAAATCAATTAAAAAATAATATATTAATTTATTTACCGTTATAAAAAATCCAAATGTTTTCATGTTGACTTGCTTTTTCTAGTTAAAAAGTCAAAGTAATTTCATGTCAAATTTTTACTATTTTTAAAATAAAATACTTATTTTGTTTCGTTAGTTTGTTAAATATCTTAACTTCCATTCTTGCGTTTTCAAAAATACAATTATACTAATATAGTTTATAATTTATTGTTGTTCTTATTTTTTTACGCTAATTTCATCGATAGTTTATCTTAAGTCTGAACGACGAAAACACCAATAAATTATAAACCACATACGAAAAACCAAAATTTCAAAAACACAACAACAAAAACAACAATTTCTAAAAAAAAAAACAGAAACCACGTGACGAAAAAAATTGTAGTTTTCTCATCTTCTTAATTATCGAAAACTTGTGTATAATAAGTCTTTGAGTATGTATGTTGTATTTATGCATTTCGAAGAAAACAATTCATAAACCAAAGTAATTAATGTTATTAATTGTTTTAGTACGATAAAAAGGTCGTATTTTATTAATACAACTAGTCGTGTATCCGTGCAATGCGGCGGAAGCCATGAATTTTAACGATTTTGAAGTTCCACTGGTTTTATAAGATAAGATTTAACGATGATATATGTTACACTTGGTCTTTACATATTAATACAATTTGAATAAATAAGAGTTATGGTTCCAATTACAGACCATCGATGAAAAAAATTGTATGACAGTTTAAAAT
>NC_037540.1:5660048-5671396 GCF_001531365.2 Cynara cardunculus var. scolymus
TATATATAATATATAATAATATAATTAAGCAAAAACTATTCAATATTGGACTCATTTCGAAKGTAYTAACGAGACGATTATAATGGTGTAACTTGTTAAAATAAAAATGTATTTTCTAAACATGTTTTAATTGATATACGATTATGTATGTTAATTTGATAAAGGTTTAAATTAAACATTTAAAAATAAATGACATAAAGTAAATTAATTAACTAATTATAGGGGTATAAAGTGTAAAAAGTGAAAAAGTAGTGATGAGAGGAGGGGGTGAAAAAGTGAAAAAGTAGTATAAATGGTCATTTAGTATTTTAAGATTTTAAGACTTTTGCTAAATTTGCTTAATAAGATAGTATAGATAAAAAATAAAAACGTCCCATGTTTTAAGACAAAACGAACATCGATCATTCCGATAGCAAGGAAGTTGTGTATCGTTTTCTATAATTAAGATAAATCGATTGAAAATAAAAATAAAAATAAAAAAGTAATATATATTTTTATTAGATTTGGGGTTTTATTTATATTTAATTTGACTTGTAATGGTTGTTCCTATGCACACTCTGTATGGGCGGCTAACCCAATATTATATAGGACCCGATTTGCAAATAACTATAAAAAAAGTATACTAATCACTGAAGTGAGGTGCCATCCCTCTATACACACCTTTCATAAAATAATTATAATGTAAAATTACAATTCTGTCCATGTGGTGTGGTGTGGTGTGGTGTGGGGAATTTTTTGTTATCGTCCTTGTATATATTTCATTTATTACATGTTAGTCTTTTGAGTTATTATTTTTGTTATAAATATCATTAATGATATCTAATTGGAGGTTGTTAGGTGTCTTCACATATTCTTTACATGGGGTATTTTAGTCTTTTTTAGAATATAACTCTTTCTTGCGAGCCGTACTAGAAGCAACGTGGATGAAAACCTATCGAAAATGTCATTTTTAGGTCATTTTTTCTTCTTCTTAAAATGTAAATACATCATATATGTAAGTTTAATCAAATGCAAACAACTATCTTCTTTCTTCTCAGTGTGTTACAACCATCATATCTTATATGAAAACCCGAAACCCTACTTTTTTTGGTTTATGATTGAAATCCATAATTTAGTGGTAGAATGCTAGCCCTAAAAACATGTGAATAAATTTGGGGATTATAGCCCTAAGTTGTTTGTTTTAGGGGAATTAAAAGGAGACAATTGATAGATGGATTTAGTCATTTGGAGACCAAAAAGATTCATGGTGTTATTCCAGCTCCAATAAACAACTTAGCAGAAGCATAATACTCAAACAATAATGTGATATATTTCAACAGGGGACGACGAAGTGGGATATGAAATCCAAATTATAAATAGATTCAATTGATGAGGATATGATGTAAGCTTCAGTTGGGGTGTAAATTGCCCTTGATAGGGTTTACTCTAAGCGACCATGTGGAAAACCTAATTTATCTCCAAGCCGATAACGCGTATGGTTTCTAGATGGGTTCCCACGAGGAAGGAAATCATAAAGAGTGAAGTTTTTTGGAATTTGTAGGGTGGAGGAGAGGGCAAAGGGGTGGTTGTAGGTTTCACATGACGTAGAATTTTCCAAAGAGAGAAGGAAACAAACACAAATGATAAAACGACACATGTTGGGTTTTTAATATAACAAAAATAATCAACGCTGCAGGACGAATGAAACTAGTAACAAAATACATCATTCAAAGGCAAAATTGTAATAAACAAAGTGGGGGACGAGAACAAAACCATCATACTACAAGGACGAAAACTCTAATTCGCTTAGAAAAAAATAGAGATCAAGAAATTTAATTTACACTGTGCAGGTTGGTTGAACTGAAAGTTTGTCACTATAAATTGTTAATAGAATTGAGTGACATGGGTATAAAAAGTTTAAGCTGGTCCGATTATAGGAGTTCGACAATTGTCATATTGCTTCAGTTTTAAGAGCATCTTCAAAATAAAAAAAGCAGAGATTTTGAAGTTTTTTTTTCCGCCAACGGAATCCTTAAAACATCCTCCAAAAACTAGAAAAGGGAAAGAGAGATGAGAAAATATTTTGGATGAAATTTGGAAGAGAGAGTAGGAATATTCAAAATTAACATTTTAACGAGAAATAGAACCATTAATTATTTTTTTAATTTATTTTAGAGGAGGTAGACAGAGAGGAAAGCAGTGAGAATATAAAGTTATTACTTTATAAAAAGTTTGTTGTTGTATTAATTGTATTGGATATTTTAATAATTTTATACAAAGTTTGTTATGGTATTTAAGTTCTGTTTGGTTCATACAGATGAATAAAATGAGAATGAAAATGACAATGACAGGGGATGAAAATGTGAATGAATTTTCATCCCCTCCAGTTTAATCAGGAATGAAATTTTGGACTTCTGGATGAACACATTATATTATAGAAAACCAAACAATTTCTTTTATTTTCATTCTCATTGATTACTGCTTAATACTTTTAAACAAATACCCCTAATAATTTTATAAAATTTCTGTTGGGGGTGTCAATTTTGGTGGATATTTGATCCAATTAAATTTATAAATTTTAAAATAAATGCAATGTAATTATTTGATCCAATTAAATTGGTGTTTTTATTCTACAAGAAATGAATGCAACTTTATATTTTATTTTATTTATATAATAAAAAAGCATTTAATGTAAGTATTTATTATTTAATTATTGTTATTAGATTATATCTTAAATCAAATATTATATTAATTTAAAAATGTAAACAAAAATGGTAATGTTTGAAAGGATTGAATGCCTGAATTCCACCGAGAGGCCAAACCTTGGATTCAAACCATCTCAAAAATTCCGCCAAAGACACAGATTGGGGCCATCTAGAACATTCTTTTACTTTATTTAACATATTTTCTAAAATAAAAATGAAAATTTTAAAGATTTTTTAAATTTAGAGAACTCTTTAAGATAATTACTATGAAAGAAAAATATTTTTACTAATATTATATTTCATAAATAAATAAAAATAAAAATTAAATATTTAAGATAGATAAATAATATTTTATTAAATAAGTAAATAAAATATTTAGTAATATTTTAAGATACCGTTAGAATTGAGATAAATTTTTTTACGAAAATTTTTAATTTTTAATTCCAGAGGATTTGTTAGAAATATTCTTATAATCTTATTTAATTTTGATAATCTCCAATCGATTTTTTAATAAGTTTTATATAAAATTGAAAAGGAATTTCTTGTAATTACATACAAATTTTAATGCAAAAATTACAAGTAATATAATCCAACAATTTTGGTTTTGGAAGACATTTGTAATTTGTCCATAAATCAAAAGATCCATTTGTCTGTTCTTCTTTGAAGCTTCTTACAACACACACAAAGAGGGAGGGGAGGGGAGGAGAGGAGAGGAGACAGTTCTCACGCCATAGATATAAATTCTTGTTGGAAAACAGTTTCCAATTATTAAATTGACATACATATATATGCATGTATATATCTATGTGTGTGAGAATTGTTGGAATTAAACGAAAACACATATAACCAGGAAACCCCTCTTTGAACAGTCTGTATTTCCTTTTAATTTCGGTTCTTTGTAAGGTTCTTATTTGATGTAAATGGTGGTAATCCAATTGATTCGAAATTGCTTTGTATTAATTGTTGTTGGGTTTGTTTATTCTGTGTTAGTTGGAAATATCGAATTTTTTTTTTAATCAACATATGCGCCTTATTAAAGTCAAAACATGAAAGGGACACAGAAAGAGATCCATCATTTGAGTCTTCGTTCAAACCTTTCGAGCTCTCAGAAAAATCAAATTATAGAACCATCTTCTTCCTCACATTTTCCCTTTCTTGTTCTCCGTGTAAACCCTCATATATATAAACTTTGTATGCATCTTCCCATTGTTAAAAACTTTATTCTTTTCTTTCTTTTTCTCTGTTTCTGATACAAAAGATTGTAGATTTACAAGAAATTTGGAGGATTTTAGACTTCCAGTTTTGTGGGTTGTTTTTTTATCAATTTGTTGTACACTTGCAATCCCTTCATCGTCTCTTTTGATAAATTCTTTTTTCTGGGTTCTACTGATTTTCATATTTAATTACTGGGGTTTTGGGCTTTTCTGCTTGAACCCATTTAGTTTATTCGATTGGGAGGTGTGCAAAGCACCAGTCTCTTGTTTTTCTGAGGGATTCCTCATCTGGGTATGTGTAAAAACAAGTATTCTTGAAACAAGTCGCAGTTGATTTCAGAAATTATCATAGAGCAGAATGAGGACAGGGAGGAAAAAGAGGTTGCATTTTAGCAAGATCTACTCGTTCAAGTGTGGTAAAAATACATTTGATGATGACCATTCACAGATTGGGGGTCCTGGATTCTCAAGAGTGGTTTATTGCAATGAAACTGGTGTGTCAGAGGTTGCAACTCAAAGTTATGCAGATAATTATGTGAGGTCAACCAAGTATACACCAATGACTTTCTTACCAAAATCATTGTTTGAACAGTTTAGAAGAGTTGCCAATTTCTATTTTCTTGTTACTGGTATCATGGCTTTTACACCCCTTGCACCTTACTCTGCTGGTAGTGCTATCCTTCCTCTTATCATTGTCATTGGTGCTACCATGGTCAAAGAAGGTATTGAAGATTGGCAAAGACAACAACAGGTACTTTCATGCTTCTAATTTTCTCCAACTTCTGTTAGATCCATCTCATTTTGAAGTTTAAATCATTAGTTCTTGGTGGGTTTTTATCCATCTTTTCAAGTTTTGGGGGAATCTTTTAGTTGTTGGTGGCTTTTGATTCATCTTTTTCAAGTTTTTTGGGGAAATCTTTAGTTCTTGGTGGCTTTTGATTCATCTTTTGGGGGTTTTGGGTATTTCTGATGGGAGTAATAAGTTTAAATTTCTTGTTGGTTATTTGAGAACTTTTATAGATCTTTAAGGTCGATAGTTGATGGCAGATTCATCAAAGAGAATTGATGTTCTTTCTACCTGTTTATTTTTATTTAATTTCTTCAATTTGATAACTTTTATGCAAAATATCAGCCTAAAAGTCTGTTCTTGAATTGCTTTTCTGCAAATGTTCTGAAATCATGTTATCTTTCACTGTTAGTTGGCTTCGGTTTTCTGATCTGGAATATCGAACCTCTTTTCAGGACCACGAGGTGAATAACCGAAAGGTCAAAGTTCATGGTGGAAGAGGAGTTTTTGAATCTAGAGAGTGGAAAAAACTAAGAGTAGGTGACGTAGTGAAGGTAGAAAAGGACGAATTCTTCCCGGCTGATCTTCTCTTGCTGTCATCGAGCTATGAGGAGGCCGTCTGTTATGTTGAAACAATGAACTTAGATGGGGAAACAAATTTGAAGCTAAAACAATCGTTGGATGCAACTTCTTCAATTAACGATGATTCAAACTTTAACAACTTCAAAGCTACTGTTAAATGTGAAGATCCAAATGCTAGTTTGTATACTTTCGTTGGAACTATGGAGTTTCAAGAACAACAGTATGCACTTTCTCCTCAACAGCTTCTGTTAAGAGATTCGAAGCTCAGAAACACAGATTACATCTATGGCGCTGTTATCTTCACAGGTCATGATACAAAAGTGATTCAGAACTCCACAGATGCACCTTCGAAAAGAAGTGGAATCGAGAGGAGAATGGATAGCATTATCTATTTCTTGTTCTTGATCTTGTTTCTGATTGCTTTTCTGGGTTCCATCTATTTCGGGATTGTAACGAAAGATGATTTAGATGGGGACAGGATGAAACGATGGTATTTGGGACCAGATAGATCGGAGATCTTTTTTGATCCCAAAAGAGCTCCGGTTGCAGCTATATATCACTTCCTCACGGCTTTGATGTTGTATAGCTACTTGATACCAATTTCTTTATACGTTTCAATAGAAATCGTGAAAGTTCTGCAGACGATCTTCATTAACAACGACATTCATATGTACTATGAAGTAGCTGACAAACCAGCCCATGCTCGGACCTCAAATCTAACCGAAGAACTTGGTCAAATCGACACCATTTTATCAGACAAAACCGGAACTTTAACWTGYAACTCAATGGAGTTCATCAARTGTTCTGTGGCAGGCACSGCTTAYGGRCGYSRTGTTACAGAAGTTGAGAGAGCTATGGCCAAACGAACAGGATCGCCATTGATTGTGAATGGTAGAGATCAACTTCTTGATGATGGCAATGATGGTGATTCCACCTTATCTGTCAAAGGCTACAATTTTGAAGATGAAAGAATCACAAATGGCTACTGGATTCATGAGCCACATTCAAATGTGATTCAGAAGTTCTTCCGTTTATTGGCAATCTGTCATACGGCCATACCTGATGTCGATGAAGATACAGGAAAGGTTACATATGAAGCTGAATCGCCAGATGAGGCTGCTTTCGTGATAGCAGCAAGAGAACTTGGCTTCGAGTTCTACAAAAGGACACAAACAACCGTCTCTTTTATGGAGTTAGATCCCATATCCAAGAAAAAAGTCGAAAGGTAAAAACTTTTTCGCCTTTTTCTTGTTTTGGGCAAATTTTAGTAGCAAACCTGAAATGGGTTTTGGTTAAATTAACCTTTTTATCGTTCGTTTGCAGGACGTTTGAACTTTTGAACGTTTTAGAGTTTAACAGCGCTCGAAAGCGAATGTCTGTTATCGTCAGGGACGAGGATGGCAAACTACTTCTACTCTGTAAAGGGGCCGACAGGTTAGTAAAATATGCGATAAATCAATCTTTATTTCTATTAACGGGCATCTCTGTTTGTTTCCAACGTTCTCTTTTGGGTTGTGTTCAGTGTTATGTTCGATAGACTTGCCAAAAATGGAAGGCAGTTTGAAGAGAATACGAAAGCACATGTGCATGATTACGCTGATGCAGGTTTACGGACCTTAATACTAGCGTATCGTGAACTTGCTGAGGATGAATACAAGGAATTCAACAAAAAGTTCATAGAAGCCAAGAACTCGGTAAGTGCAGACCGAGATGATTTGATTGATGAAACAACCGAAGAAATCGAAAAAGATTTGATACTTCTCGGTGCCACTGCTGTTGAGGACAAACTCCAAAAAGGGGTGAGTTTTTCTTAATTCAAGAACTTCATATTCGGATTTAGATGTTGAATCGTTTTCGCCTGAGTGGTTTTTAACGCGATTTTTGCGTTCTTTTCGATTTTTCCAGGTACCAGAATGCATTGACAAACTTGCTCAAGCAGGAATCAAGATATGGGTTCTCACCGGTGATAAGATGGAAACCGCAATCAATGTTGGGTAAGTTTTCCTATGTTTGACGACCATAAGCTAGCTTATTTTTTGAGCTTACTGAAAATGACCGTTCGGTTAAGCTATTCTTTTGAAAAACTACTTCAAGTAGCGTTTCAATAAGCCCCAAGGTTTTTTTTTTCCTACTTTACACTGTCATCTAGCTTATTAGCTGGTTTTTACCGAAGATAACTAGTTTATCAACTAACAACTAGCTTTTCAACTATCAGCTATCGTGTCAGTTAGTTGCAAAACATACCATTTGTCTTTTTTCTCTTTGTTGTTTAAGTAATCCCGTTTGTTCTTTTCTTGATTCGAGTTATACGTATATGTCTGGTTGTATCTAACATTCAAAAATCAAACATTTTGCAGCTTTGCGTGTAGTTTGCTTAGACAAGGAATGAAACAGATTATAGTCACCTTGGAGTCACCAGAAATCATAGCAGCGGAAAAAGCCGGGGAGAAAAATGTAATTGCAAAGGTGAGCATGCGTTTGTTTGTTCTGCTTCTGTTGTTACTTCAGTATAAGTTTTTCCCGGAAATGACAAATTTGCCCTTGCAGGTTTCGAAAGACAGCGTCAAGAAGCAGATAATAGCAGGGAAGGCTCAGCTTGATGCTTCGTCTTCTGATCCATATGCTTTGATCATCGATGGAAAATCTTTGGCATACGCTTTGCACGATGACATTAAGAACACGTTTTTGGATCTCGCTGTTGGCTGTGCGTCCGTTATTTGCTGTCGTTCTTCGCCAAAACAGAAAGCGCTGGTTAGTTTTTCGTTCGTTTCATTTCCATTGGTTTTTTCCAAGATAAAAGATCAAACTAGAAACTAAAGCATAAACGACACACAGGTTACAAGACTTGTTAAAGAGGGAACCGGGAAAACAACTTTAGCGATCGGTGATGGGGCAAACGATGTCGGAATGCTTCAAGAAGCTGATATCGGCATCGGGATTAGTGGCGTTGAGGGAATGCAGGTACTTATCATATATTTACCCTCTTCTATAATGATCGTACTTACATAGAACTCATAAAGGCCATTTTGACCGCTATAAGCTAGCTTATTGAAAAGCCCTTGATTGGTTTAGCTAGTTTGCTTAACATGGCCGAAAGCACTTCATTTAATCATAGTTACACTTTGTTTTTTAGATACATGGATGTTTTCTAAACAGTTTCTATTTGGTGAATAGGCGGTTATGTCAAGCGATATCGCAATTGCTCAGTTTCGGTTTCTGGAACGCTTGCTATTGGTTCACGGACATTGGTGTTACCGAAGAATTTCTTCAATGGTAAGGCACTATTTTTACTTGTTTTTAGCACATGGATTTGCTCGATAGCATGATCGAATAACACCCTTTTTTGCTATGTTTGTAGATATGCTACTTTTTCTATAAGAATATTGCGTTCGGAACCACAGTATTCTTATATGAAGCGTATGCATCATTCTCGGGTCAACCTGCATATAATGATTGGTATTTATCGCTTTACAATGTGTTCTTCACATCACTTCCAGCCATTGCATTGGGTGTTTTCGACCAGGATGTATCTGCACGATTTTGTCTCAAGGTATGCCGTATGCCCAAACGCCCTTCTAGTCGTTGAATCTGCACCAATTTTCTTTCAATTTTATTGCCTATGAATCAAACAGTCATACTTCATTTTACGCGAAATCATTAAAATAGCATAACATTTATCAAACCGTCTTTTTCATTCTGCACTAAATCATACCGAGCCTCTTATCTCCTGCACGATATCATCAACATCAAGAAGGGCATTACTGTCATTTCACACCGATTAATCGGATGCTAATAAGCTGCTTTTTTCGATGACAGTTCCCTTTACTATACCAAGAAGGTGTTCAAAACACCCTCTTCAGATGGCGTCGGATATTTGGCTGGATGCTCAACGGGCTAGCCAGCGGCGTAATCATCTTTTTCCTCTGCATAAGAGCGTTAGACCCCGAGTCATACCGAAAGAACGGAAAAACCGCAGGGATGGAAGTCGTGGGGGCCACAATCTACACATGTGTCGTGTGGGTCGTCAACTGCCAAATGGCACTTGCGGTCAGCTACTTCACCTTAATCCAACACATCTTCATCTGGGGCGGAATCGTCCTTTGGTACATCTTTCTCTTGGCATACGGTGCAATGCCCGTAAACCTTTCAACAACCGCCTACAAAGTGTTTGTAGAAACACTCGCACCCGCACCGTCGTATTGGTTCGTGACCATTTTCGTGGTGATAGCTGCATTGATTCCTTACTACAGCTATAAAGCGGTTCAGATGAGATTCTTCCCGGCTTACCATGGAATGATACAATGGATCAGATACGAAGGTAACACCGATGATCCAGAGTATGTTAACATGGTGCGACAACGGTCGATACGGACAACGACGGTCGGGTTCACGGCTCGGTCGATAGCAAGAGACAACAACTTGTATCACTTGAACTTGGAGCGACAAGCGCCGGCTAGATGATGGTCGCATAAGCAGTGTTGTTGTATTGTGGTTGTTGTACAGAAGCCGGATGGCGTAAACTACAAGATTTTGGTAGAAATTTATAATTCTTTAATTATTAACAAGATAAGATAATGGTGGAGCAATTTCCTTGTGAAGTTTTGTTGTAAATTTGGGAAGTTGTGTATAGATTTTGAAGAAAAGAATCATCATCTTTTACCATCTTCAACCTCTCTTTTTTTTTTTTTTTTTTTCCAAATTTCTACTTGTTCGGTATCTTGTCTGACATGGTGTAAACAAAGCGATCTAAACTAGGGGTACTTGATGACCCCGATGCGAATCCGGAGCAATCCGATGTCTAATCGAATCGTAAAAGTTTCAAACGGTAGATATTGGATTGGAATTGAGTTATGGTCATTTGAATCCAATCCAACACAACCCGATGAAGCACCCTTAATCTAAACATCACTCGTTTTTACAACTTCCAACTTTCTTCTTTGTGCTAGTCTAAATAAGGAGCTGTTTACAAAGCTTACTAGGTAAATGCTTACCAACAAGAGCACCATCCTTATTTCTCTTATTGAGTAGCATTCTTTGCCATCAAACGGTAAATTAGTAAATTGTGTTGATTATTCAATTTACTTTAATTAGTTAAATTATTTTAATATATGTATATATATATATATATATATACACAGAGACACAATGGGACCAAATCCGATGGACATTCTCCGGCAACCAGCACCACTCCTCCGGTCACCTAATATATATCAATTACCTAACAATATAAAGGAGATACGTATGTATAGAAACGGAGCTGAGGCCATATGAAAAAGAATTTATTTAAGATTGTTATTCTCCTTACATTTCTTCTTCTCCTTCTCCTTCAATGATACACATAAAAGATCCTATAGAATTAACCTTATAATTAATAAGCAAAAAGTAGCTATACAGATTAAGATGATTAATTGACCTTCTTGAGATCATGTAAACCCATCCACATCCTATATATATATATATGTTCATCATCAATCCTCAAGAACAACCACATGATTCGTTTCATTGCATCGCTGCTAGGAGATCTTTATTCCAAGGAATTCCGATGCCGGCATCCCTAGAATGGCTGTAAATTCATGAAAACTAATGATTCCGTCACCATTGGTGTCTATATCGTTCATGAGGTCATTGAGTTCACGGTAGGTCAAAGGCAAGCCCATTTTGGCCATCTGACCCGCAAGTTCCGCCGGCGTGATGGACCCATCACCATCTTTGTCAAACAACTGAAAGACCTTCATGAGTTGATCTTGGTTGACGAAAACCTCCTCGTCGAAATCGGGCAAAATGGCATTCAGCAATTCCTCAAACTCAATGGATCCGTTTCCATTTGCATCCATTTTAGCTAAGACGGCATCGAATTCGTCACCGACGGGTATGAGGCCAACGGATCGGAAAAGGGCGGCTAGCTCGAGCTGGGTAAGGCTGCCATCGGAGTCGAGGTCGAAGCGGGTGAAAATGTCTTTTAGGAGGTTGACTTGGTTGGCGGATGGAAGCTGAGCCATGACGAGACCACCCTGCAGATCGATCGAGATAATATCAGATGAGAAGCTGAGCCATGACGAGACCACCCTGCAGATCGATCGA
>NC_037540.1:5673231-5714057 GCF_001531365.2 Cynara cardunculus var. scolymus
TTAGATTTAATAATGAAGTCATTTATTTTTAGTTTAATAATATAATTCTTTTATAAAGATAATATTTAGTATTTTGAATTCAATGGTTATACTAAATATATTTTAGATTTTTTATATTTAAAATGAGATACTTATCCCTAATTTGATTATGTGTATTTGTAGCTAGTTACACAAATTCAAACATGGAGTCTTAATAAGTTGTACTTATGCACAATCTACTTGCAATCTTGAGTTGTAAGTAATATACATTAATAAACAGTATTTTACGCATAAAAAATGGTTTTTAAGAGTTTTTATCAAATGCTTTATAATATAGTATAAATATAGACATATGCGTTAAAGATATAACGGATGATGCATAATAAGGTTAACTTTTAATTTTTTAAAATAAATCATTTAATTATAAAAACGTTAAATAACGATACTTTGGTGACATTGACAATAAAATGGTCAAAAAAACAAAAAATACCCTAACTTATATTTGTTAATTGAGAAATTGATTCAAATAATCATATTTTACAACCAAATAAACCTCCTAACTATTTTTCTTTGGATTTTACTCAAAAGTTATTAGGTATGTAATATCCATATGCGTAATTATTCCGGACCCATTAAGGGTGCGTTTGGTACGTGGAATATGGTGGAACAGGACAGGACAGGACACACTTGTCCCACGTTTGGTGTGTTTTTAAGTGGAACTAACTGGAACTAACTTGCACACACATGGGACACTGGTGTTCACCCTTTACCCCTGAAACTAAGTGGAACAGGCTTTTTTTACTAATATACCCTCCATCGCACTCGCTCCTCCATGCTCAGACCCTCCATCGCACTCGCTCCTCCATGCTCAGACTACCCTCCATCGCACTCGCTCCTCCATGCTCAGACTGCCTCCATCGCACCCTCATCGTGCATCCTTCCCCATCGGCGACGGCGACGGCGACGGGAGGTTTGAATCGATTTCCTTCTCTATCGCACCCTCCTTCTCCTTCATCAGGTACATGATTTCCTTCTCCATCGCTATGTTTGAATCGATTTAGGTTTTGCTAAGCTTGAATCGATTTAGGGTTTGCTAGGTTTGAATCGATTTAGGGTTTGCTTTGCTTGAATCGATTTAGGGTTTGCTGGTTGTAATGCTTGAATCGATTTAGGGTTTGAATCGATTTATGGATCTGTTTGCTGTAAAATTGGGTTTTGATCAAAATTTGTCACTGTAAAATTGATTGAAGTTGTATAAAGTCGATTTAGGGTTTCAATAATTTAATAATTGATCTGAATCGATTTAGGGTTTGCTGTAAAATTGATTGTCACAGTCGAAATTTGTCACTGTAAATTTGTCACTGTAAAATCGATTTAGGGTTTGAAATTTGTCAGTGTAAAATTGGGTTTTGATCATGGTGGTTAGAATTCTAGGATTGACTCAGTAGGGGTAAATTGATCATTTTAACCAGTTCTGTCCAGTCCTATCATGTCTTACCAAACGCTGAACAGCTGTCTCGTCCTGTCCCGTCCTGTCTGCGTACCAAACGCACCCTAAATGACAAAAAATCATCGTTTTTAGGTCAAATCTGTAACCATCGGTCATTAACTATCACGGATCCGGCTTAAAACTCCTTTTCCTATCCATGGATTTTGGTTTTGGCCCAAAATTCTGTAGTTATTTCCATATTTTTAATTAAATTAGCTTGATTTTAATAAAAGATATATTGAGATTGTAGGTCAAATATATGAATTTTTGATTCTTCATCATTTCAATATTATTAGTAAATGCCAGAGGATTCGCATACGTGCTTACCACCTCCAATTTTCATAAGTAATAAATAAGTTGAAAATTTCAATACAAAATCATAAATTAAATAATTGCTGCCTCTTTTCTAAAAAAAATTAAAAAAAAAGATATAATCAATTTATAAATTTAGTCTCCGATTACATTAGTTGTTTCTATCGTTTGTTTAAATTTGGGATTTGTTCTCTAAAATAAACTATCTACAGTAATTGTTCCAACTTTTCAATTTTATAATACTCATAACCCCTTAAATTAATTTCGCCATTTAGCAATTGTAAGGAGAAGTAAATCAATTTTTTAGAAAAACTATAGGGACTAATCATTCTAAAAGTAATTATGAATAAAACCATTTTTTTATTTAAATTTTTTAAACTACAATTAACCTAAGATAGTTATATATTAAAATTTATTTGTTAAAATAAATAATATAGATAATCATATTTTAAAAGTTAAAATATTGTAAGACATTATTAAATTGAGTTATCAAATACTTGTGAATAAGCATAATTAAATTGATATAACAATCGAAATATTTTTTTTAATCGTACTTATACTATATTTAATAAATAATTTGAATTATAATTAATTTTAAGAGTAATTACATTTTTGGTCCCTATAGTTTGTCTAAAGATTGGTTTATCCTTCTTAACGTTTAACGGTATTAACTTCAGAAATCTTGAGTGTTATAAAATTGAAAACTTAAGAACCATCAATATAGATAATTTGTTATAAGGACCAAATCCAAAATTTGAACAAACCAGAGTGTATTCTTTAGATATATTGTTTTAATTCAACTAATAAAATTCACAAAATAAACCGCTTTAATTCTAATGTTTTCATCGTATAAAACAAAGATATAGTCTTTGACATATATATGTATTTTGTTACTAAGCAAAAATTCACCATTTAAATTACAAAAAAATTAAAAAAAACTTTAGATTGAATGCATTGTAAGAGGGCCAAATACTTGAATAAATTGATAATTTCCATCATATCCATGTTGCTGATTTACAAAACGTATTCGAAAATTATCATCCACCAATCCTTCATCATCATCATCATCATCATCTCCCCTCCAAAAGCTCCCAAATCCAAACTCACCCTTCTTGTACATTTCCGATAACACCTTCTCAACTTCCTCCATGCAACCATCCCGCCGCAAATCCTCCACCATAATCCTCCGCCGTGGCTGTGGCCGCTGCCGCCCAATAACCGCTGCTGCACAACGAGCCACTCTCCTTCGTATTCCAAACTTCCTCTTCATGTATTCCTTTGTTTTTCTGAAAAGTTTGGTTGGAAGTTTGAGTAAAAGAAAGACGAGGATCTGCAAGATCAAGCATTGGCAGCAACACGATAACACGAAGCAATCAGCCGCGATCATGTTCCAATCTTGTCGTTTGTCGTCCATGGATGGGGATCGGGATCAGGAGGATAGAGAAAGTGGGGATAGCTAGAGAGAGAAAGAAGAGTAATTATGAAAATCATAACTTGTAATGTATGATGGAATAATAGTTGGTTGCTTCTTGTGTTTGGCCAGAAGAGAGAAGGTGGTGAAAATGGGAAGGTGTGAAGCAATGAGATAGTTGAAGCTGCAAAGGTACATATAAAAATAAGGTGGTAATGTCAAATGCTTAATCACTTGCAACGCACTTTACTTCGTTCATATGGAGCAGTGGAAACCAAGAAACAAACAATAACGATAAATTAGTTGATAACTGATAAACTAGTTGGTAGTTAATTAATAAATTAACTGATAAATAAATTATGTTCGGTAAAAACTAATTTATAAACATGTAAAATGATCATGATGAACAAATAACGTTTGACAAAAACTAGTTTAAAGAACACCTTGAAACAAGAGTCAATTACGAATATTTCATAATATAATTAAAATAAATATCTAATAATATAATATATAACTAATACAAACAATTAAGATAATAAAGAAAAAAAATTAAATTAATATAAAATATGTTAATCAAAATATTATATATATACTATATATTTTAAATTTGTTAAAACAAGTTTTAGAAAATAAGTGGTTGTTTGTTTAACTCTTAATAGTTCCATTAAGAGACAGATCTGAATCGTTAAGAGGTAAATCTTTTTTGGTAAAAAAAGAGTTTGTTTCTTAATGGTTCTAAAACTCTCCGAATGATTTTGTATCTTAGGCCTCCCTTAACCATTAAACGTCATGATTTCATTATAAACAATTATATTTCATTTTGTACTATATCATAAGAGCCTCTTAATCATTCAGCACCAAACCATTCAGCAACTATCAAACATAATTGCTTTACTTTTGAGGCCAAATTTATGGTCGCCCCTTATCATGGATATATTTTAGGTTTTGTTTGGTCCATGTTTTTTTTTAATCTTTTGTTTTGAACAAACTCATTTACTGTCCATTCCTCTTTATCTTTTTATTTATTTTCTTTAATTTCAGAAATTAATTAAAATAGTCATTTCAGGCTTGTAGTTATGGCCTACTTAAAAGAATACGATAAGACATGTATTTCTTGATATTGTATTTGATGTAGTTGTTCGAATTCCTTATGATATGCAACTGAAACAAGTTCTTGCAAATGGCTCACACGGGTCGGATTATCCCCAAATTTTACCATCATGTAAATCAACAAACCACTTAAAGAAAACCATATTGATCCTAAAAAGTCAAAAAGCCCATGTATTTTGCCAAAACTAGAGACCAAGTTGCTTAATGTGTTACAAGAAGTCGCTTCAAAACTCTAAATATCTTGAAACAACTTTGGGATAATAGCAGGATGCCAAGCTGATAGACCAAGTCAGCATTAAGGGTGCTTAAATAAAGATTGAATCAAATCAAAGGATGATGGTTCTTGGCCGCAAAAGGGAAAACCTCTGATTAGTTTAGTTTCTTTGCCAACCTTGAATTTCTTCTGGCAATGACCTCAGCAGCCCAACTCTTGCCGATTTCGGTTTGAAACTTCCCTGCAAACAGTATAATACATAAAATACCTACCAATATTCATAATTTTCACTTTTCCAACAAAAAAACAAGAATCCATCGATCTTACCAGCTGTCGAGAGAAAAAATTCGTCCAAGACTTTGTCGTGTTCTGCAATAATGTTGTAATACCAGAATCTCAGAACGTAACAAGATAAACAAATGGATTTATTTCCTCTTTAAGTGTATTTCAGGGGGACATATAGTAGGCAAAGAACATGGGGCGTGAATTTTTAACAAGATATATATAGGAGCCCCTACTTTCTGATTGGATATGTAAATTGATTTCAAAGGGCAATTGGGTCACATTTCAAGCTTCAAAATTTATGAGATTCTTCAACTTGTGGGAAAATATGTGGTAAGTCATAAGCTTTCTAGCAAGAAATATACTAGACTAAACTTGATGCTAAATTTTGCAAGAAAATACGTGTAATGTTGTGTTTCGAAAGGATTAAGTTTGACATCATAAGAGCGTGTCGTTTTGGGGTCAAAAGAATAACACAGTGTGCTCTGTTCTTAACAGGATGGTATTCTTTCCAAACAGAAGGCCATAGAATAACAAGCTGCTAGGGTACAATCTTTTCACAGAAAATGCCATAAAGAATTTGATAAGCACGAATGAATTCTCGAAAACTTCCTTTTTGTTTATATCCTAATGTATAATTTTTTATATATAAAACAAAGGGGAGATAAAGGAGGCATTAAAGCATAGTGGGGAGGTAAAATCAAGAGAACAACCGCTACACGACCACTGTTTTTGTCGACCGTCTTCTCCATATGTCCTTGTTTAATCTTTTTTCATGGTTGTGCTCTAACCGTTCTACTTGCTCTGCAGTTACTCTTCTAAACCCATTTATCATCTCTTTAGCATACTTTCAGGGTTGCTTCCAGGAAAAAAAAAATCACAAATTTTTTCTTTTTCTGAAAGCTGAGGGTTTTAAAGGAAACAACCACT
Source organism: Cynara cardunculus var. scolymus (assembly GCF_001531365.2). Classification (NCBI taxonomy): domain Eukaryota; kingdom Viridiplantae; phylum Streptophyta; class Magnoliopsida; order Asterales; family Asteraceae; genus Cynara; species Cynara cardunculus. The sequence continues at coordinate 5,678,959 of NC_037540.1, forward strand.
CTATTCGATGGGGTAGAGGTAAGCTCTGCAGACAATGTACCCTCCCAAGACCATATTTCGTGTGGGATTTACTAGGCTCGTTTGATTTGGTTTGGTTTATATAGGTTTCTTACTAAGATTCCACCTATAATTGTAAGCTGACAATAGAGATATCCCTGTTAAATGACTATTTTTTATCGTGTAAAGAAGTGATTTTTATCTGAAACTCTACTTGAGACCATCGAATCTTATCAAGTACATGCAAAAATGAATGTACACACACATGCATACGCATATAGGCACACACTCTAAGCAACAATAACAAATTATTTAGCTACACAAATATAAGGACAGGTACGTGAATGCATACTTGATGCTACTGTTTCTTAGCCACAAGACTTTTCTGACATAAACGTACCTGTTTCATACTCCAGTGCTTGCAGAATCATCTCAACCTGGAAAATGAAAATCCAACAGTTTATATCAAAGAATAACTTTTTGGCAAAAGATGACCCTGTTAACATACAACAGACTAAATAAAAGGTGATTAAAATATACTTTGTCAAAATCTTTCACGAGATTAGCCTCAAGGGAAGCATTATCCTCATATTCTCGCCAGAGTTCTTGGATTTCTTCAGCTGTAGGTTATGAAAAGCATAAATGGTTCAGACCCGTTGGAGGAAACAAAATGAATATGCATCTAAGATAATGAGTAAACGGAAGTACCCCTCATCCCACCACCAAGAACGTTGCACATTTCCTTTAAAGCTGCTTGCTCAAGTCTACTCTTTTCTACTTTAGGTATGCCATCAGACGGTGTTATATCTCCCACGATAGCTATAAAAGTCAGATTACATCTTAAACTCCAATGCACAAACCAAAAGAGCATACTAGGAAATGTATAAGACGGGTAAACTAGTCTATAATGTCTTTAATTGTGGGCCATTTTGGCAAGAACACAATTATCTACAAATATGCAAAAACCGAAAGTAAGAGAAAGAACAAGGGGACTGTATATCCATATAAGCCCTCTAAATTCGTTCACAATTGAGTGCATTTGACTTTGTCAAAAGTGGCAAAAATTAGATGCATTCTATCCACCATTCTGCACACACTTAGGCCCCAACTTATAAAAGAGCTCATAGAAATATCAGAGTGAGTCACAAAGGTTAGAAAAGGGTGAACAAGCATACTCTCCAATTTAATAAAAACTATTAATCAACAAGTAGCGGAAAATGGAGAATCAATTATGTACCTTCTGCAATATCATGCACAATTGCAATCTTGATACACCTATTCAAATGAATACAGAAAAGGGTTGTAAGAGAAAACAAAAAGAATCCAATAAAGATAATTTTTGTGGAAAGGGGTTAGTGTAAATGACATCTACTAAACAAGAATTTTCCGTTTGTATGTTTTGATTTTTGGTTGCTTACTTCTAACTCATATTTCAAAATTTAGCTGTCTTTATTGTTTACAACTTCTTTTTTTTCCAATATTTTTCTTTAAGTTATTTTTTCGCAATTTTAATATGTATCCCTTTTTTCTATACACTGCATTAGCCACGGGTCTTCATGGAAATAGCCGCTCTATTCTTTGGGTGGAGGTCACGTCTGCTTACATCTCACCCTCCGGCATACCCCACCTTCGGGAGGGACATACTGGGTTTGTTTGGTATGGTTTAGGGTGAAAGGCATCTAGTTGTAATAATATATTAAGATACAGAAGCTAGCTCAGCTGCTAGTTACACAACGTTTCGTGATCATCAAACCAATCTACACTATATATCTTGAAGAATAATTTTGTTTTGTTAGTCCGCCACACAGATGATCAAGCCTCACGTACAGGATTTAAGCCTGAGATCAGAGCCTAATTTGTTAGCTCAACCATAATAGAGTACTGAACTGATGACATTTGAAAACTTGTGAAAGAAGGGAAGAAATAACCACCCAACAAAGTTTCCTCGTCCTGGTTTTATGTATTAGAAAAAGTTATAGAAGTAAAAATTGGGCAAAGAACAATGGCACAGATTTGCCTCTTTGCCAACCCCACCCAACACAATCCCAATCGGGTGCTTTAAAGCTACTGAAGTTGCTTCCATCCCAAGCTTCAGAATCAGCTAATCTCTTAGATGCTTCATGCATTACTGGCTTGGTGAAAAAATAAGATAAAAATGAAAAGCAATGTGAAAAACACTACTCTTCCATTTAAAAATTTAATTAATGATCAAAAATCCAACCGACTCTAGTACACTTAGTAGCAAGACCAAAACTACAAATTAGCAATAAGTAACTACATCGAACCTTTCCCTGTTAACACCAGGAAGATCACCAACGATTAAAGCCATCAATGCCATGCGATACATATGATCAGCAATGGACTCAGGACCCTTAATTCCATGATTGATCCATCCCTTCCTTTTTGTGGTCTACAATGGAGAGAAATCATATAAGTTCCATATAATTCACAAACTTTGCAAGGAGCATACAAACATAATTAAATGGGAAATATCTGAAGTGCTATTACAAGACGAAAGCCGAGTTTATTTTCAGCCTCTTTTCTGTTAATGAGCACACACAGCCACATATGTTCTGCATGCAAATAAGCAATGCAATAAGGTCCAAAACTCATAGATTGTTATTTGTTAATGCAGTTTACTACAAATATTGTGGTTGACTAAATGAACTCATTTCAAAGGCAGATGATCCAGCAACAACTTTAGTTTGAAGCAGCATTTCAGCTTTTATGAAATTTATTCAAGTAGTTGTAAGGTGTTTGATCTTGGTGAGGTATTTTCAAAATTTTATGCCCTTTCTAGGCATTCTAATAACATGATTCTTTGGTCCTCAAATTCCTCTTGTTAGATCTTAAAACATACCAAGCATTTTGGATTCTTTCAATTGCTCCATCAAGTAGTTCTTCAATCAACATTTTAGAGGAATGAAGCCTGATATAAGGTTCAGCCATTTTGATGCAAAAGTACCATTTAAGGATCTCAATGTAAAAGTAATAGCAAGAATTTTGACATTAGATGGATTTTGATGTAAGCCCTTTCTCTTAATAACTCATAGGATTTATTACTCTGTTGCCATTCTACTGTATCCAAGTATACAACTAAACACTGTTCCAAAAATAAATGCAGCCTATGACTCCACATATTGTTTAACAGAAGTGTTTGGTTACAAGCCGAATATCTAAACCCATCAATAATGTGGCTTTTATGATTTTCAACCCATGTTTCTTTCAGCCGGCACTTTGATACAAATTACAAAACAGAGGAAACTTAGGACTCAAAGACAACACTATCAATATCTTGTAGTGCTTAACAAGTGGCAAAAAGGCTGTAATGAATTGGGTTCCTTGCCAAAAAGAAAATATTGTATTCATTTTGGGACATCCCGAAATAGAAACTATTACATTTATTTATGGAGGAGTAATAATTTACATTCACAAAATAATGGACAAGCACGACTGAATTCCCGAAAACATCATTGAATTGTAAAGATCTCCAATGTAGTAGCCAAAACTTGAATTTCATATATCATAACGTAATAATTCTATAGCAAACCCACGTTTGAATCACCACATACATCACAGCTTATAATGCAAGATGACCACCAATGTCTCAATTCTTGGCTTTTAATTCTAGCATACAACTTATCCATATACTAATTCAGGTGGTTTATGCACTGCATGCGGTTCCCCGGTCCTAGAAAATTGATTTGCGTTGTTTAACATACATAAGCAAGTAAATCTTCCCATTTTTGAGCAAAGTCGATCCGCCCCTTTGCTAACCAAGCTATAAATCTTCCCATTTTAGATAAAAGGCTTGTTTTTGAAGAATGTTGGTTGTTCAATCTTAATTATGTTACCCCCAGCCTATCTCACCTTTCACCATTGCATTTTCTTGGAAATTTATTTGATTTTGTTGACAGATTTAAGCATGAGCATTTTCCAATATGCAATCGTAGGTTTCTTGTTGTTCTTGCATAATTTTCACAAAATCTATATAAATTTACATTCTCAAACTTTGGATAACACGCCGAATAAGTAAACAGGCTTCCCAACCATCATAGCACCCAAATTACAGCCACAAATGGCCGATCTCAAATAAATTAATCAGCGCAAAAGCAATCCATGCAAAGGATAAAAGAAGTTGATGGTGAATATTAAAAAAAAAAAGCAACAGAAAATCAATAATTCGAGTAAAGGGGCAGTATTGAATTTACGCAGATATAAATGCAATTGGGCGAAAGATGTACCTTAAGGCTATGGCACAAGGTGAGGAAATCGATGCTGGATGAGGAAGAAGATGTGGTTTCTGTAACATCAGAATTGAGCGCCGATCTTTTGGGTTCAAACTTGGGGATTTGACAACGAACAGATAGCAATTTACGATCATGGGAAGTAAAGGGTACTTTGAACAAACAAGGACGATGCAGGCGTTGAGGATTAGTGAGACAACGGTGAAGTGTCTGGGGAGAAGACGAAGAAGAAGAAGAAGAAGAAGGATTAGCTGCTGCCATTGATGAATAATTTGGTAAAATCTTGATTGAAAAGGGGGAAGGGGGTTTCTTGGAATACGATGAATATGCCTTTGGTGTGGCAAAAGGCGAAGCAGAAAGAAAGGAGGAGAGAGGAGGTCGTAATATTTGTAGTTATATCAAAGTTGTATGGTGGTCTTTAACGGCGAGACAATATAGGAGGACATAGGGGTCAATTTTCTTTCTTTCTTTTTTGTGGGCCAGGTTTAGGGTTTTTTTTACCTTTGATAAAATGTTATTTTCTTAATTCATTGTTTATCTATATTATATTATAAAATATTTAATAAAAAAATTTAAAAACCATTTTTTATACATAAAGTATTATATATTGATGTCTATTACTTAAAATTTTAAAATTACAAATAAATTGTGTATAAGTACAACTTATTAAAACTCCATATTTGAATTTGTGTAACTAACTGCAAATAAACATAATCAAATATTTGATAAACATCTCATTTTAAATATAAAAAATCTAAGATATAATTAGGATAATCATTGAGTTCTAACAAAATAATTAATCATTATCTTTATAAAAAAATTATGTTATTAAACCAAAAATAAAAAAATGAGTTAAAGAAATATACAAAAAATTGGGAACTTTTAAATAGTTAGTTTGATACTAATATCAATATTCTTTCTTTAATTTTTTTATGATATCTTCATATTTATATTTTATTCAAAAATAAAATCATTATGGTTTTCTCAAAACCACATAAAACCGTATTCGACTAAAAAAATGAAACATCAAAATCGAGATTTATCTCGTTGCATTGTGCGAGTACCATTCTAGTTATATTATAAAGCATTTGACAAAAACTCTTAAAAACCATTTTTATGCATAAAGTACTGTATATTGATGCATATTACTTAAAATTCAAGATTACAAGTAATTATGCATAAGTACAACTTATTAAATTTGAATTCGTGTAGCTAATTGCGGATAAATATAATCACATAGAGGATAAACATATTATTTTGAAATATAAAAAATCTAAAATATAATTAAGATAATTATCGAGTTCTAACAAAATAATTAATTATTATCTTTAGAAGAAAATTATGTTATTAAACCAAATATAAATTACTTTGTTATTGAACCTAAATTAAATTATAATAAAAAATTGAATTAAAAAGTACACAAAAAATAAGAATGTTAAATAATTAATTTGATATTGATATCGATATATTTTTGTCAAAATTTTATGATAAAAAATAAAAACATCATCGATTTTTCAAAATCACATAAGACCATACTATAACATCGACTAATATAAAAAATAAAATAAAATATTAAAATCAAGATGTATCTCGTTGCATTGCGCGAGTACCGTTCTAGTATTTATAAGTTCATTTTCTGGGTTTGTTCTTATTTTGAAATAAGATGAAGGGGAATGTCAGACGTAGGTATGGAAATGAGGCTCGTTCCATTGAAAAATCCGGTATATTTGTCCCAATAAGGTCTGGAATTTCTCTATAAAATCGGGAACCGAAGATAGGGAGGAATCCTCCAAAAGTTAAAAACTAGAAATGTGGACGGCGGTAATGTGGTCCTCGTGTCTGTCCTTGTATGTTAAATATGCTATATATTTATTATTGAATATATTATTTATATATTATTTATAAAGAATTATATTTAGACATTGTTTGACAAATGTAAGCTAACTTATTTTTTGGATACATGATTGGACGAACATAAATTAACTTATTGAAACACTATTTGAAGTAGTTTGTGAGGAGTTTTTTTATCACTTTTTCTAATTATCTCTCATTGATACTAATTATTATTTATTACTATTAATAATAAATATATATTAATCGTTAAATAAATATAAATAAAAATTAGTTATTACTAATATTAATTAATATTGGTTAAAAGTTATTTATTAATTTTAATTATGCATTATACATTAATACTAATTATTTAAAATTATTATTAATCATATCAATTATTTTTATGTTATTATCTTTTAATTATTATGTAATATATTTAGTTATTAAAAAGTAAATATAACAAGTTTAATAATGTTTATGTAAATTACATTCATAGATAATAAAATTGTGTTAAACGATTTTTGATAAAATATTTAATTTAATTGTTACTTATAGTTTATTGAAAAACTACTAACTAATTAGGATATATGAAGTTGACCAATTTTATTTTTATTCATATTATATGCAATAGTTATTTAAAATCATAAATTAATTTATATTTTTTCTAAAATTTGTTTTAACAAGTGCAAAATTTATAAATACACATAATAATCAGTTTAAAAATTCTTTAATTAACATATTGTATTAATTTTCTTTACTATATTGTTTGTATTAATATATTATATTATTAAATATTTGTTTTAGTTATATTATAAAATATTGTAATTGATTAATTTTTCACGAGGTCTTTTTTGGTCATTTTACATGTTTATCAGCTAGTTTTTTATCAAAAATGATTTGTTCAGCAGTTATTAGCTTATCAGCTAGTTTACCAAACATAACCTTAATATCTTTTAGATTTACAAAAATAGTATTTTGACTTTTCTTCTTATATATATTTTTTCTGAGTTATCTTATTTCCTTTAGATAAAAAGTGTTGAGAACCGAAAATGTTTGATCAAACAATTGCGTATGACGTGATTTTGTTCACATATGAATAGTTGATACTCAATAAAAGCAAACTTTTGAAAATATGTGAGATTTAAATATGGACCATTATCGATCGAGTGTGGTGTTTAACGCATCTGATTTAAAATATCTCACATAAACAGAGAAAAAAAATCCTTAATTCTCCATTAGGATCCCCATCCCTATTGGAGACAGTGATGGAGATGTAATTATATTCCTCAGTCTCCAGTGGGGACGAGGACGGGTACGAAGACTTGGATCAGGGACGTAGATGGGGATTGGGGTCCCAAATCTCATCCCATGCATAGGTATATACACTGCTATTTATGTTAAAATCAGTTTAAATTATGCATTATGAATATAAAAAATAAATGTTAATATTGAAGAATATCATGATAAAATTAATAAGTATATGCATTTAGCAATAATGAATTGCTATTAGCACCTGCTAATAGTATATGTTTAACTACCAACCTAGAACTTGAATCCCAATTAAAAATATCCAAAAAAACATTATTTATTATTTATTATTTGTGTTTTATTAATAATTTTATTACATATCCATATTATATTTATATCATGATTTTCATGTATATTATATTAATTCTTTTTTATTTTTTTTATAGAAAGAGAATATTACTATATATTACTTACATTATATTATAAATATATAGAGAGAGGGGGGAGATAACGTTTCAAATGCAACCTAACTTATTGTTATAATCATTGTAACTCAATTTCAACCGTCCTTTAATTTAGTGAATATGTGATTTCATAAAAATCTTGATTGTTTTTAATATAAAACATTGATCATAACTAATGAATTTTAATCATCCCCATAAATATCCAAATTATAATAAATAAACACTCATAATTTTTATAAATACTTCAATTGACTAAGTTGTATAGTTTGTAATAATTACATGGTTTATATTTAAAACCTCCTTTAGTTTTATTTGTTTTACCATATATATATATGTTAGGTTATGATATTTTATTATTTTAAAGTTATATATATTATTTACATTTATATATATATATATATATATATATGTTATATTATTTATATATGGGGAATATCTTTTGAGATCGTGTTAATTTGTAAGATCCTTGACATCCATCTTAGTAAAAAAAATTATATTTAATTAAAAGTTAACATAGAAACATTATAATTTTAGTAACTTTTACTAAATAATTTAAAGAGTAAATTATGGATTTGGTCCCTGTGGTTTGCTGTTATTTATGGGTTTGCTGATCCATAAATAGATGATCTTTATTATAGATCAGATCAAAGGCTAAGGTAAAATATTACATGCATAATACAACTTATGAAGAACAATGTTTTCCATCTTGCTTCAACGGCCTTTGCATTCATTTTCTCTTAAAGGGTACTTTTTCACCTCAATAAATTAGGTATTACCATCATACATCGAGTACAAGCTGGATCAACCCATCCAAGAAAGGGCCAATTGAATCCCTGAAAAAAAAATTGAAGATGAATTAGAGGTTAAATAATCTAAGAAAAACTTAGAGTTCGAGAATTTACATTTCGTGAACAACAGTAGAATCTGCGGCCCGGGTTTGTGTTCATCCAAGAAGTGCGCACGAGTGTACGTGCACCACATCACAACTAGTAATAAAAAATTTGATGAAGGATAATTTGCCACTATATTTCTACAAAAAGGTAGATATTTCGAATGATTTTATAGATGGATCATAGATATGTGTAAATATTACCCAATCATATTTGTGGGAGATTTTCTTTTGTTTCTGGTTATAAACATAGCAACGGGGGTGGGACGGGGGAAGAATGCAATAGTCGGCTCTGGGCCCAGTTCCACTGCCTCATCCCATCTCCGGCAGGTACAAGGAATCGACTTCCCTCTCTGCTTTTTGTTGGGGATATCTCCAATTCAATAAAAAAATGATTGCAAAAATAATACTCCCCATATGTATATCTATGGGAACGGAGTGAGTTGAAGAATACATTATCCAACACCATAAGCATTTACAATATAAGTTATTGAAATCAATCTGAACCACTTTTATTTTGAATATAATTTATACATTTACAACTTTATGGAACTAAAAATGAACAAATTTGTCAAACTAGAGGTCAAAATGCAACTTTCACAAACTTATCCACCAATCTAATACGTAACAATTTCGCGTTAGGAGTTAAAATGCAACTTTTATAGAACTTTTTAAGTTCTTCAAACCAAGATGTAACACATGTGATAGAAGTACGAAAAATGAAACTTTATTTCATAACATCTTGTGGTTAAATTGAAAATTTCTAAGATTGAACTAAAAGCCTTTTTGTTAATGAAATCTTTTGAACAAAACTTGCATCTGTTTTTTTACTTGTGATCATCTGTTTTTTTTAATCTGTCCAGATTCAAATAATCTAAATTCATAAACAGCCTAAATATGATTTAAACTTGATTTTCACTTCATTTCATACAGTGATTTGAACCATTTTGCCCCACCAATTTAGAGCGAGTAAATTGAATTGGCCCTCCTAAATAGCTCCATTTGAAAATTAACCGTACGATAGGACTCTTATGTCCTATATGGTCGTACATGCAAACCAATTTGATTAGTTTATGTTCCATTGATTGTTTAGATCGAATAATTTACATCTTTGCTATGTTAATTATCTGTGGCTGCAAGAACAGGTTCTTTTTCTTTTAAACTGTTTTGAGTTTGAGGAAATATGTTAAATTGGAAAAAAAATATGAGTTTCTTGTGTATAGTTTTCTTTTTGTGTAATGCCCTCTTATTTCTCATTAGTATGCGTATGAACACCTATGCACTCACTCTTTTCTGGCTAAATAAAATTGAGATGCACATTATTCAATTTTTTTCTTTTTGAATCTGTAAAACCACGAACATTATGTTTTAAATGTCATACAGTTATAAAATCATTTTTAACCAATTGTTTTAGTTCAAATGGTCTTCATTATGTTTTAAATGTTAAGCGTTAAAATAAGTTTTGAATGCATATAATTCACAGGTTGAGACGTCAGTGATTATAGTGTCTGGAAAACATGGTGACTCTATCGAGATTAGATCGTACTATCATACACTGTGTTGTCTAAGGTGTAACAGCCGCAATGCGGGTGTGTCACTCGTCCCACATCGGTTGGGAAGGAGAACGAAGCACTCCTTATAAGGGTGTGGATACCTTCTCTAGCAGGACGCGTCTTGCCTTGTGGTATAGCGGGCAAGAAGTAAAACCGTGAGGCATTGTGGACCAGCGTGCCAAAGCGGACAATATCTATCGCTTCCGTGCTGCGGACTTTGATATGCGAGGACGCGTTTTGGGTGGGATACAAACTTCGGTTCATGCCCACGCCAGGAGAAAACCGTGCGGCTACCGTGGCCGGTTAGGTGCGGGTTAGTCAAAGCGGACAACATCTTGCTACGGGGTTCTGGGGGCGTTACATAAGGCCCTTCCGAAACCATTTTATAAGAAGTTTGGTGATCCATATCATATTAAGAGAATCGAGATCTCAATAGAAAAACAAGTTTATACTGTATATTTGTGAACATGTTTTTACGATGCTTGTACATAACAAATTTTCAAATAGTAACATTTTCAATATATGTGTGTTACGTGATACAATAACCTCCTTGATTTAATTTAATAGCTAACTGGTTGCCTAAATCTTAGGAATGATGAAGTCATGAGTTAATGAAGGCAAGGAGAAAGCCTAGGCCTGCGATTTAGTTGCTTTCATTTATTGTTTTCATGTCGATTTCAGTTGTTATGTTCACTCTATATCTTATGCTTTATTTCGGTTTGAGGACCATGTTTATCAAACTTACATGTTTTTTAAGACCTGAAATGTTAATATAGGTTTCAGTTGTAAGATACTTCCATTACGTATTTGGAAAAAAAAAAGTTGATTACCGACAACCACAACCAACCTACACGAAACCCACCTCTAAGGGCATTAACATGAGGGGGTATTTTTGGTTCACTCAACGGTTGAGGCTAGCCCCTGCCCTCTAGGAAGAGGGCGAGATCGAACCCAAGACATGTCTTGTTTTTAGAAAAATTCTCCCGACTCCTTACCAACTGATTAGCTACCAACTGATTACCTTTGTTCAATTAGTTTATTGAATTGCCAATTATTAGGGATGTAAATGAACCAACCATTCAACGAGAAGTTGGTTTATCTTCATCTATTTAACAAATGAACCAACATGAACAATTGCTTTTTTTGTTCGTTTAGATATATACGAACGAACATGAACAAAGGTATCATTTGTTCATTTACGTTCGTGAATGCTCATTCACTTATCTTCCTTTACTCCATTTTATTTATATTCGTTTATGTTTATTTAATTTATATTATAAGACTAATATATAAATATATTTATATAATCTTTTATTTACATATAAAGAAATTTTAAACCTGGGCCATAAAGAGTTAAAAAGACATTTTTAGGCTAAAAAACTTGGGCCATTATAGATTTGTTTCCAATCCACCTTCACGTGCAGAACAGTAAGCGTGAAGAATAAACCCTAAATCGGTCACTCATCTATTTACTGCTTCATAGCCTTCCACCAACAGGTTTGATTATTTTGATGTTTTACCTTCTCTATCTCCGTATAATCGATTTAAGAAACCCCATGTTCAATTATTTCTCCCTCTTGTAAGTTTAACGTCATTTTTTTCCTTTTGTTTCTGGTAACTTATTAGTATTTAGATGTTAAATTGTTTTTGTTAAATTTTAGGCTTTAGTTGTTGTTTATGTTTGTGTTAAATTTAAGGTGATATTTTCGTTGTAGGAATTTATAAACATTTTCATTCCTTGTCTCCAGTTCTTTTTTCACTTAAATCAACCATTCAGATCGGTGCGTAAATGATGGTCGTTTAAGTCTGTTCGTTTAACATCTTAACGAACAAACATGAGCACAGTGCACCTAGTTTCTAAATGAATGAATACGGACACCTAAAATTTTGTATGTTTACTGTTTGTGTTGGTTTGTTTGTTCAGTTAAGTTAAACGAACCGACAAGAACAAGACCTCATTCGCGTTCGTTCAATTCTTTTATAGGCCTACCAATTAAAAATGAGTTGCTACCATACAAAAAGCATTTTTAATTTGTATTTAAATTTTCTTATAGGTTTTTTTTTTCTGTTATTCACTATGGAGTACTTGAGTTAAACGATCATTTTCTCATTCAAATTGGTTTTCTAACAATTTCTCTCTCAAGCTGACCATAATGTCGCAATATCTGTTGCGAACCTAGCTTCAGGCAAAAAAAAATCAAATTCAACATAGATTTGTTGCGACGGCCATGCCCGTGATTGCGACGGTAATCTGGTTGAATTTAAATATTTTTTGTCTTTTAGCTAGGTCCACAACGGACATGACAGATGTAATGATATTTAAATCAATCGAAAAGAGATGTTAAAAAACCAATTTAGATGAAAGAGATGATCATTTAAGCTCATTAATTATGCCATTCGACATAGACCAAATAATAGAAGAGAATAAATGTTGTTTGCCCCAATAAACGAAAAATAAATGCCCTTTTTATGACATGGATGCTACTTAGGATTGGAGGTCAATAATGGAAAATATCATAAGCTTGAAAAAATAAATATGGACAATAAATTTTTTTTTAGTAAATTATAAATTTGGTTGTTATGATTTATCGAAAATAATAATTTTTGTCCCTGTAGCTTTAAAATTATAATATGATTATCGTGATTTGAAAATATCATAATCTGATCCCCTTTTTAGCGACTGTTAGAATATTTCGTTGAATAAAGAGTAGTCTCATCTCTCTATCAATTTATTTGTCTTTTATCCAATTAAAAACCACATAAACCAAAGCGTGGTTTCTTCTTTTTGACAATTTTTGTCCTCCTATTTTTCTTTCTTTATGATATTTTAATACTACATACACACACACATATATATATATATATATATATATATATATATTGGTTTTTAGTTAAATATTAAATAAGTTTGATTAATTAATAAAAAATAAAGTTTCAAATGAAAATATGAAATAGTAGGAGTAAAAATTATTTAATAAGGTGTTAGTTTGTTTTTTTATAAAAGAACTCTTATTAGCTTTTTATGTTTAATTCATTAAAACGGTAAGGTCATTCAGACTGTTTGTTTTTTTCAATTTTTTTAGAAGTATTTATGTCTTATTGTCATTTTATCTGATAAGAGATAAACCAACATTTTATTTGCTTCTTATTGTTCTTCAAACTCTCTCAACAACGGCGTTTCTCAATCGATTAACCTTAATCAATCATTTTTTTCAATTTATTCTTACCAAATCAATCCTCACGTCTCTCAATTGATGTGTTAAATACGTTAATGACATATTTTCGTTTAAATGAAATTTAATCATATAATTTAGAAGTAAATTTTGTAATAATGATGAATAAATATGTGAAATTGTATAAAATTCAACAATATAATTTTTTGATGGGTAAAATAGACAATTTAAACGTTTATCAGTTTACAAAAGAATCTAATTGATTCAGATTTCAGATATCATTATCATCTCTTATACATCAGAAGTGAAATAAAACTTCAAACTTCAATACTTATTAATAAAAAAAAACGTCACCTAAATATTAGGGGCCAGAAGTGTCGAGTGGGATAAACCTACACTCCATAAAAATCGTCCACGAAGTTGGGCTTATTACCAAGAACTAAAAAGGGTTTATTTCCTTCTTTAATACCCATGAATTTGTAGGGAATTTTGAAAGCATGAAAGAAAACCATGAATTCATTAGGCGTAAGCTGATATTTTTAGAGGATGTTTAGGTTTGCATATAAAAACAACTTATTGATTTATTCCGGTGTGACATCGGTAATAAGCATTTTTGAGTGTTTGGATAAACAACTTATACTGGTGCCAAACCGGTAATAAGAAGATTTTGAAAAAGCTAAATCTTTCTAACTTATAATAAGTTGATAAGTGATTTTGTAAAGAAAAAACATAAGTTGTTTCAAATAAACAATCTCAAACACCCCTTTAGCATGCACCTCTTAGAGGGAGTATAGCAGGTAGCTTTGAAGGCAAGGAGAAAGTTGAAAGAGACCCGACATCCCTCGGTTTAAAGTAATAGTTTAAGTTTTGTGATTTGTATTATTTGTAAAGTATCTGCGTCCAACAGTTAAGACTTCCATTGTATAATTGTTTGATTGATTTTTATTGTTATACTTAATAGTCATAGCCCTAATATTTGTGATGTGACAATATTACGTATATATTGATTATTAAAATATTAAATAATTGAAAACACACGATATTATCTATTTATCATGAAATTATTTGATTTTTATTATTATTAAAGTTATGATATTTTTGAAAACATGGAATGATTAATAAAACATAAATATCTTGATACTTTAAATAATAATTTTTCATTTATTGATTTATTAAAGTTTATTTATTTATTTTAAGTTACCATTTGAAGGGGTTAATAGGATTCGGATAAAAAGAATTAAATAGTTTTTTAATCTAATACCAACCGGGTGATTACTTTGTCTTTTTATTAGTTAATCAATTTTTTTAACATCTAAATAAAAAACTAATATGTACATACCCGTGTATTGAGATCATGTGAGACCAGTCTGTTTTTGTGATACCCGTAAGATCATTTTTTTTGTACTTAAAACTTCACAGTAAAACACTGTGAAAGAGATTTTCACAGTGTTTTTGCTGCGAAGATTCAGATTTTTTACCTTTATAATATTTTGTTGTAAAGTTTCGAGTGTACAAATTTGGTCTCATAGGTCTTATGGAAACAGACTGAATTTACGTAAAACCAATCATATATATATATATATATATATATATATATATATATATAAGGGAAGGTTCAAATGCTAATCAAGATTATCGTGTTAACTTTGTTAACCGATCTTGACCGTTAATTTGAATAATAAACAGTTGTGATTTAATGATATTTAAAAATTAATTATTAAATTAATATTTTCAATTAACATATGTGAACAAAATATCAAAGGGTATTTAGGTAAAAAGTAATATATCTTTGATACACGAGTTGTCAGACATATGAACAACTTGTGTATATCTTCAAACCACATCAAACAAAAAAGATTAGACATATGAACAACACGTGAACCGTAAGAACATCTTCTGTATATTCATGAGCCAACTCTGTTGTATGTACATGAACACCTATGAACCAAGACATCTAGGGTTGTATGTTTTTATACGTGTTCACATGTTCACTCTGTGTGTGTGTGTGTATGTATTCATATGAACATCTAGTGACTTGAATATACATGAACACTTATGAATCACGGCATCTAAAGCTGTGTGATTTCTGATGTGTTCATATGTCAAAGGTGAGAGCTGTCGATTAAAATAAATGTGAATTATAAAACATGAATACGTGTGAAACCCTAATGTCAATATTATATCATGATCAGATGTGATATTTTCAGATTTGTAACTCCCAATTAATTATTTGGGAGTTACATAAAATGACAAATTACTTAAATACTCTTGTATTTAATATATGAGTTACATTTCAACCAAATGAAAAGATGGAATATGATTGGTTGAACTTATTTAAAATAATTAACACAAAAAATTGGTTAGTATTTGAACCAAGCTTTATATATATATATAGATATATGTGGGCGTGCGTGTGTGTAATATTAAAATATTATAAAGTAGACAAAAATAAAAAGACAAACAAGCAAAAAGAGTAAACTAGAATTTTGGTCCCTGTGGAATTTAATTAGATAAAAGAGAAAGAAATCGGCAAAAGGACAAAAATGTCTCTCGTTTAACAGAATTTTTCAACAACTGTTAGATGGAGGAACTATATCCCAAGGTTTTTACGTACCATGATGACCATATTGTAATTTCGAAACAACAGAGATAAAAAGTGTTATTTTCCACAAATTTATAGTTTACTTTATTTCTTAATACTTTTTTTTTGAAGTATATGATATTTATATACGACAAATGCAACAAATAAATTAACACACCATCCTCACCTTTGGTGAAATTTGAACTCTTGACCTCCTAGGAGGCGAATGACTATGATATCGCTAGGCCGAATGTCTTTTGGTCTATTTCTTAATACTTTGTGTATATTTTAATTAGTTTTATTGAGATTTTAAGTAAGCACGATTTTAAATTAACTTAAAGTTGTGATTTTGATAAAAAACAAAACTAATATCAATTAAGCCATCTTTAAAAAGTTTATAACAATTTTTTTTAATTTTTTTTGAGTAAATTACGTTTTTAGTCCCTATGATTAGTTGCAAATTTCTATTTTCATCCTTATTGTTGAAATTACGATTTTCATTTCTATAGTTTATAATTCGTTATTTTTTTTCATCCCTTATGATGTAAAATTTATTGATTTTTTCATTCCTATGATTTACAATATATTTCTATTTTTTTTTCATACTTAAAAGTAGTGTTTTCCTTTCATGGACGAAAATAGAAATGAATTGTAAACCATAGAGATAAAAATCCAAATTTCAAGACCACAGAGACGAAATGCACAATTTTTTAACGAACCATAAAAACGAAAAACATAATTTGATATTTATTTTTTTAATATTTTAAATATAGAATATTTGTCCTAATTTTTTATTTCCAATAATTTGGTATACCTTTTATATCAATAAGGGTGCATTTGGTGCGCATACAGGATATGACAGGACAGGACAGGACAGGACAGCTGTTCAGCGTTTGGTAAAACATAACAGGACAGGACAGGACATGACAGAAATGGTTAAAATGACCAATTTACCCCCAATGAGCTGTTTAATGTTTTGTTTCACTAAATAATCAATATAAATGTTCCAACTATATTCATCAATACACATCTATTCTACATAAAATAGTAAGCATTTTTATTTGAAAAGATAAATCAATTGAAGCTAAGCATTTAGCTGATTACATTGTTATGAGAAACAAATSAAACAGTAGGTCTTTCTTAACATGATAACTCAATCTTTTGTGGGTCTGTTAGAACCAAATTGTTTACACATGATAACTCAATCTTTCTTAACAATGTGCGAGATTTCCTTATATTTGCTGCCTATTTGGATTCATGAGCCATTCAACAACCAGTGTTGGTATTAAATATTTGTGGGTCTGTTAGAACCAAACCAGATGGAAGCAACAATACAGAGGGTGCGTTTGGGTTCCTCAAACTAAGAAAAGGCCAATTTAGGGTTCAAGCAAACAAGAAATCGGTTCAAGCAATCGATTTCGGGTTCAAGCAAACAGCCGATTAGCAACAAAATCGAGATGAAGCAATCGTGTACCTGAGTATGGAGAGAGGGATGTCGCCGTCGATGGGGAGGAGAAGCGATGGAGGCGGACTTTGGCAGGTGCAGGGGCGCCGATTTCTGCAGGTGCAGGTGCAGGTGCAGGGGCGTCGATGGGGAGGAGAAGCGATGGAGCCGTCGAGAAGGGAACTCCCGTCGCCGTCGAGATGGAGAAGGAGAAGGTTAGGGGTGCGATGGAGGGTGCAGGGGCGCCGATTATGGAAGGTGCGATGTGGGGAAGAAAGGGGGAAGGGGTAGTGTGGTAAAAATATTTCTGTTCCACTTAGTTCCAGGGGTAATGGTGGAACACGCGTGTCCCATGCTTGTCCAACTTAGTTCCACTTATTTCCACATTTAGCCATACCAAACGTAGGACAAATGTGTTCTGTCCTGTCCTGTCCTGTTCCACTCTGTCCAGCGTAGCAAACGCACCCTAAGGAAACTTGTACCCAGCATGGTCCAAAGGAACAAGACATTCCTGAAAACACAAATTATATTTCATTTATATTAATTAATTACTTGCTATAAATAAACAAAATTGTATATGTCTCAGTATTATTTAGTATCTTTTTTAAGCTTTTCTTTTAAATCTTCTGATTTTTCTATAAAATTTTATTTTGTATAAATAACTTAAATTGTTTGTAACATCTGAAAATTTTAATTTCAAAAGGCTTAATACTAATGATTTAATATATGATATATCACATTGTCAATGTTTTGAATGTTATTTTTAAAACTTATTTTAAGATTAATAAATCCATAGACGCAACTACGTAAAACAATTTCTTTAATTTTCTATGCACCATTGAAACTATAAATCTTAAAAAACCTTATAATTTGATTTTTTTTTTGACTTTTGCTACCTGTATGTTTTCTATCTTTTTCTTTGAATAGCAAAAAGACATATTTGACCAACTCGGATACAAATAATTTGATTTTTGATTGGTTAAGTCTTTGATGATGCAAAGAAAAACATATTATTATATTCTTCCATCGTAGAAAGTAATAGATACAGATCATCTTCTCCGTTGTATATTGACTTGACCAGCTAACGAAATTAAGTAAAATGGGGGTTCGGGGTGTCCATGGGCATAAACAAAAATGAATTTTTCTCCACTGAATTGTCCCGGTGGAAAAGAATGAAGTTTCTATAACAAGGTATCAAGTTCAAATCCGGCATCGCTTATCCTCCAATAAAACACCATAATTTACTATCTCATGATGGTCATAGGTAACACGTCCCTCCTTTTCCGCAACAAAGAAGGATTTGAGTACGGGAAAAATTGTGTCTTTATTTTAACATCATTGATGAGAAATCTAAGAGGTTATCTGATTTGGCATATTAACAAGATGTAAGGTCAGTATTTCCTAAATATGAATAAATAAATTTGGATAATAGGTTACTGAACTCAGAACCAACGAGTGAGAATGTGCTTGCAAAGAGAGTATGTGAATCTTAGCAATGCTAAAAAGCTATGGCACAAGAAAAAATAAAATGAACAAAACACTAAACCAACGTCGACAAAATACACCAATTCTCTATAATTTTAAAAAAGGTACTGTTAAAATAAAATAAAACAAACAGATCTTAGGAAAGTGGTAACACATCAAATCAGTTACGTTGTTTCAGTAATTAAAACTTATTTAGATTAAAAAAAACTAAAATTATATATATTTATATTACTCGTTAAATTATCAGGAAAAAAATTGTTGAATTGGAGAAATATGTTTTAAAAGAGAGTTTGGTCATACGATACTTGGTACCAAAAGTTTAGGTAAATAATTACCATCGTAGTCAAACGTGAACAAATCTTGAAAATTCCAAAAGTCCGATTTGACGCTCATAAACTATTTAAGACCAATTGTATAAATATTATTATAAATCGAGAAATGGATATATATGTACTTGTAGTCAGGGACGGGCCTACTTTGTGCTATTGTATTATTCCTTCGTCGAAGGGTAAAAAAATTTAGCTTTGTGAAAGGTGCAACCGTATTAATTTGTTGTGTGTTACTGTATGTGTCTGAAACTATAATGAGAACAAGTTTTATTTGTTATAATTGGTTTGCAAGGCTTTTATCCATCCCAGATCCAAGTTCAAGTCGTGTTAGTGTCATTTTCTTATCAAACGGTGTCACTGATTGAAAAAAAAATTAATATATTTATTTTTTATAGTCAAACGGTGCTACCGTTTGATTTTTTTTTTCTTACAGTCAAATAATATCTCCATTTAAAAAGAAAAAAAAAATTGGGTCGGTCTATGCTTGCATTAAAAAAGTTTGAAAGTAATTATTAGAGTAAAATACATTTTTCGTTCATACGGATCGTTAAAGATTGCGATTTTAGTCCTTGAAGTTTAGGTATTATCTATTACGGTTTTTGTCCTTATATTTTTGTTAATGATCGTTATTTTCATTCTTATGATGAATTTATTGATGTTTCAATCCTTGTGGTTTACAGTGCTTTACTATTTTGAACTATTGTACTTAAAAAAGTAAGAATTAGTGTAAGAACGAAAATAACAATAAATTACAAATTATAGGAACTAAAACTGTAATTTTTAAATCACGGAGATGAGAATCGTAATTTTTAACAAATCATAGAGAAGAAAAATATAAATCTACTCTAGTAATTAAATAAAGTAGAATTTACAAGTTGTTCCCAAGATGTCTTGTTAATTTGGAAACAAATAAAAAAAGCTCCAAAAACATAATAATAGTTACGTATCATATAATAATTTTTTAAAATCTTAGTCATGATAATAGAAATAGGTCAATTAATATAACAGAAAGTTATGTTCTCATGTTCTCATCATACATCTCTTATTCTCCCACGATTAAATTATATATAGAGAGAGGAGGTTTACTTTGCATACCATTCATTTCATACAAACCTTACAAACTAATCACATCCATCCATTTTTTTTTTTGATGAAAGACTAAGATTAAAACAAACTAAATAAAGAAAGTAAAAGAAAAAAAAATCATATTGAAGACACGGAAAGGAAAAATGGGAAAAACATATTCTATGAATTCGTTTCATTACAATTGTTATACATATGAACCTGATGCAATCATATATGACCTATGAACTTATTTTATTACAACTGTTTACATATGAATTTGTTTCATTACAAACTGTTACACATACATATAAATATAAATTTGTTTCATTACATCTGTTATACATATGAATCTGATGCAATCATATATGACCATGTTTTATTGAACGGTTTGAGCCTGTTTCATTAGAAATTAGCGACAATTTAAAAAAAAATATTCTACATTTTCTAAAATGTGGCCGTTTTTTTCAAAAAAAAAAATTAAATGATACCTTAATTAAATCTTTGCTAACATTGTGCTAATCAATATATCATCCATATTTATATAAATATTATGTTATTATCAAAATAGTCTATTAATATTAAATAATTACCAAACATAACTATTGTAAATTCAAATAACCGTATTACCCTTACAAATTAAAACAAAAACAAATTGATTTATATGATTGATCGTGATTAGTTTGTACAAATTCAGAACGGTTTGTATTTGATCGCTCATCTCTATCTTTCTCTCTCTCTTTATATATATATATATATATATATATACACACATACATATACTAGGTTCAATCACATGTATTACGCGGGGTAATTTAAAAAATTAGATTATGTTATGAACTTATCTTACAAATATGAATGATCATCGAAAATATGATGCTACTTTAGACTTGTACTTTTGAAATAATTCTGAAGTATAACTTTTCAGACATAAATTTAGAAACAAAACTATATCAATAATTAGTTAAAATGAAGTTAAGCCTAGAATTAAATTAAATTTAGAAATAAAACTATATCATTAAATTGAATTTAAACTTAGAAGTAAATTTAAAATAATTATTCAAACTTGTACTATTGAAATAACTCTAAAATTTGTAAGGTCTGTATAAATTAGAACGGTTTGTATTTGATCGCTCCTCTATACATGTATACAATATATATATATATATATATACTGTATACATATATGTATATATACATGTCTGTATACGTATTTTTAGAGGCTACCCATTGTTGACATTTGGTTGGAAATTGAGTCGTTTTGAGTCACTCTAATACAGCGAGTTGTAGCATGTGAACAAAGTAATCTTATTTTATGTTCTCTTTTTTAATACTTCCCATATTTGAAAAAAGTGGGGATTAACCATTCAAATCTTGATACCACATGATTATAATTAAGAATTAAACATTTACAACATGTGCTATTTATTTCGAGAAACAAAATTCGTGTTGTGTAGTAAAGATTTCGTTTAAATTAATTAATTTTAATCAGTATTTAATACAAATTATTGATTTTTTAATTCTTGAATTCGAAATTTCAAACCGTCATCTCAAATTAATCATAAATATTAAAAAAAAATTGATAATAAAAAAAAAGTCACAAATTAACCAAATTTCTATTCTTCCCTATAAATAGACTAAGATGGGAAGCAAATTGATTTGTCTAAAACCCCTCCAAAATGATGATCATACAAAGCTTCACACCTTCTTCATCTTTAGACCTTCTTTATATCTCCATTTGCATCCTTACGGATCTGATTGGATCCTATATGAAGCTTGTTGTCTTGAATCTGAGATGGGCGTGGAGTTTTCTTCTACACCGATCCTTTTTTCACCATCAACTTCATGGGGTTTCACAAGGGTTCGAGTCTAGCCAATTAGGGTTCGAACCCACGTCTATGGAACAAGTGGAATGCGTGGTTTGCTTGAGTACGATAGGAGAAGATGACGAGATGAAAGAGCTGAGATGTGGTCATTTGTTTCATGAGGCTTGTTTGGATCGATGGCTAGGGTTTAGGAATAGAACCTGCCCCTTGTGTCGAGATAGTTTGGTGGCGCCAGCTAGAGCTGTTTCCGAGTTTGGGCACGAACTGTTGGTTTTTGATTTCTGTTCTACAAGTGATACAAGAAATGAAGGGACGTGGTGGCTTCGATAGAGTTAACTTTAAGAACTATTGTCGTAGCAACTATATATATATATCCTCAAAATATAAATACATATTCATGTTTCTTATGTCTTTATAATGTTTCTTCTTATTGATCTCAAATATGTTGATTCAATCAAAATATTATTAATTAGATCAAAAAAAAAATACTATGGTTTATTTTGTAAAAACCTACGAAAACTGATAATAATTTGATTCGATTATGTATTATTTCGTAAACCATATTTCAAAAGTTTTATTTCAAGGTCTATAATAAACTATTTTAATGAATTAAACAATCTTTAAATATTTCAGTATGCTATTAATATTAACTGATAACACCTTCCATCATGACATAAATATATGGATGAAAATAAAATTTACTTTTGATTTAATCCTTATTTCTAAAAACCATTATTCAACCATAAGGGTGATGCCTGATTAGTTTGAGCTTGACTTTAAAGGTCAAAAGTACCAGGAAGTCTCAAGTTCAAATCCAAGGAGGAATAAAAATCCCCTTGTGGCCATTATGGTTCAAATGCGGTGACTCCGGGCTATCTGCAAAGCAGATGGTCGTCCTGGGATTAGCCGGCTCGCATAGCGGGTTGGATATCCAGGTTAATAAAAAAAAAACCATTATTCAAAAACACCACATTATATTAGTTATATTTAACAAGATACATCTCGATTTTAATATTTTATTTTATTATTTGTCTTTGTCGATGTTATAATACTGTTTTATATGGTTTAAAAAAACGATAATGTTTTTATTGTTAGAATAAAATATAATATCTTTTGAAAATGTTATAAATATTTGAAAATATATAAGAGTTCTCGTTTTTTGTGTAAATTTTTTTAATTTAATTTTTATTATTATAATTTAATATAAGTTTAATAACGAAATAATTTGTTCTTGATTTAATAATATAATTTTTTATGAAAATAATAATTAAGTATTCTGTTAGAACTTAATGATTATCCTAACTATTTTTTTCACATTAAAAATGAAAAGTTTATCTTGTATTTGATTATATCTATCTACAGTTAGTTATACGAATCTAAACATAGAGTTTTAATAAGTTATGCTTATGCATAATTTATTTGTAATCTTAAATGTTAAATAACATGTATCAATAAATAGTACTTTATATATTAAAATATTTTTAAAAGTTTTTATAAAATACTTTATAATAATATAAATTATCTAGTAAAAGTTACATGACAATGTTGATTTAATCATTTCCTTGTCTGGATAGAGACATCAATCTCATAAATGACGTGTAGTTTTCAAACCTTCCTATTAAGACAAATTATGTTAACGCTATAATTTAAAATTTGGTCTATTTGTTTGTCAAAGTAAACACTTTTAGTCCTTAGAGTTTTAAAATTATAAAATAGTTATCGTAATTTATAAAACATTTGGATTTGATCTCTGTCTCTACAATCATTAAAAATTTAGTTAAATGGGGAATATGTTCGTCCTTTTATCGATTATTTTGTTTTTCTACTTAATCAAACCATGTACATCAAAAATCATAAAATCAAAAATTGAGTTAAACTTCACTTTTCGTCCCTGAAGTTTAGTAATTTTTTTGAAAGTGGTAACTGAACTTTAATAAGCCAACATGTCGTCTCTCAGGTTTGGATTTTGCTTTGAGAATGAGATTCATCACTAACTCGTTAAAAATCTCTGTTAGATCTAGCGGTAAAATCGTTCATCCATGTTTTTCCACACTTTTTGCAACAATTTTATTGTTTTTCCTTATTTTTGTAAAAACCGTGAAATTATAGGAGCCAACTATGTAATTAGCTATAATATGTATGGGAGTTATCTTTTGGAAACCATCCCTATTGCGTATAAACCGAAATCAACCAATCAAAAATTTATATATATATATATATATATATACGGATGCCGAGTCCGACAAATAATAAGTTCCAACTACGGCAAATTACAACCAAAATTGTAATAGCGGTAAGTCGGTTCGATTCCACAGAGACTCGGTTTCAACTTATTATAACCAAACTAATCAAGTACAAGTTGAGTAAATAAAAGTAAATACGAAGGGGGGGGGGGGTTTGGATTTGATTAATTAAGCTAAGCATATAATTAAAATCTGACTTAAAGCAAATAAATAAAAACCCAACATTAGTCACTTTTGATTAAGACGGTGGTACTAATCATCGATTCCAATAACATAAACGTAATGAATAAAACCAAGTTGATTATAGTCGTTAATAAACTCTAACGACCTATGTTTTTTTCTTAAGAAACACCGGCTAAAACAAGCTCTTTAGCCGGATCTTAATCGCAATTAAGACGTTAAATAAGCTCTCAAGTCTAAAAATGTGCAATTAGCTTTATAGGACTAGAAAAACATCAACTCAAAGCCATAAGCTCATAAGCTCGGCTTAATGAGGCTTTGGATGCAAGATTTCAAAAATCTAATTCGAAAACCTCAACGAAACCAAATAGATTTAATTGTTACTTTATCAAAATGTAAAGACGATTACGTATCTCAATTTTTGAATAACACTATTTCATAAGAACACCAATAAATTGGCCAGATTATTCAATACTCAAAATGAAATTGACATTAAAATGGAAATCAAACATATAATTTCATCCCAAACGATTACAATGGAGTCTCAAAGTAACCACAATCAAAATCTAAGCAACTAATGTTGGAAAGAAAAGGGTTTAGCCACACATGGCTAAACCTAGATTACCAATTGCAATAATTAAGAAAAATACCTAAGAAATTGAAAGAAATTGGGTGAAATTGGGTGAGATGTTCTTCCCCCAAAATCGTTTCTCCTTTGCTCCTTGCCCTCAATTTCGATTTCTGTCCATGTATCCCCCCAATCGACGGTTTCTGCCAACCCTTTATACCCGCTGATTTTGAACGCAGAAAATAGAACGTGGGTCGTGGCTTACCGCTCGTTGGATAGAAAAGAGGAACTCGCTGGATACGGGAGCTAGCTGTCCCACATCGCTGCTGAACGAGAGTGGAGGCTGTTGTGTGCGTACAAGGATGTGGACTAGAGATGGGCTTGGGTTTAGCCCCCTTTTGCTTTTCTCTTTTAACTGAAATGGGCCTCATCCTCTTGGGCTGCATATAATAAACCAATCCACAATTATAATGGATCTTAAAGTTTATATATATTTAAAACAGAACCAACCCAAATCACAAATAATAGATAAGTGTTGTATTATTTTGAAAAAACTCACTAATTTCCGGGTAATTTGATAATAAAAAATATAATAATTTAAGCATTTATCAATATATATATATATATATATATATATATATATATTTATATTAACCTTAAGGGTTCTTTCATCATTTTAATGTTGGCGGTTAAATAAGACAACTAACAACTCCCTTATTTTTTTACATGTGGTAGTTATCTCTTATTTAATAATCCTTTTATTGTGTATAATATTAATTTTTGTAACTGTTTTTCTGATCAAACTATATATATTTTTCGTTTCTAAATAGTTCTTCCACATCGATCATCTTGTTAGTTTCTTTCACAGGTGTTCATCAATGGCGGGTTCGATTGACAATTCCGGTGTCAAGTGTCATTGGTGAAACAAGTCATTAAACGGTTTATGAAACAAACTTGTGCTATGAATCAATGTTCAATGATGAAACATGTCATGATACAGGTGATGAAACATGTCATGATACAGGTCATGAATTAATGTTCACCGATGAACACATATCATGAATCAATGTTATGAACAACCGATGAAACAGTTTTAAAAAAATTAAAAACAATTTTAGCAGACTCATGAACCAATTTCAGTTTCATCCTCAAACACACGAACCACATGTGATTACATATTCTCATTTCATGAGTCATTCCATGAACCATATGGAAGGAACTCATGATATGATGAAAAAAACCCATAAATAAAGGATATATTAAATAATATATATATATATATATATATATATATATATAGAGAGAGAGAGAGAGAGAGAGAGAGGGGTGAGTTACATTGAAAACCGCTCAATTCTTAAAAACCTGTAATCCAATTTCGACCAATAAGAAAATTCTATTTTTTTAATTAATTTTAATCAATAAGAGCGTAATTGTCATTTAAGTTGTTTTTTGATTAATAATGAAATGTATTATAATTTGTTAATTTTATAAATATAATAAGTGGTTACGTTAAATATGGTAGGATTTAATTGTTTTCTTAATTTAGTTTTTTAAAATTTAAATATGTTTAATTTAGTTTCAGGATTATACGGATTAAAGAAATTGAAATTTAAAATCAGAAATTGTTTGATGAAATTGTTTCATTTTTTATTTGGTTATCTTGTTCACTTAATGGTTATGAATTTCTATGGTATGGTAGATGCAGTAATTTAATGAAACGTGTTCATATATCAAAAGTTTTATCGATGAAATTGTTGCATAATTTACGTGGATACGAAAATATGTTCCGTTAGAAAAAGGGCAGTAATTTAATTGGAAAAAAGGAAAACAATTTAATGAAACGTATTCGATTGTTTTATGAACACGTTTATGGATGAAGTTGTTTAATGAAACTTTTATGGATGAACTTGTTGCATAATGTAATTTATTTGGATAATCTTGTTTCCTTGTTAACAATTGTTGATGAAATTGTTTCATCCAATTGTGTTTTTTTTTATGCTCTTGTTCACTTAATGGTTATGAATTTGTATGGTATGGTGGATGCAGTAACTTAATGAAACGTGTTTAGAGAAAAAAAAATTATCTATGAAATTGTTGCATAATTTACTAGGATACGAAATATGTTCTTGGATAATCTTGTTTTCTTAGCAACAATTGCTGATGAAATCGTTTCATTTTTTTTGGGTGATTTTGTTCACTTAATGGTTATGAATTTGTATGGTATGATGGATGCAATACGTTTAATGGTTATAATTATGAGGTATGATGGATGCAATACGTTTAATGGTTATAATTATGAAACAGGTTCATGTAATGGTTATTGTAAATGGTTGATATGTTAATGTTAAGAACATGGTGTGTAATTGACAAACAGTGAAACTATTTCATAGTAAGATTGAAACGGATCTATCTTCTGAAAAATATGAAAATGACAGATGTCTCCTCTAGAAATACGTTGATTTGTGTATTGAGGAACAGTGAAACCATTTCATTCATTAAAACAATGATTTTCAATGAACACATTCAGGGATGAACTTGTTTAATTTTCAAGATTATTCTAACATTTTTTGTTAGAATCTTTGGAAGTATAAGATGATATATATAGTTTTTAAAACAATGATTTTGTTTCATTAATATTAGGATATACATGATCTTGTTGCCTCGGTCAATAATATTTGATGTTTTACATTTTTGCCCTTTTTCAATTAAAAACTAAACTTTTATTTATTTATTTATTTTTTATTTCCTAATATATTTAATCTAATCTTGACCATTAATCAAGAAAATGGATGGATGTGATTGGTTTGTATGGTTTACATAAATAAATGCGGTTTTCATTTGATCTCTCTCTCTCTATATATATATATATATATATGAATGTATGTATGTATATATGTATTAGTTATAGTTAAATATTAAATTTTGGAGGATATTTTTAATTTCTATTAGCATAAATAACTCAATTAGATATTAATTTTGAACGATTTTGCCTTTCGGTGCTATTTAATTAATTAAAGATGTTAATATTTAAAATTTATTAATAAAATTACTCAATTGCTTGAAAATTCCATCACCATTTATGACCCACTCACTATCTTCCTTCTTCCCTGTGATTTGGCCCCGGAGATGTGGTTGGATTGGAATCGCATATTTGGGTTTGGGTTTGGGTTTGGTGGCCGGAGATGTGGTTGGATTGGGAATTTGGAATTGCGTAATTGGGTTTGGATTTTGTCCTTTTCGACACCATTTTCTTCAGCGACATTAATCAAAACCCAGATTGATTTCCCATTAATCTTCGTGGGTTTTGGTTCTTCTATCAATAAAAAATTTGGCTGGCTACGGGGATGGAATTTTCAAGCAATTGTTCATAATTTTCAAGACCGCCAAGGATCAATCAAAGATGGTGGCCATTTATAAGGATGATGTTTTGCCCTGACCAGGCAAGGAACCCGGCTCATCCGACCCGAACAGGGACGGAGATTTCCCGCTAAAACGTGTCTCAGGGCCGGGGCCAGGGATCCCGGTAGACTTAAACCGAGGATTGACCAAAAAATAAACCGGGGACGAGATGTTACTAAAAATCGGGAGGCTGGGGATTACAAAACCCGCCCCGTTGCCATGCCTAGCCACTTAGGCTTTATCAAATAAATAGATTTAGGCTTTAATGTAACTCCACTGATGGCCATATAGGCTTTATCAAACAAATGGGATCCCTCCATTCTTTCTCAAACAAATGATTTCTTAATTTAGGTTTTAATTTGGTTTGGATAAAGGGTTGGGTGTTGATTTTGATTTTAAGGTTTAGGTTTGAATTTGAATTTTATCTTGATGGTTTAGATTTGGATTTGGCTTTGTATTTTATTGATGTTGGTGTTTGGATTATGGTCCACCTAGAAGGTTTTTAGCTGGACAAGCTGACTGGTAATTTAGCCAGAAGAAAAGGGTGTAAAATTCGTAGAGTTGGTCCCTATATAGTTCGATGGATTTTACAAAAATAAGAAGAAAAAAAAAGAGAGGGAAAACATTGTTGAATGATTTTACTCACGGCTCTAACAAACGTTTTTAACGAAGTTAGTGATGAGGTCTCATTTTCAAAACAAAATCCAAACATGAGGGATGACATCTTGATTTATTAAAGTTCAGGTCCCACTTTCAAATAAATCACTAAACATTGGGGAACAAAAGTGAAGTTTACTCAATCAATTTTAATCGAGTAAAAGACGAAGAAATAATACCCTTTACTAACGGAATGTTATAACTACCGTTAGAGGTTGAAATCAAATCCTGACGTTTTTACAAATCCCGATGGCCATTTGGAAATTTCAAAACTAAAAAGACGAAAAAAATGTTATTTTCAACAAGCCATATGAATCAAATTTATAGTTCAGTCTATAATTAATTAACATAATCCGTATTACATTTTAGACTAAGTGCAAATCATTAATCTATAATATATTGTAAATTATTTGACAAAAAGAATTAAAAGTCATTTTTTTAAATAAAGTACTGCTATTAATGCATATTACTTAAAATTCAAGATTACAAATAAATTGTTTATAAGTACAACTTATTAACGCTCTATTTTTGAATTTGTATAACTAATTGTAGATAAACATAATCAAATACATCATAAATATTTCATTTTCAATATAAAAATTTAAAATATAATTAAGATAATCATTGAATTCTAACAGAATACTTAATTATTATATTTTTAAAGAATTATATTATTAAACCAAAAATAAAGTATTTCATTATTAAATCTAAATTAAACTATAATAAAAAAAAGTGAATTAAAAAAATAATACAAAAGTTAATTATTATAAAAATATTAATGGTCTTGGCGGTCCTACCCAAATAATTTTTCTTCTATTGCCCATGTCCGCTCATTAATTTCAACAAGTTAGTTCAAGCCCGTCCATTTCTTCGAGAATTGTAATCCAAGCTCGTTTTTCTAGTAGGCTGGACAAGACAGGTCTAGCGGGTCATCTCGTCCGTGAAGAACTCTATTTGTCATTTTTAGGGTCATCTCCATATTTGGAGAAAAAACTCTTATCTCTCCCACTTTCTCCATTTTAAAAATAGTTTTGGAAAAATTGTTGTAGCAAAATAGACTCAAAATCCTCATTTTCTTCATTTTGGAGAAGCTGTTGGATATGCTCTAACGAAATACTTAATTATTATCTTTATAAAAAATTATATTATTAAATTAAAAATAAATTACTACACTATTAAGCCTAGATTAACTTATAATAAAAGAATTGAATTAAAAATACAATAAAAACAAAAACTTTTATATGGACATAGATATTTTTTTTCAAACAATGATATCTTCAAATTTATATCTTATTCAAAAATAAAAACATTATCGTATTTTCAAAACCAAATAAAACCGTATTATAACATTGTCAAAGACAAAAAAATAAAACGAATCATTAAAATCGAGATGCATCTCGCTATATTACATAAATACCTTGGTATTGCTAAACGGATTCATATCTAGTATTTCTTAAATAGTTAAATAGTAATTACTGGATTTAATCAATGAAAGTGAAATAAAATTGGATTAATTATAAGTTATAACAATAATCACAAATATGGAAAGTGGAGCTGGGCTACCATCACCGGCCCAAGCCTAAATACGTAGAAAAGCCCAATAATAGTCGAACACAGCCCAGTCACGGTTCAGCCACGAGAGCTGGTTTTCTTTACCAAATTTTCGTTTTTTTTTATTTGCATTAGGTCATTTGGATTGGGTTTCGGTGAGAATAAAAGTTACCGTGAGAAGGGTAAGAAGGGATCCCTACCTTCGGATCAATCGTCTTTGAAGAGAACCATTAGATCAATGATAAGCCTAAATATATACATTTTTACGTCAAAGTACCTTGCGATTAATGTCAATTAGACGCCTAAAAATGTCCATTTTTATTTAAGATGTTATTTAACTATATGAGGCCATTAAAGTTGAGAAAAAAATGTGTTGACTATGTGTTTTTCTTTGGCCCATGACAGCTGCCCAAGTCTAAGCCCATGACAGCAGCCCAAGGCTGCTGTAAGCCCAGACCAGCAGCAATGAGGAGGAGGAAAAAGCAGCCCAAGTTGCTGCCCAAATCAGAAAGCGAGAGAGAGGTCGTGCAGCGAGAGAGGGAGATCGTGGGTGAGTACGAGGAGAAAATGGAGGCTGTCGATATAGAGGTTTTCGAGAGACCTGTCGAAGGCTATCGATTGGCAGCGAGGAGCAGAAAACGAGAGAAGGGGCTGTCACGAGAGGTACGAGAGTAAAGGTTGTCGATTGGGGGAAATCGTGGACAGCAGTAAGCTGTCGATAGCAGACTCGGTCGCTAGAGGCGAGACGACAAGAAGAGACGCAGAGGGGGCTGTGATCGAGAAGAGGCAGCAGCAAGCAGTCAGAATCGAGAAGGAGATGCACGGGGGCTGTTCGATTGAAGCAGAAAGGAGAAATCGAGAGAGACGACACATGTGGATTGGAAGGAGAAACAAGATCAAATTTCCAGATTTAAGAGCGTTTTCTAAACGATTTCTAAAGGTTATTGTCAATTTCTCCATATCAATCAACAGGTTAGTTTAATCAGTCTTGGAAATGTGTAGTTAATTCCTTTAATTTCTAGCAATTGGGTAGCTAATTGAGTATGATTGTGAATGTGTTGAGACTGGATTTGGTTCATGATTAATGGATTTTATTTATGCAATCCTTGTGCTTTTTGTTTTTTTTCCTATTCAAGTTGATTATGTAAGTTGGATCCCTTGCCTAGTCTAATTTGGATTTGAATTGCTAGGGTGATTTATAAATCCGTAATTGTTTGTAAATTTCTCTCGGTAGCAAACGATACACGGTTGACAAGTGTGTTAATTGTATGTATTGTAGGATRGCATAACCCAACTCACATAAACGGCGTCCGTTTATTGGTTGGTTTCGGTATTTGTATGAACTTAATGCAATTGACAATTGAATTCCAMGTCCGTGACTGGATTAAATTAGTTGATTAGAGGCTAATCATAGGGGCTTCTCGTATTAGTCATGTTTTATGTCAAATTGAATGTCAATGCGTATTGGTATTCAATCCGATTTGAGATCCTTTGAGAATGGTTTGGTTGGGTCAGTGATACACAATTCACATGATTCTTCAATCGATACTCATTGCTAGATTATTTCGTATATCGTCTAAGAGTTTATTTAATTGGCAATCTTTTTACTTATTTATAAATCTTCCAACCCCCCCCCTTTTTATATATTGTTTTATTGTTAATGAATTTGCACGAGATTACGTCTTGGGTTTACGGTTAATACCGAGTCCCTGAGGAGACGACCCTACTTATCGCTATTACAAGTGTGTTTTAGAGATAATAGGCTTATTTCATAAATTTTATTATTTGCCGGACTCGACACCCGTCAATCAATTCCTTCAAAACGCAATTCATGGATTCTTTTGGAATTAAAAGTGATCAAGGATCAAAATACTTTCTTGTACTTCTCATCTTAACTCCTATTTTCACGATTCTTCGTCTAGGTCATTGATACTAATAATTGGCATAAAAAACAACATTGAATCGAACCAATAAACATCAGTTTAAGTGATTTCTTCCAAGTTCATGGTTACTCTCTCTAATTATCACTAAACAATCCTAGTATATCAAACAACCAGTGTCGAATTGGTAATTACACCAATAACATAGAAATGCATGGATTACGCTATGACGCCTTGAGTCACGTCATGATGCGCGTTTTTTTAAGGCATGACTTTTTTCAACAAAATATTGAAAATATCCCCCTTTTCTAATTTTTGTTTTTTACACTGTTAACTTTAGATTTTACGCTTTTACAGATTCAACTAATCACATGATCCACAGTTTTATGGATTCATACATGTTAGGGAGTCACTATTAAAACGAAGCTGAAAAACTCTTCCAAGTTCTATTTTAAATATTTGATCACAAACTCTTTATATAATAGTCCTTAATATATATGATTTTTTCCTTCTAATATGAATGTAAATTTTTTAATATCATTAAATTATTTATAAAATAGAAGCTATATATATATATATATATATATATATATTTGACATACAAATTTGTTACTTTATATCACGCTTTGAAAACATCACGTCCTTGTTGTGGCGTGTAAGGGCTTAAAGCTTGAGCTCTCTACTACGTCACGTCTTACGCTATTTTGAACCTTGATTTTATTGAGTTTTAAAAATTATGAATATGTTATAATAACTTGTACTTTTAAATTCTAGGATGCTTATATTAGGGGCTTAATAATCTGAGAACTTCAAAATTTATGAGATCCGTGACATCTATTCTACTCCACTCGTATAACTTAATTAATTTAATATTAATTAAGCATAAAAAGTTAATTTGGTATGTAATTAATAAAGAAGTCTAGGAGCGTTAAGAAAATGAAACTGAATGAAAACAATGATAAGTTTCCTCCCAAATATTAGGGACAACTCAGACAAGGGAAGAAAAATAAAGAAATTCAAACACTTTAAATATATTATTAAGACTAGAAGGGTACTCACACAATGTAATGAGATAAATCTCGATTTTAATGTTTAGTTTTTATTCGTTGTCTCTATCGATTTAATACGATTTTATATAGTTTTGAGAAAAAAAATGTAATGTTTATATTTTTGAACGAAATATAAATTTGAAAATAGCATAAAAAAATTGAAAAAAAATCGTTATTATCAAATTAACTATTTAATAGTTCTCGTTTTTTTGGTGTAACTTATTTAATTCAATTTTTTATTATAATTTAATTCAAATTTAGTAACAAAAATAATTTATTTTTGGTTTAATAATATAATTTTTATAAAGATAATAATTAAACATTCTGTTAAAACTCAATAATTATCTTAATTATATTTTTGATTTTCTATATTTAAAATGAATGTTTATCTTGTACTTGATTATGTTTATCTGCAATTAGTTACACGAATTTAAAAATAGAGTTTTAATAAGTTGTACATACACGAAATTATTTGTAATATTAAATTTTAAATAATATACATCAATAAAAAGTACTTTATGCATAAAAAATAATTTTCTAGACTTTTTGTCAAATGGTTTATAATATAGTATAGATACAAAACCATCCAACATCTTATTTTAAAGAATATAATTTGAAAGGTTATATTTGTAAAAATGATATATTACAAAACTATTGTAGATAAATTTATAAAATAACCACTTTTCAAAGTTGATTTCAACTTCTAGCCATTTTCTCACCATGTTTATCAAAATAGTCATAGATTCGCAAAACCTACATCCGCAACTACAAACCTAGCTAAAAGACAAAACAAATTCACACTTTTTACGAGGTCTGCAAAAGATTTACAAATTCTTTCCCATGTACGCATAAAAAATCTACATTTTTCACCCAGGTCTGCAAAAAAAATTAAAATTACGAACCTGAAGTTATTTTAATTAACCTCATAAAAAAGTGATTCAAAGATAAAACCAACCGATAAAAATATAAATTAATTTCTGAGCAATTTTCATTT
This sequence comes from Cynara cardunculus var. scolymus, assembly GCF_001531365.2. NCBI lineage: Eukaryota > Viridiplantae > Streptophyta > Magnoliopsida > Asterales > Asteraceae > Cynara > Cynara cardunculus. The sequence continues at coordinate 5,713,611 of NC_037540.1, forward strand.
TTTTATTTTCCTTTTTTTCACTCCACTCTAAAGTCTCAACAACATAAATAATTTTGTATCATTCCTCTTTTCTTTTTTCTCTCCCACTTCATAGGGACAGGAATTTAATTGGCCAAGAAAAAAAAGACTGTCACCGCACAAACATTCTTGCATGGGTTGCTGTGCTGTATCACATTCATGTTTATATATATAATGTATTCACGCAATGTAACGAGATACATTGTGATTTTAATATTTTATTTTGTTCTTTATCTCAGTCGATGTTATAATATGATTTTATGTGATTTTAAGAAAACGATAATGTTTTTATTTTTTGAATAAAATATATGTTTGAAGATATCATAAAAATTAGACAAAAATATATCGATATTAGTATCAAATTAACTATTTGAAATTCCTCATTTTTTATGTAATTTTTTAATTCAATTTTTTTATAATTTAATTTAT
>NC_037540.1:5714847-5715860 GCF_001531365.2 Cynara cardunculus var. scolymus
CCTTAATTAAATTCTGTTAGTTATCAATGATCATCATAATTATATTTTAGATTTTTATACTTAAAATAAAATATTTATCCAATATTTAATTATGTTTATATGCAGTTAGTCAGACAAATTCAAGTATGGAGCTTTAATAAGTTGTACTTATGCATAATTTACTTGTAATCTTAAATTTTAAGTAATATGCATCAATAATATGCATCAATAAACAATACTTTGTGCATAAAAAATTATTTTTAAAAGTTTTTGTCAAATGTTTTATCTATACTATCTTATAAAGCATTTGACTAAAACTCTTAAAAACTCTTAAAACTCTTAAACTCGTTCATCCCTATCCGATTTCATCCCATATCTGAATTCGTGTAACTAACTGCAGATAAACACAATCAAATACAGGATAAACATCTCATTCTAAATATAAAAAATCTAAAATATAATTAGTATAATCATTAAATTCTAACAAAATACTTAATTATATTTTAAATTTTTTAGATTATACTAATTATATTTTAGATTTTTTTATATTTAAAATGAGATGTTTATCATGTATTTGATTGTGTTTATCTGCAGTTAGTTACACGAATTCAGATATGTGATGAAATCGGATATGGATGAAATCGTTTAGGGATGAACGATTTAAGAGTTTTTAAGAGTTTTAAGAGTTTTAGCCAAATGCTTTATAAGATACTAGAAGCGTACTCGCGCAATGCAGCGAAATACATCGTGATTTTAATATTTCATTTTATTATTTATCTCAGTCGATGTTATAATATAGTTTTATGTGATTTTGAGAAAGYGATGGTGTTTTTATTTTTGAATAAAATATATGTTTGAAGATATCATAAACATTTGATAAAAATATATCGATATTAGTATCAAATTGACTATTTGAAATTTCTTATTTTTTGTGTAAATTTTTAATTCAATTTTTTTATAATTTAATTTATGTACAATAACAAAGTAATTTATATTTGGTTTAATAATATAATTTTTTATAAATATAATAATTA
>NC_037540.1:5717020-5727003 GCF_001531365.2 Cynara cardunculus var. scolymus
GAAAAATATATTATTAAACCAGAAAAATGAATTAAAAAATATACAAAAAAGATAAATTTTAAATAGTCATTTTGATATCAATATCAATTTTTTTCAACTTTTTAATGATATATCTTCGGATTTATATTTTATTAAAAAATAAAAAAATTATAGTTTTCTCAAAATCACATAAAACTGTATTATAACATCAACCGAGACAAAATAAAATAAAACAAAACATAAAAATTAAAATGTATTCGCTGCATTGTACGAATACTCTTTTAGAGAGTGTGTGTGTGTATATATATATATATATATATATATATATATATATATATATGGTTGGGTTCATTTGAGACCAGCTTGTTTTCGTGAGAACCATGAGACCACATTTTTACACGTAAAATTCACAGTAAAAACACTGTGAAGATTTAAAAAAAGTCGAACATTTACAGCAAAAACACTGTGAAGGTTTAAAAAAAGTCGAACCTTCATAGCAAAAACACTGTGAAGGTTAAAAAAAGTCACCTTCACGGCATTTTGCTGTAAAGTTTCAAGTGTAAAAAGCTGGTCTCACGGATCTCATGAAAACAGGCTGGTCTCACATGATACCAAGTATATATATATATATATATATATATATATATAAAATAATATCAAGAAACCAATATCTATATATCTATCCATCTCTACATATATATATATATATATATATATATATATATAACCATATGATTAGTTGATTTATCCGCTGAAGATGTAGAATGTGTGATGTGCATGAGGGATGATGATGAGATCATAGACATAGATTGCATCCATCATCTGCACAACATGCTTTTCACGTTTACTTCTTTATCTATGAAAAAAATATTTCAAACAAAAATATTTTCAATTAATATAAGTATTGACAAACTAATCCACACACACAATTTTATAACAGTTTTATCCATATAAAACTTTATAGAAAATCAATTAAACAATCGTTTATAACAGAAACATGACCATAGGAGTTTGTGGAAACATGAAGAAACACTAATTGAATCAAGTAATAACGTACCCTAATATGAGTTTAAATTGTACATATTAATTTTTATGGATTAATTAATTATGTGAATAAATTAATAATGGATGAAGCGTGACCATTAACAAACAAAACACTTTATTCATTATAAAATTGCTCATCAATCCACTTTTATTGCATGACTCCCACGATTTATATTCCTCAAATTAGGCAATGACTCGGTCCTCTACGTCGCTTCCTGCAACATGTCATTTCTGTGATCCTACCTCCTTTTATATAGATAAATATATGATTTAGAGATGAGTTATTATACAATCTGTACAGTCAATACAACTTAATCTCAAACGTTCATTTAATTTGATGAATATGAAATTGAATATATAATTTTATATAAGTTTTGATTGTTTCATAATATAAAGTATTGATCATAATTAATGAACCGTATTCATCTTTCATAAATGTTTAAATCATAATAAATGAACTCTCATCATTTTCATAAATATTTCAATTTATTTGGTTGCATTGGTTGTACAAATGTGACAGATTGCATTTGAAACAAACTCATATGATCTATTATCATATCACTTACATTCAAACGAAAAGATGGTCAATTTTTGAGAAGATGATCATTTTACGAGAAGATGTGTATTGCATGTGATATTCATGAAAATTATGATTTTTTTTATCAAGAGTGTATCACGAAAAATAATTATATGAAATTTAATAAAAATCAGGAATTAATTAAAATTAAAAGGTAAATAAATCTAAAAGATATAATAAATTTTTTAAGTATTTATCCAATTTAAAATGGTAATTATTTTAATTTTTTAAAATAATTTTTTTATTTTTTATTTATGGTTTTTTTTAATTAATGGATTATGTCTCCATATTCCTTTTCGCCTTTTTACAAATTAATTTATTTCTCATATCATGATTCCATATATATATATATATATATATATATATATATATATATATATATAGAGAGAGATGAGTTATTATACAATCTTTTACATTTGTACAACCAATACAACTCAATTTCAACCGTCCATTTAATTTGATGAATATGTAATTTCATAAAATTTTGATTGTTTCATAATATAAAATATTGATAATAATTAATGAACCTTATTCATCTTCCATAAATATTTAAATCATAATAAATAAACTTTTATCATTTCCATAAATATTTTAATTTATTGGGTTGCATTGGTTGTACAAATGTGATGGGTTGCATTTGAAACAAACTCTCTCTCTCTCTATATATATATCCCTGAATGATTGCTGAACCTAAGAAACAACAATCATATCATATACTTCACTCACTCTCTCCTCTCTCCTCTCTCTCAAATGGCGGGTAATTTCGTACACCTAATATTAACATACATAGATGCATTTTGGACGTTTCTAAACTGGATTCGATATGCAATCTACCATCGATCAAGATTTCAATTCCTAAAGAAAGGTCGATTTGAGCTCAGAAGCAGCCACTTTCACCAAAACCCGAGATCTAAAGAGCCTGTGGAATGTGCAGTGTGTTTATCCGAGATCAAAAAAGAAGACGAGATAAGTGAGTTAAGATGCAACCATCTTTTCCATAAGCATTGCTTGGACCGTTGTGTCGAACACAGGCATGCGACCTGCCTTTTGTGTCGGGATTATCTTGCAGGGCCTCGTATGGTGGCCGAGTTAGGACGGGAACTGCTTGTTTTCAGTTTTTGTTCTATCGATCGTTCGAATGATGATGATTTCGATAGGTGGTGGCTAAGGTGAACCATTCGAAAAATGGAACTTGATTTACGCTAATAAGGATCGTTAAGTTTGTAATTAATGACTTTTATTCCGTTACATCTTTGTGTAAAATTAACATATCTAAATAAAGTTGCTTGATTGTATGCATCAATTTCAAATATTTATGTCGTTTTCTATTCATTTGATGTAGGAATCTTGACGAAACGGCTAATTGGGTAACAAATCTCATTTGAATGATCCTAGTGTTGAACATCGTGCGTATACGATGACGATAATTTCATTTAACGTACCTACCACCTTTTTCAATATTTCATCCCTCTTTCTGTAGAGAAAATTGATAGAAATAGTCATTTTGCATAAACCAATTCATTTTTTTAAGAAAAATTCCCCTTTTATTAGGAAGAGATGCACCGAATCAATTCATGTGAAAAGTGTAAGAAGAGATCTCCACCATTGATTGTACATTAGAATGAGATGTACCAAATCAATTTCTTTGAAAAACACAATTCATAGATGGACAGGATACTAAAGTGATCAAGGATCCAGATCTTTTTTTAAGCTTCTTACATTAACTATCTTTCTCATATAATACTTCACCACTCTTTAATATACATACCTCCCTCTACCAAGTTATCATCTCTACATCCATACGGGAATATCGGATAGCCAAATGAATACCATAATTAAAGATTTTAGAATATTAAAATATTATATGTTCATCTCATTCTCCTTAGTTTTTCATTTTAAATGTAGGAAGATGTTTAAAAAAATATAATATCTATTAATTATGAAAAAAAAAATGCATATAAACCAAAAATTAACTATTCAAAAATAAAATAAAGTAAATTATAAACCAAAATTCATGTAAAAAAAGTAGGCAATCTTCACTTTATATAATCACCGTGATGTACTAACATATCGCTTATTTTTATAAGTTAGACATTATTTTCTTGATATAATCACACACATTTTAATATATCATTTTGTTTATTATATGAAATATTAAGTTAACCATAATTCAATATTTTATAATTTTCGGTCCACATTATTTCATATCATTTTTCATGGTTCTTACTTTGATATATATATAAAGATTTTTCTTAAGTTTTGACGATAAAATTAAAGTCAGATTTGAAATTTAAAAAATATTAATTATAAATATTTAAAGAAAAGTGTTCGTATTTTATTTATTTATTACAATAGTTGACAATGTTTATACAAAAATTATCGTTAATCGTCATGTTTAAAATTAGCAATTTTTTAAAAATAAAAAACTCAGGAGAGGTAAAAGGGAAAGAGAAAAGCGGTTGGGGTTGGCCAGGTGGGGGCTAATATTAAAAAAATCATTTATGGTTGGTTAAAAGTTGAGAAATGGTTTGGTATAGAATAATTAAGTCACTCTTATAATATAATATAAAATGAAATATAATTGTTTAATAATTATTTAGAATCAAATTAGGGTGTTGAATGGTTAAAAGAGATGTAAGATACAAAATCATTCAGAGAATTTTTGAACTATTAAGAGACGGACTTTATTTTATACCAAACAAGATTCACCTCTTAATGATTCAGATACTGCTTTTTAATGAAACTATTAAGAGATAAACATATAATTTTACTTTTTTACTATTGAAATAGTTTTATTTAGGTACAGAAAGATCAAGAGAGAATTTTAAAAGTAAAATATAAGAACCATGAAAAAAGAGATGTCAAATTATAAATACAATGATATTTTTTTGTTATAATTTATTTCATTCAATTTTTATTATATTTTACCCATTTTAGATTTAAATTGGTGGAGATATTTTTATTTCTTTTAATGTTGATCACAACCATCTTTATAATTATATAGGTTGGATGATCATCTTTATAAAATGAAATATAATTGTTTGATAATTATTTAGAATCAAATTAGGGTGCTGAATGGTTAAGGGAGATGTAAGATACAAAATCATTCAGAGAGTTTTAGAACCATTAAGAGACGGACTTTATTTTTTACCAAACAAGATTCACCTCTTAATAATTCAAATACTGCCTTTTAATGAAACTATTAAGAGGTAAACATATAATTTTACTTTTTTACTATTGAAATAGTTTTATTTAGGTACAGAAAGATCAAGAGAGAATTTTAAAAGTAAAATCTAAGAACCATGGAAAAAGAGATGTCAAATTATAAATAAAATAAATGATTTTTTTTTTGTTATAATTTATTTTATTTCAATTTTATTATATTTATCGATTTTCGATTTAAAAAATTGGTGATATATATATATATATATATATATATTGCTGTTGATTATAATCATCTTTATAATTGTATAGGTTGGATCATCTCAATCTAACGATTTAAACGGTTCTTTGGTGTTTTTAGGATTTTCTCATGATCTCACCCTAATTTGATTCTAAACTCAAAGAAAAGACAAGGGATAAACCCTAATCTGAAAGAAACCTTATACTCAATAATTGGTTAATGATAAACTAGAAATTTCTATTCATATTTACATCAATCCTAAACATAAATGACTTCTGATATAAGCAAACCTTAGTTTTATCTTAAAAAAGAAAGAAAAAAAAAGAAAGAAAAAAAAAGAAAGGAGATTTTAATAGCGATGGATGCATCAAATCTTTGAATTCATCAAAAGTCCCGCACCAATCCACACTTTAATTGGTTTCCTTCAAATTCACACAATCTTTCCAACATTCCATGCAACTTTTATTTCTTTCAACTTTATTAAAACATGATTCTTGCCCTTTTATGTCACAGTGAGTTGCGGTTTTACAGTGTTAGGGTCCGTTTAATTTACGAGATTTGAAATTGGATTCCATTTCAATCTTGTATTTGGTTTAAAAAAATGTCTGAAATGGAAATCACACATTTCAATGGAATCTCACATTCTAGTTGTTGGGACGTTGAATTGTTGTTTCAAAAGCTTGTAAACTTCCGATTCATATACACGTAATTCATTTCATTTATAATTTGGATGAAAAAGAAAGGGTTACATCGAATGAAAAAACCAACATAACGAAGGACATTCATGACCTAATCTGGAGCAATAATGATCCTTCTTTCATATTCCATATCATGTTTGACTTTCTTTGGAGTCAAAAACTTCAAGATTCTATGATGTGATTAAGATCTTTCTTCCCAGGATGATGATTAAAAATCCATTTCAAAGCTTTCATATGGCTGTTCTTCACCTTCTTAATCCCTTTTTCATTCACTGTAATTCGACATGATGATGATCCAATAAAATCTGGTGTCTTGATAACAGAGTGCTCTGTTGCTGACTTATCTGATAACTCAAGCTTCAAATCGATGAATTCCGAATCATCATCATCCATTCGGTTGAAATCAGTTTCTTTTGCTGGAAACCCGCCTTCGAAATCCATCAATCCACCTCTGAATCCACTCTTTGCTGGCTCGGATTCATTAAAATCAGAGACTTTTGCACTTGAATAAGCCATACTACCCACCTCATGGTCAAAATTACAATCAATGAAGCTACTGAGAGACCTAGATCTTGACACATCCATCACACAATCAGACACCCACACTTCATCTTTCTGATCAAACCCACCTCTGTTTCTCTCACTACAACCCTCTTTCTCTCTCTTCTTCTTGAAAAGCTTCCCAATTCTCCAGAACCCATTGCTTTTCTTGACCTCAACTACACAACTATTGCTCCTTTTGAGCAAAACAACATCCCTTGTTTCACTCTTCTTGATCTGATTCATGTGAGGGAAGAGTGTTTTCTGGTGGTCATCTCCATTACCACCACCCTTCTCATTCTCCATCAGAAATGAAATCCTCCCAACACTTCCCACATCTACAGTGCAAGATGAGTTCCTGTATGAAGAAGATACATCAGAGCAACAACAAGAAGAAAGCCTCTGTTCCCCACAGTCTGAACAAACAAGCTTCATCAGCTTCTCATTGAGGCAGTATGCACAGATTCCAACAGAGGATGAATTCGATGGGTGTTTCTTACATGGAAGATCTGATGAGAAATAGTTGAAATCCGGTTCTGATTTCACAAATTTTGCGCTCTCCTTCATGGGTATAGTTTCTTGAGTCTTGGTTGCAGAATTTGGATTGAATAAACAGATGGGTTCTCAAGAAAAGTCCCCACTTTGCATTGAAATTTGGTGGGATTTGTATGTGGGATTTGATTGATATTGGGAGCTCAAATGAATGTTGAATGAGTAGGATGACAATATTTGTAGGTAGATATGGAGGGTGAAGCTCAAGAATCATAGATACAATGGGCAATGCAGGGTCAAATTGAGATAGAGAGAAAGCCCACATACTTACTAATTCTTACATCATAATTACAATGATTATTATCCATTTTTTATTTCAAAAGTGTTTTACTTTAATAAATATTTCTATTAAAATTATTTAGGTCTTATTTTTATGCATAAAAAAAAAAAAAAACCGTTAAACCCTGAGCCGATGTGAACCGCTCAATCCCAACATATCATGAGAGAGGTAAATGAGATACACCGTAGTCCATAAAAAGTCTAATCCTCAAAAATTATAATTCACATAAAATATCCGTCAAACTCAAACTTCTGTCTCTTTATATAAGTATATCTTATAAGACGTATTTTTCCATTAATATTTCTATCGTGGGGACATATTTATTTGATATAAGAACAATAATGAAACACAAAATGAATTCGAACAAAGAAATTATGTGTCAATGAACCAAACCACGTTACCTATCATTGTTGTTGAAAATAAATATAATCACCGTCTTTTTAAATATAACTATTTTCAACACCTTAAAACTTAATTCTATTAAATAAACGTAATCCAAATAGCATATATATATATATATATATATATATATATAGTACCAATTAAGGTTGGTATTTAGTGAAAGTATTAAAAAAATTATATGTTTTTTATCAACTATCTTGACCATTTGATTAGTAACTATATTATTATTTTCCTTAAAAGTATTTATTGGCTTTAGTTCTCACGGATTGACCTCGAGTTATCGTAGGTGAACCTTCACGGCCACAAAAGCTTTAACAATGTTTGGATTAGAACTTTATGTAAGTTAGATTTTTCACTACATCCCCTGAGACTTAACTAGTATACTACAATCCAAGTAGTAATAATCAAATGGTTTTCTTAATTAACCTTTTAATAAAGTATTATAACTTCTATGTTTAATAAAACTGGTAATTTGTGGAACGAAGTATTCTTTTCATATTTTACAAAATGGTTTTTTGATGACAATTAATGTTACCTAAGGATTGGGTTTCGTTGATAAGGAAAATTAAAGTGAAATTTGTAAGAATAGATCTCCACCATTGGATGCACAGAAATGCACATTAGCACATTCGTAAGTAGATGAGCTCTTACTTGCAGAGGTATTGATTATTTAGATAAGTTGGGAAAGAAATGGCTAAAAAATAAATCTAACCGGCTAAAAAGACGATGTTAATTTACCCAATTTATATCATACAAATGTAATCTCTAAAGAGAAGTTCAAGTTGAATTGGTCCATCATTGAAAAATGATGTGACACAAAGAGGAACGAGTAAGATGTATTAAAGTCTAATTGTAATTTTCAAAAAGTGAAAATATAATTGCATATAAAAAATTTTAATCGCTATTTGTAGGGGGCTTGAAAGCCCTTGTGGATGCTCAAGGAGCCATTTTCTCCGTTTTTGTTATAGCTATTGCAGTTGGTGAAGTCACTATCAAACTCGTTATTATTTAATTAATTTATCATAACAAAAAATCAACTCGAATAAACTAATCGAATTTGTTAAGTAAGGAATATTATCATATAAATTAAAACTTTCATAGATTAATTCATATCAGCACGTCTGRCACGTAAGGTATTATCATGTTATCACAAACATAAGAAATCGAAGTATTTTGGCACTGTCAATCCAGAAATAGATTAATAAAAAAAAACTCGAAGAACTCATCGATTCATCTAGTATTTCAATATATAATTCATTTATAAATTTACTAGATTGAAACTTTATCACGTTCAAAAATGGATAGATCCAATGTCGCATTCAGTAAAGATTTATGATACATGTATCGGGTGTATCAATGTGTGTGAACCTATCTCACATATGGTATTAATTGACCCGTGTTTATTTACGGTTTCAAATTACAATAATCAGTTTTTAATTGTTCCGGTAAATTGGATTTTTATAACTTATAAGAAAAAAGAGTAAACCACAAATATGATTTTTTGTGGTTTGTCAAAAATAACACTTTTTCGTCCTGTAGTATCAAAATTACAAGATAGCTATTGTGGTTTACAGAAACGATCAGATTTAGTTTCTTTTTTGTAATGACCGTTCAAATTTTTGTTAAATAAGGTGTATTTTTTGTTTTTTTATCTTAGTCATTTACCAATCAAAAACCATAGGTACTAAATTATAAAATCAAATTTAAGGGGCCGTTTACCAAACGCTTACTCCGGTAAGTGAATACCAAGTCATATTATCTTACCGGATGAATATGGTAAGGACCAAGAATCCTACCCGGTAAGAGCAAGACAAGAATCAAAAGTCTTACCCAGTAAGTGATGACGACGTCTCTTACCACGTTAAGTGTTTACCGGGTAAATTGTTCCATACGATACCGTTTTGGTGGACTAAAATCTTACCCGATAAACCAATGATAGTGTTAAATTTTGTCGGTATGCATTTACCAAGTAAGTGTTTGGTAAACGTCCCCTAACTTCTCTTATATACTGTAAAGAAAAATATATAGAGTATGGCGAGTCCTATTTATTTGATGTGAATAAATATATATTGGACTGATTAAAATAAAAAATGGAGTATTTTTTTTTCTTTAATCAAGTTATCTAATAATCGGATAAATAATAAAACATATTTTCTTATAACTACGTAAATTATGTCGGTTCCATTTTTAAGTAAATCATCCAATATAAATAAGGAATAACCATTCTAAAACGACTAATATATTCCATTATCCTTGTATTGCATATTAATAATTCGTATTACTTATTTTAAACGAAGTTGAATAAAAATGATTTGCTTGGTTCAACCAAAAAAATGCAAATATTTTTTTAGGTGTCTTCATATATATATATATATACTAGAAGCGTACTCGCGCAATGCAGCGAGATACATCATGATTTTAATATTTCATTTTATTCTTTATCTCAGTCGATGTTATAATATGATTTTATGTGATTTTGAGAAAACGATGATGTTTTTATTTTTGAAT
>NC_037540.1:5728598-5749751 GCF_001531365.2 Cynara cardunculus var. scolymus
ACAACTCAATCTCAACCGTCCATTTAATTTGATGAATATGTAATTTCATAAAAATTTTGATTGTATTCTAATATAAAATATTAATCATAATTAATGAACCATATTCATCTTCCATAAATATTTAAATCATAATAAATGAACTCTCATCATTTCTATAAATATTTTAATTTATTGGGTTGCATTGGTTGTACAAATACGATGAATTATATTTGAAACAAAAAATATATATATATATATATATATGTATATGTGTCTCTCTCTATAAAAACACTAAAAAGTGTATGGGAAGAAAAAAGACATAACTACCGACACATGTGTTGTGGTGGATTTGATATGATTAGTCATCATCATTATATTTTAATATACGTTTGTGATTGAAAATATAGAATTAAATATTAAAAAACAATAGATGAGGAAATGATGTTGTTGGGTGATGTGATGATGATGGTTAGGAGAGAAGGTTATTGGGGTCGTAGGTTAAGTAATATTGACAAAAGTATTGATTTGTGTCCAAGCCATATCAACATCATTAATTATCTCATTATTCCCCATCCAACCTCCATTTTTCATTTCCAACTCCCACATCGATACTTCTTTTCCAAACATTCTTCCTCTTATAAATCGGAACATGAAAAACAGCGTCACAAATGTCCTCATTTATTTCTATGAATTTGTTTCATGAATATCCCGTAAATATCTAAAACACTCTCTCGTTTATCCACCGAATCATAACTAAAGTTAGGTGTGCCACTAAACATGATCCGTACATATAATTATATATACATATATATATATATATATATATATATATATATATACACACACATACCGACATACACATTACTCACCATGGCCACATCATGACAAAATGAATTGCGCGTTGTCTTGTAGATTTTTTAACGTACGTACAACAGAAATTAATTATAATTTGATATCTATAACTAGAAGCATGGAAGAAAATATGGATAGATAATGAATTATTGGTTGTTGAAAAATCTTCTTGTTGAAATGAAATATTAGTTGACATTCATATAAGTTTATAGAAGAACCAAAAAGATGAGCTACCTATACATACATATATATATATATATATTAGAATGATATTCGTGCAATGCATCGAGATACATTTTCATTTCAATGTTTCGTTTTATTTGTTATCAATGTCGATATAATACGATTTTATGTAGATTTGAAAAGGCGACAATGTTTTTATTTTTGAATAAAATATAAATTTAAAAATATCATATAAAATTTGCAAAAACTATATCAATATTAATATCAAATTAACTATTTATAAATTCTTGTTTGTGTATTTTTTTTAATTCAAATTTTTTATTATAATTTAATTTAACGTAACGAAGTAACTTAATTTAGATTTAATAATATATTTTTTTATAAATATAATAATTAAGTATTCTGTTAGAACTCAATAATTATCMTAATTATATTTTAGATTTTTTATATTTTAAAATAAGATGTTTATCCTCTATTTGATTATGTTTATCCGCAGTTAGTTACACGAATTCAAACATAAAGCTTTAATAAATTGTACTTATGCATAATTTACTTGTAATCTTGAATTTTAAGTAAAATGCATCAATAAACAGTACTTTATGCATAAAAATGGTTTTTTAAGAGTTTTTGTCAAATGCTTTATAATATAGTATATATATATATATATATATATATATATATATATATAGGGGTGGATTCAAATAAAAACCACTCAATTTGTAAAAACCATGAAAACCTCATTCAACCAATCATAATTTATTCATTTTTTTGTAATTATGAGAGGTTGATTAACCATYTTTATTGTGGAGGGTGTTAATCATGGATATTATCATCTTCATTATTTTAATTTTAGAGAAATACATGAAACAGTTTCATTAAAATTTCATTAAGTAGTATATGAAACAATTTCATAATCACTTATGAAACAACTTCATCAAAAAAAGTATTATATGAAATAAATTCACAAGATTAACAATTTCATGAAAAAAATTCATAAGATTAACGATGGATGATAGTAGTTTTTACGGTTTTTACAAATTGCAGCGGTTTTCATTTGATCGCTCCTCTCTCTCTCTCTCTCTCCCTCTCTCTCTCTCTCTCTCTATATATATATATATATATATATATATAAATAGGGGTCCATTCAAGGAAGAACTGAGTTGTTTGTAATAACCGTGAGATCCAATCTCAACCACACAAATTAATAATCAATGGTTGAAAATAAAAGAAAAATTAATTAATGAAATTCCAAAAATAACTCTCCAATATTTAAAGTGAGTATGTAAATAAGGGCAAAAAGGGTCAAAAAAATTTTAATGTAATGAGACTATTTTGAGCGCCCTAGAAATCCGTTAATTTTCTAAAATTACATTTAATCAAATCAAAACAAAAAACACAAAAGATCCTGTTGGTTGTGCGAAAAGAGGTGGAAAACAATTTGTAGATTTTGGTTGAACATGTTGTATTACATTATGGTAAAAAAAAATTGTGGTTTCATATGGTAATTTTGACATCCTTCAATACACTGTGAAGTTGCTGCATAAACACAAGAAAATAATCCAGTCAATGAGCATTTAACTACACTTTGTGTAATATCTCAATCACATAGTAGCAAACCATACAAAACAACCTCCAAACCACTAAACCCATGGTGAGAATTCTTTGGTAGCCTACAACCAAGAACTCATAAGTCATAAGGGGATACAAATTTCAATAGTTACTGATGCGGGACAAGGTGTTACAATACCAATAGTGTATTAGGTAACAGAAGATGTTGTGTTACATTGTGGTAAAAAAACATTGTGGTTTTATGTGATACCCAAAAGATTGTGGTTTCATGCGGTAATTTAGGAATGTAAAATCAAAATTAATTGGAAGTTTGAAACGTATAGAATTAATAAATAAATATTTAATCTAAATTTAGTAATTTACTAACATGTCCTTTTACATTAATTTAAAAAAATTAATATATTAAAATGATTGATTGAGATTGAATATTACAGTTACCATAAATAAAACAGTTCTCATTTGATTAAGCCCGTACATATGTATATGTAGTTGTTTCAGTGGAAACTATTGAGTCACTTACATGAATTAAGTAATGAATGCAATTTCTTTACGGGCTTACATGATATATACATAAATATAAAATGATTATGATTTTGTTACAGGTAGTTAGTAAAGCATACGATAAGTTCCAACAATTATGAGGCCAACCTATGCAAGTAAAGGTAAACTCTACAATGTGTTTTGTACTTAATCTAGCGACAGCTCTCCACTTCATGTACTTCTAGAGCCGAATTATGCGAGTACTTCTGCCATAGGATAATTACGTGTGTCCTTTAGATTTTCTCCATAACACCAAATTTGCAATGAAGATGTTGGTTTGACTTTTTTTGAAATGATATTGATTTGAGATCAAAAAAAATCTTGTGACATGTGCATCTTAAGAAACATGATGCCAATCTAATACACAACCTGTTCTTAGCACATATTCATTAATATATCTTATTTTAACTTGGATATTATTCCATGAATCCAAAAATAATGTAGTAAAGTGCAAAATTTCTTTTTTTTTTAATAAAGGAGTTATGTTGGATATTGTAATTGTTGAGGGGTGCAAAATGAAAATACCAATAGTGTAGTGATCTAATGTGTCACCATTTGTTATTGATTTTACTACTGATTTGTGGGTTTTCATTTTGGCTATTGATTGCACATTTGGATTTGCTACTGATATGTAACTTTGTTTTATTATTTCGCTATTAGAAATGGAAAGTTTATTGAAATAAAGTATCTACATGCGGGTCCAATAGAAATATATTGGTGACCGATTTTTTTTTCTAGATCTACCCATCGCAACCAACAAACCCTTGCAATGGGGGCCAAAAGATCGATGTCGATTGACAAACCACCGTCCGTAGGTAGGAACGAAGGGTATTAATTGCAGTCCTGGGCTGCTTAGTTTTGGACCAAACTAGGCTGTTGTTGGCCTGCTGCTTTGTCATGGGTTGGGCTTGGACTCCCATGCATTTAATCATTTATATTTCGTAATATTAATTATTAAGTACCATATTACCTATATTAATTAATAAAGAAAAATCTAGAGAAAAACTATGCAAAAAAGAACCGGAGACATGTGAAAAAAAACGATGAAAAAATATATCAAAGTAAATGTTAAATTAGAGATAATAAAATGATCGTTTTTTATGTAATTTTTGTATTTTGCGACACTTGCTTTGTATTATCAAGAGAAATATCTTTAGCCAGTTGTCACAGAAATGTAGGAAGGTTGGTGAATGTCATACGGAACGACACGAAGGGGTCTACATACTAATAATTAGTTTCATATGATATTTTTCGGTTCCATGTAATAGTTGTTTTATTCTGAGACCATGATTTGTTCATGTCATTGTGTATTTTAATTGTGTTTAGTCTTTGCCGAGTATAAATCATATCATATAGTAATTTTTTAGAAATGGATTCATTTGATTGGTTCATCAATAGTGTTTGGTCAAAATTCCTTTTTGACTCTGGACCATTGATTCTACTATTATTAGTGAGCAATAATAGAATAATTCTATCATAGAGATAAATGACGTAATTCACATGGATACAATAAGTCTCGCTTGAACTGCTTTAATGGTAGTCTTTACATTTTCTCTTTCGCTCGTAGTATCTAAACAATTTCATGAAAAAGTTGAAACACTTATTTATTTTTAGGATGCTTGAATATGATTATAGTTGCACATGATTATGTGGTATGTCATTTACTCACACAGTAGGAGTGGGGTTTCATGAGTTAATAATATTTCCTATCAGAATTGTCGTAAGAGAAAAGACAAACGTATCTTGCTGAATTTCTGAGATTTTTATTTGCAGATCATGACAACTATCATGTCAAGGGATAATGTTTTCACGACCATTTTAAGTGGTCAACAAAGTCAAATACAATTTATATGTATATATATATATATATGTGTGTGTGTGTGTGTGTGTGTGTTTACGAAAGAGTTATATAGATGACATTTTCAAATGTGTTTGAAATGAATGACGACATAAACAATACTCTCACTAGGTTGTAGGCTTACCCGGAACTATTACAATACATATGCACCCCAAGTTGGTTTTCAATTAGAATGAGCAGTATAAGAAGAAATTTTTTAAAATTCAACGTCTTGACGGCTTAAAGTCACTGATTGATCATCTAAACTATGTATTTTTCGAAATCTTAAAATTACTAGATAGTTGCGAAGAAATTTGAGTTTTTCATCCCGTTGCAATGTAAGCTTTCATATCGAGAAGATAATTGTGTTATATTATAAGTGCTCAAAATTTTGAGATGTTACATGTCACTCGATATTAATTGGGTAAATTTACCTTACCAAATAAACAGTATATGAGTTCGAACTAACTCGATACATACATGGTTTCTACCCTTGTTAAACGTTAAAACAATAAACATTTTAATTAGAAAATACAAAATACATTAAGAAATTGAACATAGTTTCGTTTTGATCGATGTAGCCTCTAGGAGATAATTGTAACGATTTTCGTTGTTCTTACATTGATTTTAGTGTTCCTTTCAATATTTTCATCCTAAAAATAAATGTGTTTTATAGATGAAACGGGCTTTAACTCACTCAACTCTTTAAAAATAAGTAGTTTTAACATCCAAATGTGGGTTGCCAAATGCCAAACTCGAAATTCAGGTTTGGGCTCGTGTCCCGGAAGCTCGAGCTTGACTCGACCCATTTAAGCTCCTTCGTATAGACTTATATAGGGATTACATATAAACTTGACTCAATTTGGCCCATTCTCCATGATCTTTGGACTAGCATAAGTTTGGGCCTCGTTATGCAACCATATATCGGGCCAAAGTCGATTAAAAATAGACTTTCACCATGTCGATACTCGATACTGATAATAAAACTTGGAACTCATGTGTCATGTGTTCTAGGTTTGAATCTTAGAACTTTCATCGATACATTGAAGGCTATATATCGAACGAAATGCCTGAAGGTTTGCTCGGTTTTAATAGCTGAGATTTTCTTACTTAAAGCTTTTTAGCTCAAATTCTTATATGTGTTAACAAACGAACGGTTTATATATTATTATTTCATACAAATATTGTTCTTACGAACTCTTTTAAAAAACAAAAAACGGTTTCAACGATAAATGAATAAAAATACATACTCTTTAAGATCATATATGTCCAACATATACATAATGTCTAACTGGTTTACTAGATACATTCATAACGATTGCATCGTGAGACGTGAATTGCCCGATTGCTAGAAATGTTTGGGTTTTGTTTCAAAAATGATGGAGCACTGATGTTGATTCTGGTAGCTTCAAGTCAGAGATTCTAAACTTCCTTCTCTCCATGGTTAATCAGTTCCTAGAGGCTTTCATTTGCGCTACTTGCCACTTGCTTTGCAGCCATCGTAACAACACAATCTTCATAAACAAGTCGGTTTCTGCCAAAATACATTCAATGAGATGCAATTTGAATTTTCGAATGAGGGTCGAGACAAATCAGTAAAGGAAACATTTCAAGGGAGCCATGGATCGAGAATCCATCTCGCCTCCCCCTCAACAGTTGAGTTGCCCTTAAGACGTCGGGGTCAACCTTTGTCGTATTTTGTCCTCTATGTTGCTTCTTTTTGTCTTACCTTTCAAAGAAAGCGTCTCTTCCACATTAACCAAATGTTAAAGCTTTCAGTTTATTAAAAAAATTCTACAAATTAAAAAAAAATCACGTTCAAATTTAAGGAGGAATAAAAATCTCATGTGGTCACGAAGATTCAAATACGATGACTTCAAGTTACCCGTAAAATATGTGGCCGTTGTAGGATTAGTCGGCTCGAACAACATATTGTATATTCAAGTTAATAATAAAAATCTACAAATTAATAAGACTATAAAGACGAGTAAGGTGTCATTTACCAAACGCTAAATATGACAAGGACTAAAAATCTTGCCAGGTAAGAGCGAAGTCAAGAATCGAGAGTCTTACCCGGTAAGTGAGGACGATGACTCTTACCATGATTAGCGCTTACCGAGATAAATTGTTGCATACGATGCGTTTTAGTGAATAAAATCTTACCTGTTAAGTAAACGATAATGTTGAATTTTAGCGATTTAAATGTAGGATTTATAAATGCAAGAATCATATCTTCAATAATTATTAAATGAATACATGTGAGCATGCATTAAAGTAGGAAAGGACACAAGCTATAATGCTTAATTTCAGGGGTAGGGCATCTTATCCCTTTTTCTTTATGGGTTTTTTCTTATTATCATAAGCCAATCAATTCATATCGCCTTTTCAATCTCCGAATCTCTTTTTGTCTCCTTTTTTATTTTGTATTTTAGTATCCCTTTAAATTATTATATTTTAAATTCTTATTCAAGAGTTTATAATTTCAAATATGTTAATACATAATGTTAATGTCACATAAATAACTTGATGACGCATCAAACATGAAAATCGGAAAAGTTGAGAGGGATCTTATATCTCGTATGATGCTTATTCTATAAGAAATCCTTAACAAACTTTCTCCACACCGAGACAAAATTTGGGCAAACCTAACAAGGGTTGGCGAGAAAAAGCTAGCTTTTGGTATGATCTTGAAACAAGAACAAAACAAAGGGAAAGCTGTGAGTTTTAGGAGGAAACAAAAGTTGAATGTATGATTTTGATGTAAAACTCCGTTTTACAAGCCACACAATAACACAACATGTGAAGTAATGGATTTGCATTGATTTAAAGTCATTGAATTGAGTAATGAAACAACAAGACTGTTGTTGTGACAAATCAGTGAAAGAAAGCTTCATTAGGGCATGTAATAATTAGTTAAATCGATGTTTAACCCATTTATTAAGTACAGAGACATGTGGGGTATTTTGTTTAGCAAGAAATATGATGATTATCAGTGTTAATACGGCCAAAATTAACTAGAAGGCTATATACGTTGAATCTTGGTAAAGTAGAAATAACTTGCATATGACTGCCAAAGTCAAGAAAACAAAATGCACACCAAGTGACTTGGATGCAACTCACCAAGATGTCGTGTAGGTCAGAGCATGTGAGTTCCAGCTTGCAGTGAAGGCCTAACCCCATTGAGCTTAAAATGACCTATGAAGTCGTGCATAAGTAGTGTAAGCCTTCTTGTTTAAGTATTCAATAACCTACTTAGACGCTCAATATGCATGATATACATGTGTAGGTATTCATTTCATACATGATCAAGTACGTCTTATACAATTTGCAAAATAGAATACATGTTTTCAGATAACTGCATGTTATGTGTTTACATGTAATAAAATGATTAGCATGCTAAAAATGTTTAATATATCCATTCTGTTATGGATGGAAACCGATGCTTTAATATATGTTTGAGAACACAAATTAAGACCTCGATTAATTCCAAAAAGAATGGTAGCCCAAGTTAAGTTGGGACCAATACAAAATGCAAATCCCATTTTACCGTGTCATATCATCATAACGTATATTTCCCACCATACTGATCAACATAGAATCTCAATGCAATGTATGCATGTGTATGTGCATGTATACAAGTATGTTTTCAGCAATGTTTCACCATATGCTAAAATGTTTTATGAAATTGGTTTTAGTAGTACGATGTATGCTTATGTGCTTGTTCTCATTGTTATGAGTATGAAAGACATTGTTATCTATGATGTCAATCATGATATATATTTAAATTGCATAAGCAAAAATAACCATGAATTCACTAAACTTAATAATTGGCTGGTAATCGATGTGCATCTCAGTAGAAGACATTGTTGTTAGAAATAGAGGAAAGGAAACAACTTACTTAAGTAATGGGTATATAATTATCGATGCAATCGCTATTTAAGGACGAGTTGTACTTAAAATTGGGAGGTATTAATTAAATCAACTATATTTAAGTTTTATTTTTGTACAAAAATACCCTTGTTGCTTAGCTTTAAGTTGATTTATGTTCATAAGATAAGTTATAAGCTACAATCGTATGTCATGCTTACTATTTGTAACTTTTTCTTACTTTATTTTTAAATAACGTTAAAGCATTAAACTGATAGTTTAACGCTTTTATATAATTATATGATAACAAATGCTATGTCTTTCTAGATAGAAAAAAAATCCAATAATTTATAATTTTTGTTGTCTAGAAAAGACTTCTTCATGGGATATTATTCTGAAATTTATATATTTATGACTTACCTTTTATAAATATTATTGCATTGACTGTGATTCACAATTTTGTTATTTATATACTATATTAGAGTTAATTCTGGATTTGGTTTAGGTGGTTTTCATTTTCTTATAGTTAGTCCCTACAATTTGTTTATTGCAAGATATCCCTTAAGAGTTTATATTTTCGTGATATTTTGATCCTTATCACTGACAGCAGTTAAAAGTCCCCGTTAAATTAGGGGCATTTTGGTCATTTGTCAATATTTTTCATATTCTCCCATTCAATACACACACACACACACACACACACACACATATATATATATATATATATATATATATATATTCCCCACCTTTACCCTCACCCCCTTCCCTTGGAAACAAGACCACCACCTTCCCTCTTCAGTCAAAGCCTTTCTCAGATCATCATCTTCGCCCAATTCCTTTCTCCGATCACCTTCACCGACCAAATCATTTCTCTAGACACCATAACACACATACACATACCAAAAACCCAAAATCAAAACCTTAAAATAAAGATAAAAATCAAACACAAACCTTAACCTTAATTACCAAAACACAAAATCAAAGTCCCAACCCCACGTTAAACATACATCACCAAATATAGATGAACCAAATCAATAGGGTTGAAATGTGTAAAACCACAGGGAAGTAGAGAAAAAAAATTATGTTTCTACATTTTGATTTTGGCTTTTATTTGTGTCTACATCTGTTTCTAGGTTTTGTTTATGTTCATCAAACACAATATCGTTAAAAGTGATGTAAAGAATGAAAGGGATTGATGATTAGGGCAAGGGGTAGGGAGGGCGGTGGTTCAGAGGAGGTGGTGTTGGGTTTGGAGGTACATTGAGGTGGTGGTGATGGGTTTCCGATTGAGATGTGACCAAAGTTGGTCGTGAAGAATAAGAAGAAAGTAGTGAGGTTGGTGATTCAACGAGAAATAAAGATGGAGAGGGAGGGGGTTGATTGAAAAGTTACAAGAAAGGGTGGAACCATGGAAGGCTTGTGACCTATGTTTGTTTAGAAGGGCGGGTGTTTGAGGGTGGGTGGGGTAGGTAACATTAATAATAAAACAACAAAAAGAACTTTAATAAACAAAAGAGGAAAAAGACAAAAATGCCCCTTACTTAACGCATGAGAGTTAACTGTCGTTAGTGGTAGGAATCAAAACGTTATGAAAATGCAACTTTGGGGCTATCGTATGATAAACAAATTATAGGGACCAAATTGAAAATAAAATCAAAACCAAAGGGACCAAATCTGTTATTTACTCTTTTTTATTAATATATACCTTAGCCATTTCTTGATTTAAAGAAAAGAATGTCTTATTTTACATTATCTGTCACTTTTGGTTGAAATGCACTTGTGAAATCATGACCATATTATTTATTGTCTATAAGTTTTGGGTCGTGTGGACCCAAATAAAGGTCCATCATAAATTCGTTTTTTATAACAGTATAAAATATTATAATTCCTTTTATTACGAACCACTGTATATTTAAAGTGGAATAAAAACTCAGTAAAATTATCTGATATTTTTTAGCCGAATTCTATTATTTTGAGAGATTTCTTGAGTTTTTGGTCGATTTTGAAACATTTTTTCATTTTTTTGGTTGATTTCGAAGGACCTTTTAGATTCTTTGTTGATGTTCTATGTATTTTTTCATATCGAGGATCACTCCTTACAATTTAACAAATACCTTTTTTTATTAACTTGGATATCCAATCCGCTATACGAGTCGACTAATTCCAGGGCGACCACCTGACTTTGCAGATAGCCCGGAGTCACCGCATTTGAACCTCCGTGGCCACAAATGACATTTTTATTTCTCCTTGGATTTGAATCTGGGACCTCCAAGTACTTTTGATCTTTGGAGTCAAGCTCAAATCAATCAGGCACCATCCTTGTGGTTTAACAGATACACTTTTCATGTCTTAAAAGAAATTTTACTCACAAAAATGGGTTGAATTGGTGAACGGACCTTGCTTGGGCTTCATAGGTCCGCCCTTGATTATATGTTTATAGTCTTGTTCTTAATCAAAGTTTAAGTTAATTACCTAACATAAATAATCAATTACAGTTGAAATTAATCTGTTTTAATAAAATTCTAACTCTTTTAAATCATTTTGTTATCTTGAAATAATTATATGTATCAAATGTTATAATCAAGGTTATGTTTGACAAACTAACTGTTAGCTGAAAACTCAGTAGTTAACTAATAAGCAACCAACATTTAATAAAAATAGCTGATATGAACATGATAATATAAAATAACTAAAATGATATGTTGAAAAAATGATTAGAAAAATATAAAAGACAGTTGGAAATGTGAAAGAAGTCACTTAAGCCTATTAAAACGTTTATATGGAATAGTTTTTTATGAAAGTAATTTATGATTTATCAAATAATACTTTTTCAATAAGTTAACATATAAGCTTGTTTATAATTCTTAAACAAGAACATTTAAATAATTAATTTGATACTAATGTTGATTAATTTATTTTCGAAATTTTATAATATCTTCAAATTTATATTTTATTTAAAAATAAAAACTTTATCTTTTTTCTAAAAATCACATAGAAACCGTATTATAACATACACACAGACGAAATAAAATGAAACATTAAAATCGAAATATATCTCATTGAATTGAACGAATATTTAATATTCATAAAGAATAAAAGTATTTAAATATTCAATTTATATTTTTTATATTCGGATAGAATTAAAAATATAAATAAGAATAAGGATATAACAGCATAAAACATTAATTAATGGATTTATATGAAATGACGTGGGATTGACATGGAATGGGAGGAAGAGATAGGTTGGAGCAAGCAAGTGGGGATCGGTAAAAAGGAAGATATATAAATATACGGATTTTTTTGCATGTTTAATGTGTTATTTTGAATGGATTTTTAAAAAATTTAAGGTATAATTTTATATTGTTTAGGGTCTTTCAACGACAAATGTAAAACTAGATCCCAATTCAATGTGTCTTTAACTTTTATTTGAAAACAAAAATAGTACGTTTCAATGCACATTTTGATCAGATGCACCAAGATGTAATCAATCAATCCTGGTATCAAACGTTATTAATAGGTGAGTTTGAGATTAAAGGTGATTAAGGGTACATATATTTTCTTACGTTTCTTACTTTAATTCTCTTTTTTACATGATCATTCGCATCTCATTTGATTTGCATATATACACGCATATACAAAGATGGTGGTTAAATGGTGATTGGTGATTCAAAGTTGTGTCAGTTTGGAGTTATGCTGGTAATTCATTTTGATTAAGATGTCGACGTTGATGCTAAGTGACTATGTTGGATGACAATTTCATCAAGAAACACAATATGTGGTCAAGCTTTAGAGCATCTCCAACAGCTATGTTAAAATAGAGATAAAAACCTCTAAACCTTTATATAAAAGAGAGAAACACTATTTTAGTCATATCCAACCAATTAACTTATTGAAGTTAAATGTGCAGGAAAGAAAAATAACATTTTATTAAATGTATTGAATATTTTATTAATATAGTTAACGCTAGAATTGCTATAATAGAAAAGTTGTTAGAGCTAGATGTAATTATTTTTAGAGATTTTGACTTTTCATGCTCTGTTATATAAATTTTTTAGCATAGTTTTTGAAGATACTCTTATTGATTTGTCACTTGTGGACTTGCGGATGAATTGTAGTTGAGAACTAAGTTATAATACTAAGGTAATCGTGTATCTCGAAAAACTTCTGACGAACAAGGGCAATTCAATCAGGAAAAAAAGACTGTTTTATCAAAATAAGGATGTTTGACACCTCACCCAACTCTTCGAAGACAATGTTCAACACAAGAAGGAAAGTTTTGAGAAATGGGTATAATACCTTTCACATGTAAAAAACCTGTTACTCATACAGTTTTAAAGATATACATTTGAGTGATGACATTTATCAAAATTTATTACAAGTCAGTGTAACAATTTAGGGGCCGTTTACTAAACACTTACTTGGTAAGTACTTACCGGATAAACTTCCTCATCGGATAAACATGAGAAGGGTCAATAATCTTACCGGGTAAGAGCAATGAGAATGATGAAGAGTCTTACCCGGTAAGTGAGGATGACGACTCTTACCCACGTAAGCGCTTACCCACTAAATTGTTGCATTCGATATGTTTTAATATACTAAAATCTTACGCATCAAAATAAATCATAGTATTGACTCCTATCGGTAAGCGCTTACCGGGTAAGCAAATGGGTAAATGACTCCTTATTGTAACTGCTATTAGCTATATAAGTTGAATGAGTGAATAAGATTCTTAGTTCTTCCTTCTTTAAAATTTTCAGCTCGAGTTTTGCTTGTTAAATAATTTTATGAATTGGTTCAAGTACTTTGATTGAGAAAATATGTAGAGCTTTTAGTATAAATTAAACACTTTATTTGTTATATGTTTGCTTCATGGAATAATTAAATTCGATTTCGTTGGTTCATGTCGAGTAAGTTTTTTAAAAGCTCTTTCTTATTACAATATTATACTTTGCAGTTAATAAGACTGATTATATATATGATTGAAGGGAAAAAAATATTCAATCAGACATCTAAATTTACATTTAAAAAACGTTACTTCAAATGGAGAACATAACACACATCCAATTTAGTAGTCAACACATGGCAATAATTGGATACAAATTTCATTTCGACTTCTACACGTATCTCTTGATATGTTATATACCAATTATATGTTTGTTTAATGTAGCGAGATACAGTAGTTTGTTATAAACAAATGATGGAAATTAATGCAAAAAATCCAAAATTTGTGGAGTATTTTGACGTATTCTTAGGACTCAAAGCTGATCATGTTCTTGAATGTGTTGATCAATTAATTTAACATAGTTCAAATACGGAGATTTAAATGGTTGATATGTATGAGGATAAATTGTAATTTTGAATTTTAAAAAGAATTGTAAATGTTTTATAATATAATAAAATATGGATATGTCAAAAATTAGGATTTGTCCATTTTAACCTTTTATTTGATTATAGTAATTGACAATATTGAAGGACGACATAGAAAAATGCTACAAGACAATATCCTACACTCTATCACGGCTGGTTTGACGAATGCTAGATCTTAATAACCAAAAACCCGAGCCTGTACTATGTTAAAAAGCCCAATCAGGCCAAGTATATTTTTTTTCAAAGCCCATTTAAAACTCGACACGAAAATAGCCGATCAAGTCAAAAATTTCATGCAAACAAATATCAACACAAAGACCGACACATAATTTATTTTATTCTATAAAATAGGAAAAATGGTAAAACCATAGACAAAACCAAACCATAAGAATGAGAATGGCATGAGTACGTTACATGACGTGTTTGTAATGATTCCATACATACAAAACATATGATGATACACGTTTATTTTATTACCAAAAGTAGATCAATGAACAATAAAGATACGATCAATGATTTTATTACGTTTTAAAATAAACTTTGTTGATTTTCATTTCTTCTATTTTTTGATGTGTAACAAGTTTCAAAAACATATATTTGTATTTAATATAAATTGAAAACTTTTGGATCTTTAATATCAGTCAATATAATAAAATAAAATAAAACATATAAAGATATTAAATAAAAGAATAATACATTTTTCATCATCTTTGTATAACACCCAAAAAGTTGAAGCCAAATAACAAACAAATTTGCTATTAAGACGACAAATTAACCAGTTTAACGAGTACTTGATCAAGCTTTGAGTTTATGGAACTAAAATTTTGTGTTATAAAAACATTTGTTTTTGTAATAAGGGGTTGTTTGGAATCGCTTATTTGAAACAACTTATATTTTTCTACAAAAGCACTTATCAAACTTATTATAAGTCAGAAAAGTTTAACTTCTTTAAAAACTTTTTATTACCGGTTTGGTACCGGTAAAAGTTGTTTATCCAAACACTCAAAAGTTTTTATTACCGGTGGTACACCGAAATAAGTCAATAAGTTATTTTTATGAGCAATCCCAAACACCCCCTAAGTTGTAAGGAGAGAGTTGTACAACATATGTTTTAGTAAATTCCAAACTTGGTCCTCGTGGTATTTTGTTTTCCAGGTTATCATCATCGGAACTTCATTTATTACAAATCAACCATTATGGTATGTCTTTTGTTTTTGTAACACTCAAAAATCAGGGTTAATATGCAAGTTATAAGGTGCAAGCAAGGGTAGAACATTAAAAATAAGTCTAAGGGTTGAAGAGTAAGCAACATGAGGTTAGAGCCTAGAGGACATGTTTTATGAATTTATCTAAGATTTGAAATCAGATATTGGGGGTTGAGACCTGTAATCTCGGATCCAGTAATTGGACCACAATATATCAACCATATAAGCTCTTAAGCAAGTGAAATTAGGGTTAGAAGAGTCTCCCTCGAGTATAGAAGAAAGGGTTTATGATTTTGTGAGAAAGGAATAGAGAGAGAAATAGGTTGAAGAAAAAGTCAGGGTCAAGCTAGCTTTCAATTACTTGTTCCTGCTTTAGTACACGTTGTTGCTTAACATTTTGACGATGAAATTTAGTTAGAACAATAACCCCAGGCCACAAATTCAATGAGAATACTCAGGAGAGAATTGAGCGACTTAAAAAGTGAGGAAAACTCCAAATTCAAATTTATTGGTTCGAATTATTTGTTGATTCATGTGCCAAATGTTAGTAATATATAATATGAAGGGTTTAACACGAAAAGAACAAAGAGTTCGAGGATGAACCGTCAAAGGAGAGATGAATCGGGTCGGTCTATGTGCCAAGGAGCGGGTTGGACTTGATGGATCGTAGGTTTACGGAGCCTGCGGGTAGTTCGAGTCACCATTTGTTGCTCTTTATTGCTCTTTATTGCCATCTCGGTCTACTGTTGCACTTCTTTCACCCAATTTGAAAATTGCTATTGGTTAATATAATTTTAATTTATTAAAAGGTTAATAGACAATGAAATAAAGTAAATAAACAAAAATCTTATAATTAATTTGTAAATATCAATATCTTAACAAAAAGTGGTGTGGAATTAAATATGGTTGTTATTAGTCATAATATTAAAATAGTGTAGATTACAAGATTTGGTGTGTTTTTTAAACAATAGAATACTTGTATTGAATTTTTTTTAATGAAAGAGTAAACTACAAATTGGTCCCTATGGTTTGTTAAAAATAAAACTATTATTCCTGCAATTTTAAAATTATAAGATGGTTATCATGAATTATAAAAAAAGAACGTCCAAATATGATTCTTTCCTCTAATTCAATTAAAAAAAATTTGTTAAATAGTATGCATTTTCTTTTCTTTTTTAATCATTTTTTTTTCTTTTATCCAATCAAAATCAATTTTATGATTTTGGTTCATATCGTTTTTGATTGTGTAAAAGATAAAAATATCAATAAGAAGACGAAAATGTATGTGATAACCGGGTTATCGGTTAAAAAATTGGGGTTGTTTTCAAAAAGTGGTGCAAAGTTGAGAAGGTTAAATTGATTATGTGTTTAAATTCTTTTAAAACTACCACCGTCTTATTTGTTTATATGAATTTTAGTTGAGATATTTATGTTATCTCTTGGGGATTTGGTGAAAAAGCAAGTAAAAAGAAAGAAGGTCTTTTGTGTGTTTTCTAAAGTGCCAAACAAGACAGAAGAAAAGAATCATATTTTTATTACATATCTTTTTTTTAGTTATGCCGAGTGGAAGGGTCATCTTTCAACGGATAAAAGTTACTCTAGGGATAACCGAAGAAGCAACTAGTAGAAGTTGGATTATGTGATTCATTAACTGAATTTGTTGTTATACATCTTCATATCAGTATAAGGTGAGTTTATTTTACAAACTTTCATCTTATTTTGTTGGATTAGAACCGTAGGGTTCTTTATGTGAGGAAATTATAAAAACTATTTTATGTTATGTGTAGCATAATTTTGGTAATTTGATATGTTTATATCAAATCATTGGAATAAGGGTGGCACACCGGAAAGATGTATTTTGTGATAAGGATGACATAATCAAGAGAGGTGTATTTTGGGATAAGTGTGACATATCAAGAAGTTGTGCATATCAGGATAAGTGTGGCATAATCAATAGAATGTAAAAACTGGGTTCTTGATCAAATTGTTAATTGTTGTCGCATCCTTATGATGCGATGAATTTGAGTTATCGCATTTTGTGTGATGCAATGACTTGAGTGATCGCATCCTTTTGATGCGATGAATGACTTTTATAGCATCTTTGTGATGTGAAAATTATGTTTGTCGCATCTTTGTGATGCGACAAGATTGACTTATCGCATTTTATTGATGCGAAAAGTTGGGTTTATTGCATCAGTATGATGCGATGAGATAGGATTCTCGTGCCAGTGTGATGCTAGGAAATGAGATTGTCTCACCCATGTGATGCGAGTAATTTATGGTTTTACCTATATAATGTGATTTGTTTTACCATAATGCGATAAAATGAGTTGTTTGGCTGTTTGATGCAATAATTGAATAATATTTCATCCTTTTGATACGACAAAGAAGTTTGTTTTATTAAAATGTTGTTTATTTGTTATTGATACAATTATGAGTTATAAAAGTGTTTTGGTGATTATTCACCCTGTAATAGCAAATAAATAGATTTCTTACTTGACCTCAAAGTCTAACCCTCATTTATATTTCGAAATGTGTATTACAGGTCGGACACAACCGGATGATAAGAATAAGAAAAATTGTGAAGAATTTATATTTGCTTGCATGAAATTATGGGATAGTGTGTTATCTTTAATACTTGAATACTTATTATGTATACAAGTTTTGCATTATGATTTTGTGAAAAAAATTGGTAGTTACTTTTATAATGTAGCTTTTGTATATGTTTGAGACCGAATATGTAAAGTTGTATTACTTGATAAATAGAAATATATGGTTATATGCAAATGTGATATTGGGGTGTTATAATATCTTTTATTTAACGGACTTTTTAATGGCCATTAGAGAGAGGGGGTCATATCCAGACGTTTTTACAAATTACGACAGTCATGTTGTAATTTCAAAATTACACATACAAAAAGTGCTATTTTTGACAAAACACACACAAGGACCAAAATTATAGTTTACTCAAAATAAAATGTAAATATCTTATGATATAGTATAAATAAATTTACAAATTTCATCTAACATCCTAATAAGCCTATTTTGTGGTAAGGCCTATTTTTGTAATACAAAAGAAACTTTAAACACGACTATTAATACCAAATAAACTAAATACCATTTAAGTAAATATGTGGTGTTTGTTTTTTAAGAGGTGCTGAAGTCTGAAGTGTGATTTCACTTCTGATTTATAAGAGGTGGTGCTGAAGTCTGAAATCTGAATCAGTCAGACTGTTTGTTTTTACGTCTGAAGTCTGAAATCTGAATCAAAATACTCCTTGCAAGGTGGTCCTTGCTGATTCACGCGGGATTCCACGTGCCCCATGCTACTCGGGTCAGAGCGTAAGCTAGTGATGCTTTCGGCTACTGGACTTTCGCCATCTAGGGTGCAACATTCTACTGCTGAGCACATTGAACTATCCATGGATAACAAGTCTAAAGGTTTTGATTGGGCTACTGGATTTATGTTTTTTCCGCATCTTCACAGACATGTCTATTTTACCGACTGAGACACGGCCCAGACTCCTACAGGAGGCAGCAGTGGGGAATTTTCCGCAACAGTGCTTTACCCCTAGATGTCCAGTCAACTGTTGCGCCTCAACGCATTTCGGGGAGAGAGGCTCGGTTGAAGTCTGAAATCTGAATCAATATAAACACGAAAAAAGTCTCATAACGGCTAGAACCAATATTCATATTGCATTAATTGTGTCGCCATCATCCCTTGCTCATTGGTTTGATCATACACTAGAAAATAACTCATATATAGGAGAGATCGATTTGTAGAGATCGTTTTGGATAGATCGGTAGCTTGAGACCAAGTGAGAGATCGGTATGGTGTCTAGATCGTATGATGTGGATAGATCGGTATGATTTGGTAGCTGGAAATCAAGCGAGAGAACGAGAGATCGATATGGTGTGTGAATAAGATCCAATTAAGAGTTTAGACTACCACTTAAAAATTCAGAGGACAATAAGAGCTTTTCAGCTCTTATTTTCAAAAAAAATAAACGATCTGAAAATAAAAACGTCTGACCGATTCAGACTTAAGAGGTATTAAGAGCTTTTTTTTAAAAAACAAACAATAAATCTTGAAAAAATGGTTATTAACTTATTTTCCATATAATATATATGTTATACTTACTACACCTTAGGATCATGTG
Source organism: Cynara cardunculus var. scolymus (assembly GCF_001531365.2). NCBI lineage: Eukaryota > Viridiplantae > Streptophyta > Magnoliopsida > Asterales > Asteraceae > Cynara > Cynara cardunculus. Next base: position 5,748,158 of record NC_037540.1, read on the forward strand.
AGACCTGGGGTTTTTGGTGAGACATATAAGATCAATTCTCAACCCTTGGATTAGATCTACAATCTGACATAATCACAAAATTGTCACGAGATTTCTCAATAATCACAAAATGGCCACCGTGCAACTTTAGACCATTACATCATAAAGTTGATCAATGAACATAAATTGGTCTTACGGGTCTCACGAAAAACTCTTGTTCTCATGTGAACCCAACCCTACTTACTATACATACATACATACATACATACATACATACATACATACATACATACATACATACATACATACATACATACATACATACATACATACATACATACATTATCTGATATATAATATAAACTTGGGATCATGTGAAACCAACCTGTTTTCATGAGATTAAAATATTGTGAATGTAACATTCACAATGTTTTTGCTGTGAATGTTCAGACTTTTTTTTTTTTTTTTTTACTTCTACGGTGTTCTGTTATAAAGTTTCAAGTGTAAAATTGTGGTCTTACGTACACCCAACCATATAATATATTGTCCTTGATAATATATATATATATATATATAAATTATATATGTAATATTATGTAATATATATGTATAAATTATATATGTAATATGTATAATAATGATATATAAAGTGTAATATATTATGTATTTTATAAAATTATTATTTTATCATAAATAATAAAATCTGAAATTTAGAAAGATTTACGAAAGCCCATATTACTTCTCTAAATAAACGGATCAAGTTTTGGAAACTCTATAAATTCACATAGTGTTTTAACATTAAAATTATTTAATATCATTAATTTTTGTAATTACATGAATTATATATGAAATGAGTATTTTTATTGTATTTATTTTGATATGCATGTCGATGTACTTATTTTTAATATTAATCGGTATTTTTAAAATTTTAAAGAATAAATATACTAGAGCATCCCCTTTGTGGCTACGGAGGTTCAAATGCGGTGACTCTGGTCTATCTGCAAAGCAGGTGGTCGTCCTGCGATTAGTCGGCTCGCATAGCGGGTTGGATATCCAGGTTAATAAAAAAAAATATTAGAGCATCTACAACAACTAGGCTAATGTAGAGATTTTCAGATTTTGAATTCTTTTTGCTATAACAGTTACGCTCAAATAAATAAAAAAAGAGAGAAAATAGTAAAATTCTTCAAAATTGGAAAAGTCTTTATAACTTAATATTAATGAGGGATATATATTATTTAATTTGATTACGCTAATGATGTTGAATGCGCTATAAAATTTTAACTAGTTTATTTTAGAAAAAAATGTCATAGTTGTTGAAGATACTCTTAATATGTGTAAGTATATATTTTATACTAACTAGAAGGTACTCGCACAATGCAGCGAGATACATATTCATTTTAATGTTTCGTTTTATTTTTTGTCTTTGTTGATATAAAACGGTTTATGTAGTTTTGAGAAAAATAATGTTTTTACTTTTGAATAAAAATAAATTTGAAGACATCATAATTTTTTTTAAAATATATCTATACTATATTATAAAGCATTTGGCTAAAACTCTTAAAAACTCTTAAAAACTCTTAAAACTCTTAAACTCTTAAAAACTCTTAAACTC
>NC_037540.1:5749851-5764435 GCF_001531365.2 Cynara cardunculus var. scolymus
GAATTCGAATTCATATGTAATTGTTAAAGAATTGTTCACAAGTGTTCATATTGTGTTCATATATACACTAGCTGCATATCTCAACATTAGATTGCTCCTGAATGTGTTCATAATGAATGAACTATTATTCACAAACTGTTCATATTGTGTTCATATGTACACTAGCTGCATATCTCAACATTGGCTTGCTCCTGAATGTGTTCATAATGAAGGAACTATTGTTCACAAACTGTTCATATTGTGTTTCATATGTACACTAGCTGCATATCTCAACATTGGCTTGCTCCTGAATGTGTTCATAATGAAGGAACTATTATTCACAAACTGTTCATAGTGTGTTCATATGTACACTATCTGCATATCTCAACATTGACTTGCTCCTGAATATGTTCATAATGAAGGAACTATTGTTCACAAACTGTTCATATTGTGTTCATACATGTTTTTTTATTTATTTACTTTCGTGTAACAACTATTTTTATTATATTCATCTTGTTTTCATAAATGCTATATAGTCTAAGTTCATATATATGTCAATTTTTGTTCGTATTTGACACAATGAATGGTTATTAGCGGCATCCCGAAAACGTCCGGGTCGAAATATGGCCTTCAAATTAAGCTCCGAATTAGTGGATGCCAAAGGGAGGTATGAAAAAAAGTATTTTGTTTTGGTTCAACCTGTAGTCTCATATAAAAAAACGGATGGTGTAAATTTAGGAAAACTTTTCCCGCCGGATCTCTTGCAGGAAAGTGATAATCTACAATTTCGAGTTGTCAATTATATCATTTATTACGACCCAATTCTTGAAATTTGGGACACAAGTATTCAATTAGTTCGGACTTGTTTAGTGTTGAATTGGGACCAAGACAAAAAAAAAGTATTTATATGTGTGTGTGTGTTTTTATGGTTCTTATATTAACAAAAATAAATTACTAAAAATAATGAGATTTTTTTATTTTGTAACTCTCAATTAATGATATGAGAGTTACATAAAAAAGAAAATTACCTAAATACCCTTTTCCCTTTTATTCACATATGTTCTTTGAAATTATAAATTTAAAAATTTAATTTTTAATCATAATTAATCACAACCCTTTATTGTATGAATCAATGGTCAAGATTTGTTAACAAAGTTAACACAAAAATTTTGGTTAATATTTGAACCAACCTCTCTCTCTCTCTATATATATATATGTGTATAGAGGCCACATTTATATCAAACTATATATAAAGATATGGCATGTCTTTTCCGTCCCTTTTTACCTACATATGGCTGCAGTAATTTATAAACACTGTTTGCAACAATAACGTTAAAACATATACACACTATCACAAAATCAAGTTTATAGGATGTTCCTAATTTCTAAGCGTTTTAATAGACCTCTTTATAAGACTTAGTTCATAGGATCAAAAAATAAAGTGTCCTATCTAAAGACGTTGTAATAAGTTTATATGACATTTTTTGACGTCGTAATAATTTTTTTAGAACACTTTTAATATAAAGCGTCCCATGAGAAATTTTATAGAACATTATTTGAAAAACTTTCTTATAAAAACAAGTGTCTTATAAAAAATTGAGTTTATAAGACACTTTCTCAGAAGTGTCCTGTAAAGTTGCTAATGTGACGCTTTGTATTAAAAATAATCTAAAAAACTTGTTAAGACGCCCAAAAACGTCATATAAACTTATTACAACGCATTTAGATAGAACACTTTATATTTTGTCTTATAAATTAAGTCCTATAAAACAGTCTATTGAAACGCTTAGAGATTGAAGACGTCCTATAAATCGAATTTTGTTGTAGTTACATCTAATAACAAACAATCCAATTACATATAGGTATGCATATACGTGGCATAGTACATGCAACAGTATATTGTGTATAGTAGTCAAACCACAATGTTCCTCTCAATTATGAATACAATGTTTAGTTGTTGTGAAAGCAAATTTGGCTCTTTACTCACTCAAGGGACATATTTAATTTCTCGATCTTTACAACATCAAATCTAGTCATGTTCTTCCATGCCTTATCTATTTGCATTATATATGTCTTTATATATATATATATATATATATATATAATATGTAGAAAACATATTTTAATAGAAAATGCTTCTGATGGTTTGCAAGATGCATTAAGCATAGATTCTACATTAGATATGCAATGGCATATGTGGTAAGACCTTGTGTAAATATTGGTTTCCAACTACTAGCTCTCACGTATTGAAGAAAGGGGGGAAACGTAGTTTATAATAGTTATCATTTTGAAAGACGTGGTAAACCATACACAAGAGACGAGGCATTAACTACAGGGGTGGTGCTTGATTGGTTTGAGCTTGGCTCCAAAGATCAAAAGTACCTGGAGGTCTCCAAGTAGGAATGAAATCCCCTTGTGGTCACGGAGGTTCAAATGCGGTGATTCCGGGCTAAGATTAGTCGGTTCATATATATAACGGATTGAATATCCAGGTTAATAAAAAAAAAAGACGAGACATTTTTGTTTAATTACATATTGATATATTTATGATAATTTATTGGAGACTCTATAATCTTATCATAATCAAAATGTTGTTTGGATATTTGGAATTCAATTGCACCAAGAGGCTATTGACATTTGATAATAAACTATTAACATCATGTTGATTCATGGTTGGCTTCATATGACCTCTCAATGTTTACAAAGATTCTCTCTAAATCATGAACCCTTGTTCACAAATTTGTATAGTTCCCTTTGGAGTCATGTTTACATCACAACTTTAGAAATTGAAACCAAACGAATCGAAACTCATATATTACACAAACATATCGAGATAGAACAAGATTAATAATGAGATAATAGGGCGTCTGATTTGATTCTATCTCCAAATGATCTGGGTATTAATTAAAGTTCTACCTCTTGCCTTCTCCATAAAAATAATGAATTAGGCAAATAATAAAGCAAGATTTAGATGCCATAAGGATATCCTTGAACAAGGCAAGATTTAATTAAGGGATTGAAAATGGTTCATCTACTTAGCTACAATGATAATGTAAAATAATGAAGAATATACTTCATCAAATGGGAATGACATTGAGTCATTGACAAACCTTATGCTTCATTACCTTCGAATATTCGAATATTTTCTTTACTTAAAAAGTCTTTGATTCTTTTGTGTATGATATCATATTATTGATTATATTATGTTCATCATTTCTCTTGTCTTATACCACGTCCTTGTGCAACTCAACAATTTCTTGAAGACGGCTTCCATAAATTTTACTTAACAATGAGATGGACATTCGTCATCCTGACGAAAACCTCGCAGATGTGGACTATGCCACCAACCTGGGCATAATAGGAGAAATTAATTGTCCAAATTCTCAACCAAAATTCAATGAGATGTGAACTTATAATCTCTATAATTGATGTTTTAATTTAGTGTTTAATTCGTATTGTTTTGTTTTAATTAGTGTTTATTTCGTATTGTAATGATTTAATTTAGTGTTTAATTCGCATTATGTTTTTTTAGCATTTTAATTTTTATTGTAATGTTGTACGTAATTTCGTAACATTTTAATATGTTCGTATTCTAATTTATCGTTTAGTTTGTATTATATTTTCCTAAAATTGTAATATATTAAATGTTGGTATTAGTTTAAAGGTATTAATGAGATATATTTAATGATGTAATTTACTAAAAATAATATATAAATCTTAATTTTATATTTTAAATAAATCAATTCATACATAATATATAATAAGGGTTAAAAATAAAAAAATTAAAACAATAAAAATAAATAAAAAGAAAGATGTAAGTAAAAGGGTTAAATATGTAAGTATACAAGGTTTAGAATAAAAATATATAAAATAAGATTATAAAAAAGTGGGTCTCCCATAAAACACTCATATTTCTACAAATACTTTTAAATCACCCATATTTTTACTAATTTTTTTGAAACAGCCCTTTTTTTTACAAAAAAACTCTGAAGATATCACAATGAAATCATAAATTATAATTTATAAAGGGGTTTTTCGTTTTATATGAAAAATAGAAGATATGGATTAATTATGTTATGATAAATCACTCAAAAAAACAAGTATAATAAAATTTTATTTCAAATGTATACCATATAATATAATCATACGAAAGATTTAAAACCAAATCCGTACATCATCTGTCAAGTGGTTATACTATATATGGTTAATAAATACAACTCAAAACACGTAGGTATTTATCTAGAAAAACTAAAATTGTTTTAATACCAAAGACTTCGTATTTTGAGACAAAATAAGTTTAGGATGCTTTAATACAGGTTGGGGATGGCATGCGATTTGTCTTATATTTGTGGGGATGAAAATGATAGTATTATGTGATGTCTTTCTCCATATCGTCTCTAATATCGATGTGCCAGGTCTAACATCATTTTATATATTTTTGAAATTATATATATATATATATATATATAGAGAGAGAGAGAGATATATATATATATATATATATATATATAGATGTGGATGGATGGATAGATTATTATTAGTTGAAATGTTTAATTAAATTATCGAATTTATTCTTTACTTTTCAACTCTATTTTACTTGAAACCTATGTTAATTGTGTAGTCATTCGTTGAGGAAATATACCCTAACTTGATTATTTACGAAAAAAATTGCTCATATAATTTTTTGAGATGTCTTTTTATCGTATTTAAAAAAAAATAATGTAACGTTATTGTATCAATGCTGTTATATATATATATATATATTTATGAAGTATTTCATAAAAAGAGTATTCATGGTCTTGAATAAGTTAATACTAAATTACAAACACCGAAACATGTTAACATCTAATAGTAAGCAAACTAACATTTCTAATTTTGCATTTTTAATGCTTTTTTGTTATAGCCACCATATGCAAAACATGGAACCTCGTCTCTATCTTGCCCCTATTTGATGTGTTCTTAAGTAATAGTGTTTTAGATTCATATATTGAATATGTTTTGTTTTCATTAATTTACCATCTATCGAGGAGAGAATAATGTACCACGTATAATTACGATAAAGAGGGTATTTGGGTAATTTAATTGGTGGTTCCATATATAAAGGGTCATTCTCATTAAAAGAGATGACATCTCTCGCTCAAGAGTCAAGATTTTGCATCTTCTGTCATCGGTTATTCTTGAACATGGCGATTCTTGCATGTGTGGTTTTATACTTTTTGCCTTAAATAATGTGAACTATATTTAATTTTTTTTTGAGGACGAACCGTATATATGAATTAAGAAAAACTATTTTACTATATGGTTTATTTTATAAATTTTGTCATTTTAACCTATGTTACGAGAACTTAGCCCATTGGTTTAAGTTGTGTCTGTTAACACTAAGATCAAGTTATATACTTAGAAATATCTGGTCTTCTTTAAAAATTAATTTTATGATTATAACATTAGAAAAATTATTAACTTAATAATCTATGCTATGTTTGGTAACTTCACGGTTTTTAAGTTAGAAGGAAAACAAAAAGTTTGACCAAAATTCCAACTAAAACATTAACTTCCCACACCTATTTTGATATAATACATCCACCAATGCATACATATAATCCATAATTCTCTTTGGACTTTAACAAAGAATTCAAACATATATATGAAATTAAATACGTAATTAAAGATTTATTTTACTTCACTTGGAGCAAAGGGGTTTGAACTCATCCCTCTACTTTAGGTTACGTACTCTATAAAATAAATTAAATCGGGCATTAGGAGTATCTTTAACCAAAAAATTCAGCTTGAATCTTTAATAAAGCAGATACTTTACTTTCAATAACATTTCACTAGTCACTACTCAATATGTTTGATGTATTACAATGAAATAAAATGTACAACAAATTTACTTCAAGGCATATGTACGCACAAAAATGAAACCAAATTTACTTTCATTCTTATTTTGAAAAACCAACGTTTTTAAAATCCTCATTTTAAAAAACTGACTTTTAAAACATGTCATTTAAGAGACATAGGGGTTGTTTGTTTACCTCTTAATAGTTCCATTAAGAGGCAACCTCTGAATCGCTAAGAGGTGAATCTTGTTTGACAAAAAAAAAAGTCTGCTCTTAATGGTTCTAAAACCCTCTGAATGATTTTGTATTCTGAAACTCCCTTAACCATTAAGAGCCCTAATTTTATTATACACAATTACCAAATAATTATATTTTATTTTGTATTATATCATGAGAGTCTCTTAATCATTCTGCACCAAACCATTCAACAATTGCCAAACAGCCCCATAGTGTCCAGGTTCATGTTCCATGAAATAGGAACAAAACAAAATCGTTTTTCATTTTGGTTTCCTAAAATAAGAAGTTTTGAAAGTTCATTTTTCAAAGAAGAGATTTCGAAAAATGGTTCTCCAATATATATAGGAATAAAAACAAAGTTGTTACGGTTGGAAGAAATGAAAGGTGATCATGGAGAGTGGTTATGTAGTTATTAATGTGGTCATGAACCATGCCTTTTATCGCTTATATCTCATATTAGGTATGTAGTATTTGACACATAGTGCAGTGTGGGAAGTGCTGCAATATTAACTGTAACACTGCAAAATAAAGCAACACAATCAAACAATAAATCGTTATGCAATTTGCTAGCTGTATCATAAAATTGACTATATATAAAATTGACTAGATGGAGAATTACCAATTCATCATATATTCAACATAGTACAATATACTTTGGGCCTTTCTCCCTATACGTTGTTACTTGCTAGATGAGTATGAGGATCATATCATAGAGATTTTTCGTTCTGGCTGTTATATTATTTTAGGATCACATCAAATTAATCGAGTTATGCACAAGTTGACTCAAACATCAACGATTAAAAAAACATAGTAAGTAATGATTTATCTTTTATAAGACCTCCTCTTATAAGATTTGTTAGCTTGCAATTGGTTCCTACAATGTGTTGGCAAACCTCTGTGCTGCATGGCTATCTAGCTCCCAAAGCCTGATTGTTTTGCACTTCATCTCCGGAATAAATTGTGTCTCTAGTTAAGTTGAATATTGAACTTGATATTGGACATTGAACACTATTGAGCAATTTGTGATTGTATAACTTTTTGAATGCTCGTGTAATTCTCACACCCAGATAATGGTTTGACGATGCCTATATTTATACTTTGAGGGAGAACAAGATTTACCGAGATTTTATTACGAGTTGGATTCTGCAGAATGCTGATTTTCTTTGAATGCTTATCTATAACTTCAACTGCAACGTTGAATCCTTCTAAAAGTCTTCTAGAAACACTTTTAATATGCTTTGCAGACATTTGGATACAACAATATTCATTAACTTATGTTTCTTGTTGAAGTGAGCATCGTTATTCTTGGTCTTGTCTGACGGGAATATTAAAACAATCTAAAGATGTTGAATTTGTTTCATTTGTGGGTATATGTTTCCTATAAAATCGCTAGGATGTATTAATTAAACAAACTAATGCAGATATATATTATTGATTTTAAAACAATTCATCGTCTCTATCTTCATGCATGGGACCAAAATAGAGAAAAATAATTAAGGGTAATTAGTACAGAAAACTATAATTTGTAAAACTGTATCGTCATTCAAATTTCCAAGGCCTTATTACTTTGTCTCAAATGTAATGATCGACACCCTCTATTTGTAAAATTGTGGAGTGATTAAAAACAACAAAGAAAAGGTAAATAACATCTATGAATGGAATCCTATACCTTCAAAAGATTACTGAATGAAAATTAACAAGCATAACAAGTACAATGGCCTTTCACAAATTTTCAACATCTATCACTCTAAAAACATTTAGGTGGTGGTAGCGATGAAGATTAGAAGGCCGGAGATATGGTGGTGGTGGATGGCGAGTTGCTATGGCTTTGGCTACCTTTTTCTTCATAATTGGATTGTTGCTTGCATTGTCTTGTTTTGTATCGAGATGCAGTAATAGATGGTGGTAGAGAAGCAATTGGGGCATATACTACTTTGGCATTGTTGGTGTTTCCCGATGGTGGAAATGAGGCGGCCTTTCTGGTATATTCCAAGGGTGGCATCCATATCCGGCCAACCACCACTAGTTGGGCAGTATGTGGGTCGTTGTTGTGGATTGTAGGGTTCAACCTTCTTGTATGCAGACGATACTTCTGTTGTATTAAGAGCAAAAAGTTAGAACGTTAATTTGGATTCTTCAGTAAGCATTAATATGCTGTTAGATTAATCATCAAATACTAGGTATAATGAAATTGTAGGGTGCGATAAAATTAAAATACAAACCTGTAAGTGGCTTTTAATTTCATCATTCGTGAGCCCATCAACCTTCATTAATTCCCTGATTTGCTTTGGTGTAGCAACTGCAGGCAAATAGTTATTGTTTATGGATAAGTTTTACTGTAACTTCGATTTTTAGTAAATATGATCAGAAAAAAACTAAGTCCTTTAAAGATGGTAAAAAGCCACACCATGGGCACCACCAAGTTGTTGAAGAGCATGAAGGAACCGTCTATGCAATTCCGTCGACCAACACCTCCTTTCTTTTATATTAGACTTGCCTTTATCTTCACCCTTACTTCCTCCTCCACCACCATCACCACCACCACCGTCTGTGTCCACTGAGGAACTGACGGCAGCAGTTGGCACCATGGCCGCACAAGTCAATGACTTCTCTACTCCAGTAGTCAGGGCTGCACAAGAGCTTTTCTTCTTCTTGAAAGGATGGTAATCGCCGTAACCATTTCTGTTTACCTCCGTAGCAAAAAGCTTCTTCGACAATAAGTCCTAAAAAACAACAGAAATCAAGATCATAATAAAAATCCAATCTTTAATCAAATTAACCCCATAAAAAATCACAAAATTTGATTAATTATTTAGTTACCTCTTCGATGGGTGGATCTGGGGATTGAATTGAGAGTTGAGCAGATGTAAGCCAGTCTGGTTTCAAAGAAAATGGAGATGATTTATCTTGGCTGCAAATGTTCTTGGATTTATGAGATAGCTGTTGTTCTTGTTGCTGCTGCCCCTCACCTTCATCTTCATTTGTGAATAAGTTTCGTTTAATGGGAATAAATTCTTCCAGAACTGGACCCTCATTCGATGTTTGTTCAGAATACTGATCAGATTGAACATTAAAGCAATCCCTAGACATTTCCTGTCTGCATCTTTCAATCGCTGCAAAAGTAGATTTCCACCGACAAACAAAATCTCATTAAGAATTGGATCATCAAGAAATCAATCAAGTACCTAACAAAATATAGAGAAGTAAGTTCTTTGGAATGGAACATATCACACACAGTGAGCGTGTACTGTGTGAATATGTAACCAAAACAAATCACTATCAGGAGCTTCTTTTCCAACCACAACCAGTTCACATAGCCAAAAAACCAAGAACCTACATACAAAACTGTCAAAAAGATCGATTTCCAAATTAGGAAAATTAGTCACACACAACTGTGTGAGAAACCGCTTGTATTCAATTTTACAGGGAAAAAATTATCAGTTACCTTTAGAAACAAGCTCGAGACAAAGAGGAAGCTCACGTTCAAAAACTCGAATCTTTCTACGTTCTTCTTCTAAAGCTCCAATATATTCTTGATATTTCTGCATTTTATCTCTAACATCACTTGGATCATTGTTCATAACCATTCTTCTCTCTCGCTAAAAACCTTCCCTGACGTAGTTTTGGTTAATTAATTTGACTGAGAATTGGTTTGGGGTGGCAAGGAGATTAAATTTCGGATGGTTTTGTCTGTGAACAGAGGAGATCCGGTTTGTACGAGAAGAAATGGATCTAAACTGGAATTGGCAATGGGAATAAACTTGGAATATATATATATATATATATATATATCTATATATACACACACACACACACACAAGATATATATATACTCAATAAAATTGGAGAGAGAAGGAATCTCTGGTCTTTTTTCTTGGGGAAAAGCTTAGGAGAAATCGGAAGGTCTGTAGGGAAGGTGTCGAAGTCGGGGCGTCGCTTCTCATCTCATCTCATTTCATTTAATATAAATTATAACAATTTGGTTCTAACATTTTATATAATCAAAGAAAATTTAAATGGTTTTGTTTATTATGTAATGCAAAGCGTTAATTTATGTGGGTTTATTAATTATACAACTCGGCAAAAACTGCCATTTACAATAATGTACGTATGTGTGTTAATGCAATTATATCAAGCACATAATTTCTTAAGTAAATCAACCTTCCCCTTTATTATATGTTCATTTACAAGTCTGGTGATTAAATGTTATTAGGTGTTATTTATTTTATTGGGTGATTATAACACCGGTGAAGCGTATAGTAAGAATATTGAGAATTTTACCTGATAAATGAGAGATAAGACTCTTACTAGATTAATGCTTATCGGGTAAGAGACGCTTACCAACAATTAATTTTGATGGCAAAAAAAGTTACAAGATAAGGTAAGTGAAAGTGATGATTCTTGTTGATAAGCGTTTGATAAATAACCCCTGTCAAGATATATATATATATATAATTAAATTATTTCGGGTCGAGCTAGGGCTGTAAATGAAGCGAATGAAGGTTTATTCATGTTCTTTCATTAACTTAACCAACAAACGAAAGGTAAACGAACAATTTTTTTGTGTTTATGTTCGTTCATTAAGAAAATATGTTTGTTCATGTTTATTTATTAAGATGCTAAACGAATGTAAATGAACGAACGCAAATAAACAAAAAGTAACCATCATTACTCATTATTTCGTTCCTCAAAAATAACACAACAAAATTAAAAACAGGGTATAAACTTAAAAGAGATGAGAAAGGAATTCTACAAATTTAAATTAATTAATGATTTTATATATCAATGTTGTAATATATATATAAGGTATATTTCAAATGCAACCATGTCCATTTGTACAACCAATGCAACCCAATTAATTGAGATATTTATGGAAATGATGAGAGTTCATTTATTATGATTTGAATATTTATGGATGATGAATATGGTTCATTAATTATGATTAATACTTTATATCATGAAACAATAAAAATTTCTATGAAATCATATATTTATCAAATTAAATGGATGGTTGAGATTGATTGTACAAATATAAAGTGTTGTATAATAACCAATCTCTCTCTCTCTCTCTCTCTCTATATATATATATATATATATAAAACAAATATAGCAAACAACGAATATAAATAAACGAATAAGAGCTATTGTTCATATTCGTTTATTTATCTAAATGAATATAAAAATATATTCATACTCTTTCATTTATTAAATAAAAAACATAAACAAATTTACTTTTGAAACAATTTGCTGAATATGTTTCTTAGCCATCCGGACAAGTAATTGGAGGCTTGCCGCTTGCATGCCACATTTGATCACTTTTCTATACATTAAAGGTTTTGCGGGAACATTTCGATAATTTATTTGAGTGTACTACGATAAATTGTGTTTATAAAACGTAAAAAAAAATAAAAAAAATAAGGTGACGTTTGTTTTTTAAGAGGTGTTTAAGTCTGAAGTCACTTCTGAATTTTAAGAGGTGTTGCTGAAGTCTGAAATCTGAATCAGTCAGACTGTTTGTTTTTACGTCTGAAATATGAAATCTGAATCATTGAAATCTAGGCTTTATTTGCAAGCATTGGAAGCTCTAAAAGCAATTAAGAAGTTTTAAGTGAAAATGTTACCTCTAAATAATTCAGACATAATCAGACCTTTTAAGCTCTTAATTGAAAAAAAAAAAACACACTTAATACCCTAAGGTCTGACCGATTCAGACATAAGAGGGTATTAAGTGCTTTTTAGGTAAAAACGAACAGAGCCTAAGTATCATAATCTGTTTTATAAGACTTAACTTTATAGAACAAAACCATTTGCACCTTACATAAAAATGTTGTAATAAGTTTTATGTCTTTTGAACGTCCTGCAACGTAACTTTTTAGGACGGTTACGAAATAAAATATTTTAATAAAAATTTTATGACAATATTAAAAAAATGTCCAATAACAAGATATGTTTATAGAGTATATATCAAATTTGTCATGCAAAAAAAAATCTAAAATAAACGTTTATTCAAAAATGTTCTTGAAGTTGGGAGCAAGGGTGGGTTGTGGAGTGCATAACTGAAATCAAAAGAAACATCCAATGATGAACGGGAGTTTGATGCGACTTTGGTCGTATGAAAGTCACATTCTACATTGTTTTGTGATTTTCATTTTTCCTTTTTTTCGTTTTGGGGTCTTTCGGGGTATCAATTGGAGCCCGATAGATTCTTTAAAGTGGAGGATTGAGTATAATTGCTTAGTTTGTGACCCGTGCTCCTTTGATTCAGATTTGTGCGTTTGGTTTTGGTAACTCGTTTCGGTTAAAGTCTAAATCTTCCTATACCAAATCAAGGTAAGTTTTCCCATAACCTTTTGAAGTGAAATGCATATGATGTTAAAGGTTTGCTATTATGAAATAATATACCTTATTGGTATATGTAAATTGTTATTGTTAATTGTGTTAAGGTATTGTTTCTATGGGTTGTGCTCTATAACTGCGACTGATCGGGTTGTGCTTGGGTACCAACTAAATGATTGACGAGTTGTATCTGGTTGCCAACTATATGTTTTTGTCAGGTTGTGCTTGAGCGCCTACTAGGTTTTACGAGCGATTAAAATTGTGCTTGAGTGCCAACAATATGTTTACTGAATATAGAAGTTTGGTATAAACTGTTTTTGTTGTATGATCTAACCCTTATTTTGTTTTGAAAAATATGTATTTCTAGGCAATCTCATTTAGAGGTCAATGGAAAGGGAAGTTGTGAGATCATTATTAATTATGGATGCATAAATGTGGAGACTCTGGAATTTCTTTTGAAATATGCTTTTACTATGTGGCTTTATGAATCTTTTATATGAGAATGTTGTCAGCAAAAATAATGTAGTAGATTTCTGAAGATTGTATAGTTTCGTTAGTTATGGAACCCAATGTGTAATATCAACTTTGAATATTGATATATGTATATTATATGTTATACGTCATCTGTATTTTGACAGGTTGTTACAGGAGAAAAAAAACACTGACAAGCTAAATAACTAACTAAGTTGCAAGAAAAATACCATGCAATAAAGTGCTTCCATATTTTCTCTAGTTCTTCTTCATCCATTTCTTCTTATTTGGGAGAAAGGAAAGATTATGAGTCTGACAAAAATAATATTCAAGAAATGCTACAACAACAAATAATATTCAAGATATACTTGAAAAAAAAAACCTTGAGATTTTCTTTGTAATGTTTAGAACGAAAACAATATTCATCCGATCATCAACATCATTGGAAACAAGAAATACCATTCAAGATTTCTAGAATTTTTTTATCAATATCAATGAAAGCAATAAACAGCATTCTAAGATTTCTTCTAGGACCAACATCTTTATCTGTCTACTTTGTTTTATAAAGTTCAACTCAAGAAAGAAACTTAACACAAGCTCATTCAAGTGTTTTTTCTGAAAACAGAAGAATTGCAACCCACTAAATTTCAACATAACAACACTTATTAGTCAAAAATTGAAGCAATAATTAGGCTTTATATAGGGCGTTTTGCCTGGAAGATACCAGGATAATTAAACAAACAGAGAAGCTAATCAAATGAAGTTTCAGACAAAAATCTGGAAGCTTACAAGGATAAACAAACAAGGAAACTAATCAAATGAAGCTTCAAACAAAATTAATGAAAGAATATATCCTTGAGGGTGTGGTTGGTGTCCAGACATGACATGACAGGACTAAACAAAAATGACATGATAGAACAACTGTTTAACGTTTGTTAAGATAAAACTGGACAGAACAGAACAAATAAAATGACCAATTTACTCCTAATGAGTTGTTTATTTTAATAAATTTATGTAATTTATTAAATTATAATAGAATAATTATTTTTATAACAAAATATATTATTTGAAATTTTTTCATGAAAACAATTAAAATGACACCAAATAAAAAGTTTATGTAGTTTCCAATTTTTATTTTATCTCTTTTCTACAATATTTATTATTATTAATATATAATAAATTCCATAAATTAATAAAAATATAGAAAGCGTATAAAATATATATTTTGAGGACAATAAAATAAAAGTTTAAGAAACATAAAATACAATAAATTATATTTAAAGAATGAATAAATGTAAAAATGAGACATATTTGATGTTTTAGAAGCGAATTAAGTTTTATTTTGAGATTATATTGGTAAAATATAAGTCTATTCCACCTTGTTTGTTCCACCATGTTCCATGGGGTACGGATGAAATAGGCATGTTCCACTTTATTTCACTCTATTCCTATCTGTTCCACATAAAAGTCATGCCAAACATGGGTCATGGATCATTGTCTTGTTCTATCATGTCTTGTCCAGTGTATCAAACACACCCTGAATGTTTCATATATGCACATATTGCCCCTTAGCTTGGCTACTTTAGATTCTTACATGATTTGAGTTGAAGTAGCAAAGAAATACAAATGAACTCAAATTTGAAGAGAAATACAATTTAGATGTAGATAAAGAATGGGAATGGGTGGCTTTAGGTGTAAATCCCTCTTTTTCTTCCCCCCAAACC
>NC_037540.1:5764465-5770303 GCF_001531365.2 Cynara cardunculus var. scolymus
AAAAAAAATACCTAATCAATTGATGTGAACTTTTGAACGAAACCCTAATTACAATTTAAACAAACATGTGAGTATTCATATACAAACATACATCAAATTTCAAGCAAATCAAAAACTAATGTTTTAAACAAAACACTAATTACATATATACTAACCATTTGAACATTGAGAACAACAATGGTAGACCCACCTCCCAACATATAGCAAATTAAAGATATAAGGTAGCAAGAAGCAAGAATGCAGTGACACTAAGAAGTTTTCAATTACCTGATAAGGATTTGGAACAGCTGGCGAGCAAGTTGTGGTGTTGCTTCAGGCTTAGCCCTGGGCTTGATGAGCGATTGTCGCTTCGTCGATGGATTGAAGGAGAAAACAAGAATACTCAACAACAAAGATAAACCCATACCTGGTACTAATACTATAATCCCTTCTTTGAATTAAAAAAACCAGAGATGTTAATAACTTGTAAGAAATGGTTACCAAAAAACATCAAATGGTGGTTCAAATAATGATATCACACCGAGCAAATTAAATAGTAGCTAAAACCAACCCTCTAGAATTAAACGAAAAATCAACTTCAGTAATTCAAATGCAAATAAAATTAGGGTACACAAAAGAACAATACTCACAATGATAATAAGGTTATGTATCACTACTTTTAATAAAGAGAGCATAGAGATGCAGAAAGCATAGAGATCGAATACATAGTAGATCGTGAGTAGGAATCAATGTTCTTGTAAGCGGAACCATCGTTCTTGGATTCGAGTTGTCCTTCTTGGGAGTCGGAATCGACAATGCGTTGTCATACATTAATATACAATACCTATGTGTTAAACTAAAACTTGTTTATAAAACTTTGGTGAATATGTTTTAAAAGATAGTATAAATTAAATTATTTTTTATTAAATTCTGATTATTGATTATTTATGGAGTCAATTATTTTGCTAACACAAAAATGATCATCATTTCATAAAGTAATATATCTTTGTTTTAACCTAATTTGAGAGACTTTTAATATTGTTTTACAAGTTACAACTCTTTTGCTCACAAACGTGTCATTCTTAAATAATCAAAATATCAATTGATTTTCTAATTATTATAACTTTAAATAATAAAAGCATATCTAAACACTATCTTTTATGATCCATTTTGTTTAACTAATATTATCTAATTCAAATTATTTAATATCACATAATCACACACACACATACATATATATATATATGTATATATATATATATATATATATATACATGAGCGATCAAATGAAAATCACCCTCATTTGTAAAAACCGTACAAACCACCCTCATACGTCGATTTCATTGTTTAATCTTATGAAATTTTTTCATGAAATTGTTTAATCTTGTAAAATTGTTTCATATATTACTTTTTTGATGAATTTGTTTCATATATGGTTATGAATTGTTTCATATAATATTTAATGAAATTTTAATGAAACTATTTCATGTATTTATTTAAAATTAAAGTAATAAAAATGATAATATCCATGATTAACACCCTCCACAATAAAAATGGTTAATCAACCTCTCATAATTACAAAAAAAAATGAACACAATGAAAAATTATGATTGATTGAATGAAGTTTTCACGGTTTTTACAAATTGAGCGTTTTTATTTGAACGCTCCCCTATATATATATATATATATATATATATAGGGTTGAGTTCACGTGAGACCAAGGGTTTTTCGTGAGACCCGTAAGACCAATTTATGTTCATTGATTAACTTTATAAGTTAATGATCTAATGGTCTAAATTGCTCGGTGGCAATTTTGTAATTATTGAGGAGTCTCGTGACATTTATGAATGTTCAGATCTGACGATTATAGATCTAATCCAATGGTTGAGAATTGGTCTTACGGGTCTCACGAAAAACACTTGGTCTCACATGATCCCAAGTCTATATATATATAGGGTTGGGTTCACGTGAGACCAAGGGTTTTCCGTGAGACCCGTAAGACCAATTTATGTTCATTGATCAACTTTAAAAGCTAATGATGTAATGGTCTAAAGTTGTAAGGTGACAATTTTGTAATTATTGAGAAGTCTCGTGCCGTTTATGAATGTTCAGATCTGACGATTGTAAATCTAACTTAATGGTTGAGAATTGGTCTTACGGGTCTCACGAAAAAATATTGGTCTCACATGATCCCAAGTCTATATATATATATAAAGATAGATAGATAGATAGATAGATAGATAGATAGATAGATAGATAGACTGACCAAATTTTTTTCGTGAGACCCGTAAGACCAATATATAAAAATAAGAATATAAAAATGAGAGGTAATTAGATGTAATTTTATTAATATATTAATTTCGCTGCATTGAACTTTGAATAAAAAATTCTAAATCATTTTTTAAAATTAGATTGTTTGAAAGGAGGGATTATAAGTATTAAAGATTGGTTTTTTTTATCTTATCTTACTTTTGAAGTAAATTAATGTGATATTTAATTAAGATGCAATTGTTTATAAATCTGACGAGTTAATTATGTTCTTGCCCTTGTGGTATCCTTTTATTTTATTTATTACGAATTTACCACTGAATATATATTTTGTTGTAGAATTGATCTCTGCCACTAATAACGTCCACATCTTTTGAAAGTTAGGGGTCGTTTACCAAACACTTATCCTGTAAGCATTTACCGGTAAAATTCAATGCTATTATTTACTTACCGGATAAGATTTTAGTCAATAAAATGACTTTCTATACAACAATTTACCCGGTAAGAGCTAACCGTGGTAAGAGTCATTGTCCTCACTTACCGGGTAAGACTCTCAGTCCTTGCCTTGTTCTTACCAAGTAAGATTTATGGTCCTTACCATAATTATCCGGTAAGGTAATGCAATTTGATAAGTGTTTACCCAAATAAGCATTTGGTAAACGACCCCTTAGATTGAATAGATACAGGTACATGACTTCACTTAACAAAGAAGAAATTAATTACGTTAGTGACAAAGACTAGAATAAGTAACTAAACCAATCTTTATTATTATTTGATTTTATAAATATCACAATTATTTTATTAATATAAAACAATGATTATAGCACATGTGAATCCAAGTTTGAAACAACAATTCAAGATTAAAGAGATAAAGATGAAGAAGGAGACCCGATCTTGTTATTGAATGAAAACAGAGAAATTACAAAACTTTCTTTCTCTAGATGTCTCTCATTGAAACTTGAAAAATACAATAATGAAATCTAAAGCCCAAGACACCTATTTATAGATGTCAATTACATTGTAAGCCCAAACTCATAGTGCATTACAATACAATACAAATTATTACAATATAATGCTGACTTTATGAAACTTTCAATATCTTGGGGGCTAATCTAAACCCAACAATCTCCTCCTAAAGTCTTATAAAGGAAACATCTTATGAAACATTCAGATCATCTCATCTCCCCCTGCTTCCTTTGGAAAACTTTACTGTTGCTTGGCTTCAAAGAACACTTCAAGCTCCCCTTAGAAGAAAGATTTTATTCTTCAGTTTCAACGTTAAAATAGGATTTCATGTGAATTCAACACCACTGATTGCACCAAAAAGCAACTTTAAACTGTAGACAACCCAACACAACCTTGAACCTCAGAATCTCAGCCAGCCCATAAGCATATTGATTCATCCAACTACGGGATAGAAAATGTGCGAGTTACATGACATTGCAAAGTGTAGAAGCAGTCTAATAACAAAGAATCTTTCTTTGAACCACGAATGAATAAGATTTCAGCTTAAAAAACTTGTTCTGATAAGCTCACAAAGTGCGGTTTCAAAATCAGTTTGAACAACCAGAGCAAACACCTTCTGGCAATGAATTATGGAGAGATATCAACATTAAGAGCATAGCTTCTTTAACAGCAACTGTCAACCAAGAAAGATATGCCGATTTCCTTCATACTTTCAGAAAACTGAATAACCAAAACCCAGATCTAAAATTCTCAATCAGACAAGTGATTATCGACACTTAAAACTTTAAATCACAACCATACCTCCAGAACAATGATTGTAAACATTCAAATCTCTAATTGATTAGGTTAGATGAATGATTGGGAACACTCAAAGATCTAGTAACTCCAGAAATTTCAGAACAATGATTGCTAACCTTCAAATTTCTTATTGATCAGGTCAAATATAATGATTGAAAACATTCAGTGGTCTGCTCTCTTGCGAAAAACTTCCGAGTAATGATTACAAATACTCAAACTTTTAACCAGTCCAATCAAATATTGAATCCAATCCCCAGTTTTGAAAACGTTTCAAATCCGGCTTTTAAAAAATAAGCTTGAAATTGTTGACCAAAAGTCAAGTTTTGGCTTTGAAAAGTCAACCGTTGACAAAAATTGCTGATAATGCTTCTTAAGGGTAAAAATATTGAAAACAAAATACCTTTCAATATAGCACAGAGTTATCTTGAGCAAAGATCAAAATAAACGCAGAGAGTCATGGACAATAACATTCATTGAGGTGTGCGATATTCTAAGGATAAGAATTATATTGCCCATGCCTTAGGCAGTTTATTCCATGAGTAGTGTATATCGTCCACGCCTTGGGCGGTATACTCGAACTTCCAAATATCGCTCATCACATAACAAAATATCACATGAGGCTTTGAGCGGTATACTCATATATCGTTCATGTAAGAATATCACTCAACATATAACCCATATGATGCATAAGTAACAAAGGCAGACTGTGGAGAAATAGAATATCGCCCACCAAATAAACTGCTTAGCAAGATTTCACTCATCAAGGATATTGTTTGATACTTGAGCGATTTATAAACTTCAAAGCCCACATATATATCGTGCAACGCTTGAGCGGTGTTCTTCAAAAGCGCTCATGTCTTAGACGGTTTACTCAAATATCGCATTAGTCTTGAGCGGTATCCTCAAATATCGCTCAAAACACCAAAAAAATGTCTAAGACCCAAAAATCGCTCAAAGCGGTTAACAGAATAGACAAGTTACTACATCTTTAATGTGCGATATTCTACCAAAAATCGCTCAATACAGCCTTCATATCTTCAATGGGTGATGTTCTTGATGAATATCGTTCAAGGCAATATTCATCGAGCGATATATACAGATATGACAGTCTAAACACAACAATTCGACCAAAATCATCAAAAATCCATAATTTCTTCAAATAAACCCCAAATTGATGATTGAAATATGTTCGAAAACAATCCCAAGACACCTATTGATAGGTGTCAATTACATTGTAAGCCCAAACCCCAAAGCCCATTACAATACAATGCAGACTTCATAAAATTTTCAATATCTTAGGGTTAATCTAGACCCAGCAGTAAATAAACTATATTATTTCTACAAATATCTCGATTATAATAAATAAACTATGGTTATCATTTATAAATATTTTGATTGTTTTTTAATTTAAGATTTATAAGATTTATATTAATTGCATTTAAAATCATCTTTATTACATGGAAACAAAGCTGTAATTTACTCAAACTTGAACGAAAGTCGGTGGGAGTGATTTGAAGTTCATCGAGTGAGTTGACCTATTATTGCAGATAAGATCAAAGTTACCTTCTTTCTTTAATTCATCTTTTTTTTTCTTCCACACAAGTAAATAATACATCATAATTCACAAATTTGTTAACATCATGCAAAAAAGTAACATTTAATAAAACACATAAAAGTGTTTTAAAAAACACTTTTACATATAATACATAATTGTCTGATCATATAAACTTAAGTTTTATAAAATAATCTATTAAAACTTCTAGATATTTTTGAAGTCCTATCAATCTAATTTTATCATAGAAATCTAATCTTTATAGATATATAAGT
>NC_037540.1:5770378-5786834 GCF_001531365.2 Cynara cardunculus var. scolymus
AATAATAATAATAATAATAATAATAATAATAATAATAATAATAATAATAATAATAATAATAATATAAAAATACGTTAATAAACAAAATAGACCTTAATTGCGACTTCATTGGTTTTTCTAGCAAAACAAACCATAAATAAGTGGGCTAAATATCAATTCCAATGCTATTGGCCCATTAGCATTATAATGGTAGTCATGTTATGTATAATATTCAAATGGTTATTAATATTGGGCCTAAATCTATTTTGTGTCTAATTCCTCATTATTTTCAATTGTCCAATAATTTCCAATCGAACACACCATATTAGCATATTCTAGGGTTTTTATATCACCATATGTTTCGTTTTTGAAACGCAATATTCATTTTTGTAAATTTTTACTTTTTTATATTCTAAGCAGGAATACTTCTTTTTAAAAGTTAATAAATTTTAAGTGTTTAATATGTTTTTAAATTATCACATATGTATTTTACATGAATTATAATTATTACTCATTTTAATATGCAAATTTAGTGTCAATTCTGTTTGTATTAATAACACTGATTTTACCTTTTAATTATTTTTTAGAATTTAAATATGAATTGATAACTTCATTTTAATTGTGAATTCATCACATATATGAATTCGTGAAAATGTGATTGTTATGATTAGATAAATATATAAAAATGTAAAACTTAAAGTTAAAATTGTAAAACACGAAAGCTAATTTTTTTTTATAAATAATTTCTTTAAAAAGGTCGCATGTAAAAGACGCACACTGCAACGCGTCATAGCATGAGCCATGCCTTATAAAAACGTTATAAGTCTTACTATAATGAAGGAGACGCGTCTTACGCTATATATATGTATGCCTTTTTCAACATTGATATATATATATATATATATATATATCATTATTCTTGATGTTATTTTACGTAACATTCATATATCAATGATCACATATTGTTATTTGATTAATCATTAAGCTACAATTGTAATATTTAGTTCAATCATTGAATTGTTAGAAATCCCATATTCCTGTCACTTCTTAATACATATTATTTTTCTTCTTTTTGTAACTTTGTTACAAGCCAACTAAGAAGGCAGTCGGTGTATTTTCATCAACTACGAGGTTCATGTTAATTAATCTCGTGTTGGTAACTTATTCCATAAAAGGGGTAGCTCCAAGTGATAACTACCCTCTCTACTTGTATTTGTTAAATGACCACCTAGCTACTTCATTATGTATGCTACTCTTGGGATACTAAAATCTAGAGTAAATTACGGTTTTGATCCCTATCGTTTGTAATTTTTTATGAATCTGGTCTCGTTTATCTTCCTTTATTACATAATAAACCTCTACCTATGCAATTTGTCTAGGATTTGATCCATATCTCTAACGTTCATCTATTACTTCCATTAAGTGCATTGACTAAATTATCAGTTTAAATTTTTTTCTTTATTTTATGATTATTTGATTATGTTTTATGTATTATAATTAATTAATTATATGATACATACATATAGCAGTTCATTGTTCTCCACCCTGAAAAACATGCAGGCTCTAGCCCCTTCTCTCTCTAACGTCGACCAATCTTATTTCAGCGACAAGATTCGACGACCAGATCCCAGCGTGACCACCTTCATCTCCCACAACCCCCATCCACTATAGTTAATAATGGATTCAAGATTCAAGTTAAGGCTAAGGATTTGCAGATTTAGGGTTCTTTTTTTGTTGTTGTTGCAAATCCGGGTTTTGAGTTCATACGAGATTGCTCACCATCTTCCTTAGAACAAAATACAGAGAAGAACACCACCAATCTCCCCTCCCCCAACCAACGTGTTTTCCCATTGTTGGACTCCCCTCCCTATTGTTGAACTGCTTCTGTTTCTACTTACCATCGTCAAACTCTCCTCCCCCAACCAGTGTTATTTTCCTTGATGTTTCTATGCTATTTGCACTTGATTTACTTAGGATTCTGATCTATTTTTTCAACCTATAACTTCAGCTAGGTCTGCCCCCATTCTGATTTTGGTGTTTATTCAGGTTTTTTTCTAATTAGGGTTTTAATTAGGATTTGAGTCGGGTTTGGATTTTGGTGTTTAATTTGGGCCTTGTATGATAAAGTTTTGTAATAAAATTGTTACAAGAATTGTCATTTATGTTCATGTCTTGATATAATAATGATTTCCTTAATTTTATGTCGGTTTTCGTTTGATTTTGTATGATTTTGTTGTTAAATGTCCTTGATGTTCTTTATAGTTAGGGTTTTAGAAGTGTTCAAGAAAAATTATATATAACGGTAAAGTAAAAGAAATAACGGTAAAAAGACCATGATGCCTTGAGTTTAGCCGAGAAAGTGGATGACCGTTAGCGTGAGGGACCAAATCCATAACAAATTACATAGGTAGAAGTTTATCATATAATAGATGAAAATAAATGATCAATTCCATAATAAATCACAAACCTCAGGGACCAAGTCTGTAACTTACTCTAAAATTTATTCTGTGGTCCAAAGTCGTACACCTTAAACGTGCTACTTAAAGCAAAAGAATTGAAAGTTGGCAAATTGCCAGCTTTTTGGAACTTAGGAAGAAAATACGGTGAAAAAAATGAGTTGAATAGTCCAAATTTGACTCTAATTTTGTCAACATTAGCTAAACACCTTGACTTTTGAATTTCTAAAAGTCAAACTTTTCATCTCTCATTAATTTGATGGGAGATTTTTCTTAGTTTTCTACAAGGATTTGAGGGTAGTAAATAGTAATTCACTTAACTTAACAATACATAAATGTATGATCTAAGTCAAGAATCTTTAGATTACTTTGAGAAAACCGTTAACAATTTAAGCAAATTAAGAATAGCAATGATTTTCTTGATTAACGATGTGTCATTAAAATTGTTATTCAAATTTCAATCCTAATAGTAGTCTGTAAATGACTCCTCTCTTTTGTAGTGTGACCCTTTCTGTTTCTAGAAACGTTTAAATTTATAAATATTTCCACTAGGGTTTTTAAAAGAACAAGTGGCTAAGCTAGCTATGGCTATGCATTCGACCGCCATACAAGATGAAATCTGTCAATACATATGAGAAACAGGTAGGAAAGTGTAAAATTCTGTTGATTTGCCTAATCTAGAAAGCTAGTACGTAGTTCTTAACGTGTAGGAAGGACAAAATATGGCATTGGTTTTTGACTGGTAATATGATATATAATTGACATGTTTTGATCTCAATATTCAAATATACATACCCAGGACATGGTTTATTGGTTGAACTTCTGTCTTGAAGACCACCGAATGTGTGCAGACCCAATTGAACTTATTCAAGGGGTTTTAGTATTTTTGTTCTATGATATGGGTCTAGAGTTTGAACTCTATGCTTAAATGTTAGAGTTGTTAACCAATGAGTTACTACGGAATATGATAACATGCCAACAGAAAATAGAAGTTTTCGGTTCTTGATTTAGTCGGCTAGACGAACGATGATCCTTGAAATGTCTCGAACATATTGTTAGAATGGAAGGTTTAATAAAATTCTTAAAAGGATATATTAGTTTTTATGAAGTCAACTAAACTAATCTAATGGTGTGTGGAAAATAAAGCAAGAAGTTAATGAAAATGACTTGACAAAGCAGTTTGATAAATTCACTAGCAGATAAATCCATTATGGTTGCGTCAACCAAAAAATATAAAAAAACAAGAATATCTTAATTATATTAAATCCTTTTCACTATAAACAATTGATTAGTGATAATTGTATTATAATAACGTAATCTTGTAACTAAATAATAAACCGATTTGTTTAAATATGTAAAAAAAAATGCAATCTTATCATCACGGGTTTTACATAGGTACTTTCTCGTGCTTTTCATTTACTATGTGCGATTCTCTATGTTCTTAAATTCGATTTCCCTTGTTGTAAGCCATCATCAGTACATGCATCTGCCATGAGCATCCAATTCCATATATAAACCCATCATTAGAATTCTCATGTGCAAAAATGGCTATGTATCTTTCTTGATATCATTTTCAATAATAACTAATACTAAAAAACAATGGGTCATCAGTTTTTATTAATTTATATAGTTAACCAATATTAAATTCCTAGTAGCTAGCCAGCAGTATTCTGTTGGGCAGGAACAAGCCATTGGAAAACATCAAGGATCCACAACATTCATCAAACTACTTGACTATAAAAATACATATATATATATTTTCAACATTATAACTTGTTTTTCATAGCTGAATTAAGCAGGTTAATCGTAACCCCAGATCAATTCATCACAGGAGAACAGTAGCCCCACTCTATAGCCATGAAAGCTTGTACCTATCTCAGACTTTTCTTGCCGTCCACCTAAGATTATAGATCATTTATATATAATCTTGATATATAATGGTTAATTAGATATGAATCATTCTAATAATTGTAATCAGTTGAATTTACCTAAATGGTTGAGACTTCAAGTACATATATAATCTGTAAAATATAAATTATATATCTGGGACTGGGATATATCAACTTATGATCGAGTTCATTATAGAAGAGAAACTAACATGTATAGATTCGATGTATATAAGCGAGATTAATTATATATATCTAATTAAGTACTAGGATGGTATCTTTTGTGATATCTTTCTGGAAATAGCATATGATCTTAGGGTTGTAGAGACCAAGAACTATTCAAATATCTCATGTACCCTAGATTGACAGCATCATATCGTATCTGATTTGCTTGTATGTACATGTCTTTTTTCTTCATTTGGAAAAAGACCCTTACTCTATATGATTTGTACTCTATTACCTTACCCCATTACAATCTTTAACTTTCTTTTATATAATATATATGATGCCCAAAACTAAACCACAAGAGAACTGAATATATATATATATATATATATATATATGTATATATATATATATGTATGTAATGGTCCCAACCGTATATTTCAACTAAAGTACAAATAATCAAACATTTGTGTAATATACATTCAACATTACCAAATTAAATATCTAAAAGAAAAGACAATACATAAACCTAAAAAGCCATATTCATTAGAAAAGGTTAAAACTCTCAGAATTTCCTGAATAACCAGAAAATTTAAGCCAAGAGTTAACACTTTCAAACAGTTCCAAAATTAAATGAGAGTATTGCAACCACACAACCCTTTATTCTAAAAGAGGTAAAACTATAGTATCTTAGCAGGAAAAGGTGAATTTTTTTCCCCAAGTAAGTTGTGATGAATTATAATGACCATAGCATAAGAATACTTGTACCGTGCTGTACAACCTGATCTCTGTGTGTGTGCTAAGCTAGTGTGTCGGACTTGTCAACATAAGGAGATATTTGCACAGTAGTTATGCTCAAACAAGAAAGTACTACAAAAAATATTTCAACCAAAACTGGAAAGGTTCTTGAAGAAATTATTTCTTTATTACATCACATGTACATAATCACATACATACATGACTGTATGTAGACTATAAGATCACACAGAGAGAACACTACAAGTATGATCAAATCAGTGGACAGAAGGTCACAGATATCGTATACAACTGTTATTGTTAATGAATAAGTTATGGTACAAACAATAATGTATTCAAATACGAAAGTTAGTCAAGGACACAATTGAGATGATAAGTTTTGGAAAACAAAAAATTTCTATTTTTCTTGGGGTTTTTTTACAACTGTTCAACTTGATCCCTACATTGAGCTTTCTTTAGCTCAATTATCTTTTCAGTTTCTAAAATAAATATACAAACTTTTGCAACTTGCACCCCCTCCTATTCCATTCCCACCACTTTCCAGCTCCATTCCTCATCATCATCTCTAGAAAAGAGTACTCCAAAATATTATCAAACACACCCCCAAAGAAAGAGAAATTGTTACAAAGGGTCGATAATTCTTTGTTTCTTACAGTTTCCTAACCCCAACAACTCCATTTCTATGTTACTTCTCTTGCCATTGCAAGTGCTATCAACCCCATGAGTAGTTGCACTGAATATATTGACTCCAAACAGCCTAAACATCTGGACCGGGTGAACTGGTTTTTGATTGGTATTACCTGACCCATTTTTGACCTTCCAATCGATGTAAAGTTGCTTGTCTGGACCGGTGGATCTCTGAAAGCTCACAATGTCACCGGCCTTTAAGTTCTTTTCTTTCACGAACCGGCTCCACCCTTTGGTCAACACGTAGCTCTGGCTACTGTTCCAGTATGAGTAACGAAATCTCCACACTTTCATCCCAATGTCTTCGAAATGTAAAAGTACTCCTTTGGAAGTGCTTCCGTTTTGCAACGGGAAGTGCTTCTCGGCGTGCTGCTTTGGTATCACTAGTCGGTTTAGTTTTCCGACGTCACTGGGGGTGACGGTCTTCTCAAACAGTTGTTCCCGGGCGTTGACCAGCTGATGACCCGATCTGAACCCATCTGTAAAAGGGGTTTTGTGTAAGCTGCAGCTTCTCTTACTTTGCTCCAGCTCGTCATTGTAAGTGTGTTTTCTCAGCATATCAACGATCTCAGCTTTGGAATGAGAATTCAAGAAACTGGCTTCCAACCCGGCTTCATCCGTGTCGGCTGGAAGCGGCTTAAAGTTAGTGACGGCATCTCGGCCACGAAAGCGTTGAACGGCGGTATCATACGCCTTGGCAGCTTCATGTTCTTCGTTGAAGGTTCCAAGCCACACGCGCTGGTGTTTCTCATAAATCTGAGCACCCCAACGGCCGTTAGGTTGTGGGACTACGCCTTTGAATCTTGATGAAGGCAGCTTCCTTGACTCGGCTTCCAAACCACCTTCCAGGTCAAGAACCACGCTTCCCCCACTGCCGATCAGCGGCGGCGTAGTCACAGGTGCAGCAACCGTTGAAGTTGTTTCAGTGGTTGTGCTTTGATCATCTGTGCAACTTCCATCCATTATCAATTAGTCTTTATTGCTGGAGAGAGAAACGAGAGGGAGAATGAGGTTCGAATCGATGTTTAGAGAGAGAGAGAAATAGGATTATTATGAAGTGGGTGTAAGAGAAAGGTTGAGTATATATAGGAAGATTTCTAAAGCTTCTTGTGTATGGTGCACAAATAATATTTATATTGCATTATGAAATAACAATAATAATAAAATCTTGTTTGTTTTTACCAGTGGTGATATAAATATGTGTGTGTGTGTGCGTGCTTGTTGATATACGTAAAATATACGGAAGAGATGTAGGTGAGGTGGGTCAACTCAGAGATGGTGAGGAACCAGGAAGATTCATGGCGACTTGTTATATTTACAAGTTGTTGTATTATATAATTATTGAAGGATAACACAACATGTATATATATATATATATATATATATGCTACATGCACTGATATATATACAGAAATATGTAAGCATATATATATATATATATATATATATGTAGAGAGATAGAGAGATGAATGAGGCTGAGCAAGTGGATGGGTGAATTCACATGAGAGGGGACCTAGTTTTAAGTGCATCCCCCCCAAAGCTTTGCTGATTGTGATACTGTCTAAGAGCATGGCTCTCTCTCTCTTATGTGATGATGTTTATCTCAACCCCCATTCGTTTCTACCGAAAGAGGCAACAAATAATAGACAAGATTTTGAACAACAATCACTTTAGATAAGATGACGACACTACCTTATTTCTCTCCAAATACATCTTGCCTATACTTATATACGTATAAATATATTTATACTATCATATGGCTCTGATGGGATGAATCAATTAATTGATATATCATTTATGTCACATTAGGCACAGTAAACTCTCGTAATTAAATTATGGAGTTACGTTTTTTGAGACAATTTAGTTTTCTCCTTTTGCAAACTTAATTAACATTAATGGTGCATGTATGTAACACATTGACCTTTTTCGAATTAATTTGTGGCAATTCTTTAGAACACGATCATGGTAATTTTGCATTTAAATTTTGAAGAATCTAGTCTCGTATCCTCTCTTCAAATGCGTACACGATCATTTTCTATCGATCATATATTGTAGTTTGTGTTTAATCATGTTTTATCATTGTCTTTAATCGAAAATTAATCAATCATTTTACACCAATCAAAATATAGACTAGCTTAGATTTTTGGGGCAAATGAAGTCTCATTAATATTGTTAGGTTGTATTTAGAAGGCCCATTTTTCCTTTTTCAGCATACATACTGTGTATATACACTATATATATATATATATATACATACACACACATATATACACACAGTTGCATGGCGAGCTTGGTGATGTTTGCATATATCTTCTAGATGGCAATACAAGCTAGCTAGATCATGGATTTAAATTCTTTTTCTCTTGCCCTCTATCAGGAAAATTATCTATAAGTAATAACATACAATAAGTAGAGATCTATGGACCAACTTTTTTCTTTGTGTTGGGAGGCATCTTTAGTGCACTTTCCTGATTTCTTCACATGAGATTCGTCACATATATATATATATATATATATATATATACACACATAAATAGATATTTGTTCATGTAGAGACACATGTGTATGTATCTCTCCCTCTTTATATGTCTATATCTGTCTCTCTCTATATATACACATAAATTAATGAGTTTTTACAAGGAAGGCCCTTATATATATACACCGATCGTGACGTTTGAACTTAATCTGGCATTTAGTCATGAATAACATCAATACCAAGTCTAAATACTTACCGTAATTAAATAAGATACATAACTGAAACTTAATTAAACAGCAAATGATTTAGACAACTGAGAAAATATCATTGATTCACCGATCAACTTAACAATTTTAAGTAACCAAATTAAATTGGATAACATAAGATATCATGATACAAATGTGATGTATGTTTAGAGCTATTAAACAGTAATAAATATAAATGAAAATAAAAGAAACTGTTTGACTTTAGGATTGAAAATTCATTCTCATTTTCATTTTCATTCCTTGGCCTGAACCAAACAACCCCTAAGTCTACAACGTAGCTAGGAAGTCCTTTTCTTTGTTGTTACCGATATTGTCTTCCCTAGAGAAATATATCACTAATCAGCTAGCAATAATATATTATATATACGAAAAATCATGGTTTTTCTGTTAATAACCACCATGTCACGTACTTGGGGCATCGTACACAACTTCACCCATGTCGCATATCAAGTCAGATAGGGTGGCTGTGGGGCCGAATGCAAAAAGAAACCATTCTAACACAAACATCTACCGTTAATCATGCGTAGAAATCATTATTAATTACATGCTCTAATTTGTGGATTTACATACCACTCATCATATCCACATATTTGACTATTCTCATCAATTCAATGGCCTTATGGCCTTCCTCTCTAGTCCATTCTTCCACATATTTGACTATTCTCATCAATTCAATGGCATTATGGTCTTCCTCTCTAGTCCATTCTTGTTCTAGACTTTCGCAAACCTTCACATATCACTAATTAATGACACAACAAAACACAAACTTTAGAGAGAAAGCATACCTTATAATTCAACAGCCTTATGGCCTTCATCACAAGCTTTTTTCTCTACTCCAAATCCTCACCAAATTTCACTAGTGTACGGTGTGTTTTGATGGTGAGATAAGAGGATTCCCTCACTCGCATCAGAAATCGGTTTCATTCAATCCTCTCTAAATTTTGTGCCACAAAATTCTCATACCATGAACAAACGTCTTTAGTAAAAGATGTGGACTTCTCACTAGCTTTGTATGCCACATAAAAGTTGCATTCAAGTCCAAAGCTCTTAATTAATGATGTT
The DNA here is from genome assembly GCF_001531365.2 of Cynara cardunculus var. scolymus. Classification (NCBI taxonomy): domain Eukaryota; kingdom Viridiplantae; phylum Streptophyta; class Magnoliopsida; order Asterales; family Asteraceae; genus Cynara; species Cynara cardunculus. Next base: position 5,780,112 of record NC_037540.1, read on the forward strand.
TCAGAGTGTGGACATCATTTAGGTCAAATTTCTAGGTTCACCATATGAGCATAGTTACGTTATTAGGTTTTACATATTACAAATTAATAATCATCTTATATATCTCAAGCAAATGAGTTAAATGAATAGTGAGAATCAGATTGTGATACCTAAGAAACATTACTTCAATTAAGTCAAATCTTAATGAAAAATGTCCCATCAATAAATATACATGTATGACGTGTTTATATTCATTCTTAAATTTTTTACAGAGTCTACTAAAGTTTTTCAAAGCTCAATATGGTTTTTTTTTTGTGGAGAGGAACTCATTCAACTTAAATTGACATAAAAAGATAAAAAGCACGGTAGAAAATGCTTTTTAATTTATAATTTGACATCCAAAATATGTAATGATAAGAAAGTGGGCCTCGTATGTGTATATACGTATATTTTAGTGTATGTATAGAGTGTTACATACATGTCAGAAAGTGTGCAAATCTACAGCTCCCACTAGGATGGGGAGGTTATGGGTCAGTGTTAATGAGGCATGGATACACTTGATCGATAAAGACAAAAAGGTAATAACAACAGAGATAAATGTAAAACACAACTTATTCAATATATCTTATCTCAATTAATTTTATTGTGTGTTTTTAAGAAATCAATTAATTGAGATTTAGCTACTTAATTAATAACCATGTTTTGGTATTTTTGACTACTTTTTAAATCTAAGCAGGATAATATGCTCGTCAATATCCTTATCCTCTTAGATACTTCAATAGTGCAATGTCACTTCTATCATTTTGTACGTGTGGAATAGGAAAATGTTGCCAATTGTTGCATTCATCATTTTAAGAAGAAAAAAATGTTTTATTTTTATTTTTGAAATATATAATATTTATATACAACAAATATTTTGAATATACTTATCACTTTTTATAATTTTATGGAGCATATATATACGCAACGAAAGATATCACGATTTTCCAAATTACTATTTTTATTCAATAAGAAAAGGCAAGAAATGAATATGTATTATGTAAATTACAAATGTCGATCAATATTGTGTATAATATATATATATATATATATGTGTGTGTGTGTGTAACGGGGGTTGGTTTTTTTGTTAACTTAATAAATGATGTTAATTTTGTGAATCAATCTTAACCCTTCATCTTGAAAATTTATGATCTTACATTTATTATCGCATTCTTATAATAAATTAGAATAAGATGAATTATAGACATAAATAAATATTTATGAACATGATGAGTATGAAATAAATCATAAAGATTTTTGTAACGTCCATGTTTTATGTTAAAAAAACACATGCACTATATAGTCTAGTTCATATATGAAATAAATGTGGAATGATATCTGGTTCATTTATGAACAAACATCAAATTGTGCTTATAAACAATGTTGATGTGTTTACTTCTGAACATTGTTCATTTTTTTTCAAAATAATTGGTAATCTGTACATACCTACTTTGCATTACGTGTGTGATAATTTGGTTCACATATGAACCCAATATTTTTTAAAATGTTGAAACGAGAGTGTTCACTTATGAACAAGTGTTTACTCATGTATGTAACCAATAGTTAATTTGAATAATTAAGAAACGTAACTGACAATTAATTTGCATTAAGAAAATATCAAATAAAAAAAATACATGTTTACCTTCATTAAATAAATTCATCATGTGCATCAACCAAAAATATATTTTGTTTCTTATTGGTTCATTGAAGTTTGTAAAATTAACACCTATTAATTGGTTAATGAGATATTTAAAATAACCCAAAATACGAAAGGGTAGTTGTCATGGAAGTCATTTGGGAGCAGGGTAGGCATGGAAATTGGCCCCGATCCGTCGGGGAACCCGGTCCACCTGTCCCGATCGGGGATGGGGATTCCCCGTTAAACCGGGTCTCGGGGACGGGGACGGGGATCCCCGTTTGGCTCAAACCGGGGATGGGGACGGGGACGGGTATCACACTCCCCGCCCTGCCCCGTATATATATATATATATTAATTAATTAATTATATTATATATTATTTATTTCTATTAAATGGGTAAATGGTAATTTCTATTTCAATATATTTTGGATATTACTCAATATGTTTTGGTATATGTGACGTTAATTTTTTTTAGATTAAATTTTTTTGTTTTCTTTTCTATTGTTAATTATTATATAATGATGTATATTTTTTGTATTAAATTAAATTCCTTTTGATTTTAGGTTTATTGGAAAAATGTGAGATTTAAATATGTGTAGCGTCTCAAACATTTGATTTAATTTTTTTTACACAAACATGAAAAAAAATCTCCATTTCCCCGTTGGGGATCCCCGTTCCCCGTTTGGGACGGGGATGTGATCAAAATCCCCGGTGGGGATGGGGACGGGGACAAAGATTGAGGATCGGGGACGGGGACGGGAATTGGGGTCCCCTCCCCATTACCATCCCTAGAGCAGGGTATATATGTTACCCCAAGGCTGCACAGTTTATGGTAAATACCATCTTTTCATTAATTTGCTGGTCCGAATGCAACAATACATGTAGTTTGTAAATTTATAGTGCTATTTAGAACGTCAAGAGTAGTTGTGTAAATATATATATGTGTTGTTTATAATGCATACAAGTTAATTTTGGTGACTGGCTGGTATTGTGATTGTCCATATATTGTGTTATTTTATTTATTAAAAACAGATAATTAGGGTCGCCCAAATTTACATGTGTTCAGGGTCTTTTTATCGACTTATGTAAAAGTATAGCCGAAATTATATATGTTCAAACCATTAATTGTTTGGTTTTAGGTTCAAATCATTAATGGTTTATGTTTAGTTTCAGATTGTTAATCGTTTTAGGTTTAGTCCATTTTTGTTCTTAACATATATTTTATGTTATCTCATGATTTATGCAATATAATCAAAAAATTTGGATGTAACATAGCTTTCAAAAAGATTGGAACGTACCTGCAGATAATATATGGATGAAGATTTTCAATTGACTGTTGTTGAAATTTTTGAAAAATGTTAATCACATTCTGTTTTCATACAATGTAAGATAAGTATCAGAAGGCTATGGTCCGAAAGTATGGTTGCCTATCCACCTAATGATACAACCATATATCTGAGAGCGAGTGTGCAGGATGGAAGAGAAACGGGAGGCAATTTTTGGCGTTGGTACCTGCTAGGATTCGAACTTTGTGATGATGGGTTCGTCAGACACGTCAAGTACCAATAGATTGTATGTTGGCTTGAGTTCAAACAAGTTTCGTTTATTCTTCTTGATTAAATGAACACCTCATATACTCATTATGTGTTTAATATTTGCAATTATTACGGTTAAAGAAAAACTCAATAGATCAAAGAAGAACAGGAAGAGAGCGTGCCAAGCATGAAGCCGAGCGAGAAAGAGAGAGATCGGCCAAGTCGTAATTGCCTCAATATTTTCCAACTCCACTCCCTCTCTTGGTTATCTAGATTACAACTATCTTTTGATTTCTAATAATTTGTAATGAATTTACATATTTTGGTGATAATTTGATTTTAGTTCGGAAATTTGCCGTAACTTTTTTATTACGTATGAGTACAGAAAAATACAGGAAATGCGTATTTTTTAAATATAAAAAATATAAAATGGTAACGGATTACCAACAGTCGTCCATCTTTTCTATTATTAAAGGTAAATTGTTGATGTATTACGTGTAACGACTCTGAAACCCAAACCATGAGTAATCAATCCGTAAAAGGAGCCTTAGCAAATCCCTCAGTAACATGTCATCTTGGTAATCTCTTTGTAAATTGTCGATAAATCATGGTTGTATGTTTTATTTTAAATTTGATATATATGTACAAGTTTAAAATCACGTCTACGACTTATATCAATAGCATTTCCCTCGGAACATTCTTAAAATCGTAGGTAAAGCTTGTCATTAAAGATTATAGATCAAGGCGTTACCAACTGTTTAATTAACACTTGACCTAATCTAAAATCAATCAAACTTGAGATTAGAATTAACACTCTTTTATCATTTTATGTGTAATTCTTTTCATAAAAACATTATCATCAGAATTGACACTCTTTCGATAAAACTTGACCTAATCTCAAATCAATAATTGATTAAGCTTTTTCTTAATTCATAGCTGGACCTAATTTTTCCATCGCCAGTGTTGATAATGATTTTGTATTGTTTTTTAATATACTGAAGAGACGAAGACTTTTCCACCAAAAGAAAATTCTTACATGGTCCCATTGATTTGTCATATCTTCTTCTGTCTTTTGCTGTGGAAATTGAAAGAAGAATAGAGGTTTCCCATAATTCCATTATTGCCATTCAACATGGACCATTTCCTACCCAATTACCTGGCCCTGGATCAACGTCTTTCCACAGTGCTGGGAATCCCAAACTACGTAAAGAATTTGAAAACTTCCTGGTGGCCTCATGTTTCTTCTTGTACCACAAATTAAATGTGTAAATAAATATGCATTGGCTAATTGTGAAATGAAAGCGATTGCATCGACTAAAAGTCTAAAATAGAACATAAATTATTCTCTAAACAAAAGGATAGGTAAAATAAAACAATTAAAAGAAACTGAATAATTAGGCTCTTACTCTTTTCCACAACTTCTAGCTTCTAGATCAGGGATGGACCTATGTGGTTCATGTGGTGGTACGAGCCACTATTTCATTCCTCCTTCATATTGTAAATAATTATAGGGCCGTGAAAAGTGTCACTGTATCAATTTGTTGAATGCTACCATATATATTTTGAAACTAATAACACAAGTTTACTTTGATAGAGTTGGTTTGCAAGACGTTTCTTACTCTCTAAACCTGAGTTTAAATCTTATTTGTGTCATTTTCTTAGTTTTTAACTTTTAATTTCAAATTTATTATGCTTATGAAGAAAAAATTACAATAAAGACTTGAACACAACACCTCACATATGAACAAAGAATTGAACTAACCAACAGACTAATGATGATTTTATAAAAAATATCTATATATTTGTTTCTTATAATAAAAAAGTGTGACCACCTAAAAAGTTGTATAGGTCTGCCTCTGTTCTAGATGTTCCAATTTCATGGGTCGTATATGCATGGCTATTATTTTCTTTATTGTGGGAGTTGAACCATTTGCTTTTACCAATCATATAGATTGCACTTGGTAGAAAACAATCTTTTTCATAAGTTATGAGAAATAGAATTTATCTGTCTCCTAATATACCATATCTTCTCTTCTTTTACTAAAAGTGGTAAGAACCCAGAAAGTTTTTATAGCAAGTAAGTGAGAAAATTGGGGCTATATATGCATGCAATATATGAGCGAAGTCAAGATTTATGACTTCCAAAGCTGAAATTGCATTTGCATGTCAAATAATCTGAATAAGGGTGTTGTCGAATAAATCCATTTTCGGTTAATTTGTACATTAAAAATATAAAAAAGATAATTGATGATGGGGTGTGTGAAAAAATTTAGACAATGTTTATTTAGTGATATGAGCTTAATTTACAATAAGGTTATTTTAAATGAAACCATATTCGTGACTTAAGCCCATACTCCTATTATTTAATTTCTGTTCATACAAATGAACTTGGCCTAGGGACATACATAACAGTCGCTAAAAATTTGTGATCTTCCATTGTTTTCAATTTTCTTGTTAGCTAAAATTATGGTACTTTAAAAATTAAAATGGTCTGCTTAATTATTTTCTCCACGTAAATTCTTTAATTTCTTAAACATCCACAGTACTCATGGCTTGAAAAAACTTTTCAACCTAGCTTGTTGAAAACTTCGACCATTATGTCGCATTGCTGACTTTTTTTTTTAGTCAACATGAGTTTTAGGTCAACTTTAGAATAAAGAATTCGTAAAACACCAAAATAGAAATATATGAAAAATGTTTGAATTAAGACAAAGTTTTATCATTTTTATATGGAATTTCCACTCCATATTTGATAAAACTAAAAAATGTTATATATTAATTATTTTATCAATGCTATGTAACAGAAATACTTATTTGACTCCGTGATCGATTGATTCTCTGCATATTTATTTTTAAAATTAAAGACAAGTAGAAATAAAAATATATAAAAGTATACACAAAAGATATACCAAATAGAACAGAAAAAGAAAAAGAAAAAGGATAGTTCCTGGCACATTGAGCGTGCACTTTTATTCCTCTTTTGATGTGTAAATTTTAGAAAAATCCATTTATTTTTCTCTTACGAAAGTAGACTTGGGATCATATAAGAGCAAGTGTTTTTCGTAAGATCCATATGATCAATTCTCAATCTTTGGATTGAATCTACAATCTGAACATTCATAATCACAAAATTGCCACGAGACTTCTCAATAATCATAAAATTGTCACCGTACAACTTTAGACCAGTAACTTATAAAGTTGATCAATAAATATAAATTGGTCTTACGAATCTAACGAAAAATCTTTGGTCTCACGTGAACACAACCCCACGAAAGTTATAGCCAAAGTTATTATGTTCAATTCATATGTCATTGAAAAGGATTTTTCATCTCTATGTTATTGAATAAAATAACTTTAGTGTGTATATATATATATATATATATATAGAGGAGTGATCATATGAAAACCGCCCTCATTTGTGTAAATCGTGCAAACCACCTTCATCTGTCGATTTCATTGTTTAATCTTATAAAATGTTTTCATGAAATTGTTTCATATAATACTTTTTTTGATGAAGTTGTTTCATATATG
>NC_037540.1:5786944-5793304 GCF_001531365.2 Cynara cardunculus var. scolymus
AAAATGAAAAATTATGATTGGTTGAATGCGGTTTGCACGGTTTGTACAAATTGAGTAGTTTGCATTTGATCGCTCCCCTATATATATATATATATATATATATATATATATATATATATATATATACTTGGGATCATGTGAGACCAGCATGTTTTCGTGAGATCCGTGAGACCAACATTTTACACTTGAAACTTCACAGCAAAATGCTGTGAATGTGACTTTTTAAAACCTTCACAGTGTTTTTGCTGTGAAGGTTCGACTTTTTTTAAACCTTCACAGTGTTTTTGCTGTGAATGTTACGTGTAAAAATGTGGTCTCACGGGTCTCACGAAAACAGGCTGGTCTCACGTGAACCCAACCCTATATATATATATAGGGGCTTAATCAAATGATAACTGATTAGTTTGTGGTAACTGTGAGATCCAATCTCAATCACAAATCAACGGATAAATTAGAAAATTAATAATTATGGTAGTTTGAGTTAAAATTATAATTAGAGAGCATTATAAGTATTTTTAAAAAACTCCTCTCTCATCTTTCCGACCTCCAACCTCCGGCCTCCGGTGAACAAAAATCCGGCAGATACCAAATAATCACAAAGATACACAATGTGATACCCATTGTGATATACTGTGATACACAATGTGATACCCATTTGGGTATCACAGTATATCACAATGGGTATCACATTGTGTATCTTTGTGATTATTTGGTAACTGCCGGATTTTTGTTCACCGGAGGCCGGAGGTTGGAGGTTGGAAAGATGAGAGAGGAGAGAGGAGTTTTTTAAAAATACCTAAAATGCTCTCTAATTATAATTTTAACTCAAACTACCATAATTATTAATTTTCTAATTTATCCGCTGATTTGTGGTTCAGATTGAATCTCACAGTTACCACAAACTAATCAGTTCTCTCTTGAATAGACCCCTATATATATATATGTGTGTGTGTGTGATGAATATTTGAGATTTTTATAGTGAAAGAAAATTAAAATACGTACGACATTAATTGAAAATGTTTATTCTTAACAGCGATTTTTATTTATTGTTAATTTTTTTATCAAAATGGTTTTTAGGGAATAATAAGTAATATGTAAAAGAATTATATATTAAACTTTCTTGAAGGAAAAATTTACTTTAAAGTTAGAAGCCTGGATGATAAATTATTTGTTTATGAGAACGTGTGAAATTCCACAAAAACCACATGACACTTTTAGGTTTTGTAAGTCATATTTTAACTATTAAATTATTTATTTTAGTAGTTATTTTATTTATCAAATTATAAGTTGTTAAACTTATTAGATTAATTTTATTATTTTAATAGTTAATATCCCAACTTCTATTACAAAAATATATAACAAAAAAATGTGCAAGTATTTTCGTTATTATTAAAATATAAATCATGGGTAAAATAATTTGATATATCTTTATTAAAATATACATAATTAAGATATATTTTTAAATTATAAATAATTTTTGATATAACTCTAAATATTGTTTCAGAACGTGGTTATATTTTTTTTATAAAATAGTTCTACACCCGTATAAATATAGAAAACCGATAGCGAAAATATAAAACAATTTTTTATTAAAAAATTAATTTAAAATCTATATTGAAATAAAATAAGAATTACTAGTGATGGTTCAACATGCTCTTTTTTCTAATTTGAAGACCTAGTAATAATGCAATATATATTATTCTCAAATAAAAAATAATAAAAAGTCTGTTTTCTGATGATATAATTTATTTAAATAATTTTAGATTTAAAATTAATTATGTAGTTTATTTTAGTACCAATTAGTAATTAATTTAATTTATTGAATTAAAAAATCTTTAAAAGATTGAACATTTGCAACATTAATTAAACCATCAAAAATTTATGATCCGATGTACTCCTAACTCTTGCTAGTTCTATGTTCTTATAAAATTTGCCATTTCAAAAAAAAATATTTATAAATTTAAAATTGAATGATGATGAACTAAATAATACATAATCCTTAATAAATTATGTTGAAATCTTTATTTAAAAATGTTTTATAATATGATAATAGATAAAAAAAAATGTAATTAGAAAACTGATTTGACAAATTTTAAAGTCATAAAAATACCTGCAAGTGGATGTTGGCATCTTCAGTTATCCACCGACTCATGCCAGCTTGCTCCCTCCATGAACCCCCAACCCCCCACCTTCTTAGATAGATAAGTTCCTGACTTTTGCAATTGTCTCCAGTTTAGTTCATCCTCTGCCAATGGTCCTTCTACTTTACATAGCCTTTACCACTTTCTTACAAAAATCCTCTTCTTTTTCCCGTTATGGTTATATCGTTTTATCATAGTACGTTCTCTTTATCCTCACAACTCAGTATCATCAATATTCTAGAACCACTCCAACTACTACTAGCCCATGCCATTCAACAAACCATCGTCCGATTAAAGGTCACAATAATATTAAATTCTAGGTTAGGGTTCAAGAGACCTCTAATGTAATGTGTAATCTTATAAGTTATAACCCCCCATTTTTAGGATATGTGGTTTTCTCCTATTTACCTTAATTAAACCGACACAAACCAAGAACAATGTATCATAGATATTGCAGAAGAGTCATAGAGACGATGCTACAAAGCTTTTTCAGATATATATGTTGGCATGCATGCAAACTGTGATGTTAATGCAAGATAATTAAACTGGATTTTACTAAAAGCAAAACCATCATGCATATAAATATTTTCTGATTTTTTCTAAAAGTGGTTTATAAATATCTTATGCTAAAATTACTTATTGAGGCTTGATTTTATTTTGTATAGTATATGGTTTTTAATTATTTTTGTAGTTGTGGTATTTATGATGAAGTCAATCTAAACATTCCCATGTTATTTAGAGAAGTCAAAAACAAGGCGGTCCATCTTTGCCCCAACACCTCTCCATCCCTCATTATAAATAGCATATCCACCAAGAAAGAGAATCTAATACATATCATGGCTAGCCATAAGGGGACTTGTCCGTACAACTAGAAGATGGGTTCAAATGGAAGTATTCGAAATAATATTCATTTGTCATGCACTACCATCCAAATAAACCACATCTTTTCCAGATTCAAAATTAGAGAAAATATTGTACATAAATGTAACCACTTGCTTCCAAAATCAAATAGTTTATCATCTAATAATTTTTTTTTTGAAACCCGCTATCCATCATGAAAAGGGGTTTCTCCGTAATAAATTATATGTTTTCTTTGTTCAATAAAAGTTAGATCTGCTGAAAAATGGTGTGATCAAGAGCCCTCGTGGCACAATCCTTGGTTTGAATTATATACCTAACTAAGGGGTTGTTTGTTTATATCTTAATAGTTTCATTAAGAGGCAACATCTGAATCGTTAAGAGGTGAATCTTGTTTGACAAAAAAAAAGTTTGCCTCTTAATGGTTCTAAAACCATCTGAATGATTTTGTATCTTGAATCTCCCTTAACCATTAAGAGCCCTAATTTCATTGTACACAATTACCAAACAATTATATTTCATTTTGCACTATATATCATGAGAGCCTTTTAATCATTCCGGCCACTTAATCATTCTGCACCAAACCATTCAGTAATTGTCAAACAAACCCTAATGATCTTATCTTAAAACCAACAAACTGTAATGATCTTATCTTAAAACCAACACACTACTCGCCTCATATATATGTCTATGGATCGATTGCATTAATAATCTTAATTAGATGACTAACATACTCAAAACATGTAATTTCCATGTAAATGTGTAATAACTGCCTATAACTCTCTCAAAGCTCAACATTGAGCAAATTAAACCAGACAAATATCCCAAGACTCTTCTGAGTCAAAACCGAGCCAATAAGTCAACAACTTAATTAATTGAATATCCAATAAAAGTCAATATAAATCAATAAAATGTGAATGCCCAACGTGTATATATCTCATATACCGAAATGTTTGAAAATCATCGACACTAACTCAAAGGCGGGGCAAAATCCCACAAGGGGTATTTATCTCAAATCCAAGCCTATAAGCTCTTCCACTTGTTTGACTAATCGAAAACAGGTTACTATAAACTTCAAAATGCATTTAAAGAATTTAATAAATATCAGGACCCAAAATCATACAAAATTAAATCATGCATATTAAATGAAAGATTTATAAAATCAATATACCAAAAATAAATTAACATCATATTTTCCTCATAAGATGAACAAATCATTGAAATCTCCCTCACTTTATGATTCATTTATCAAAATACACAAAAGTCCTAAATTTGGGACTTTGGATGTTGGTCTTATACATGATTTGTTTGTAGAAGGGGAGTTGAATATACAAAAACAACAGATATCAAGGAACTCTAGAAATACAAATCAAAGAGAAAAAAGACAAACCTAAGTAAATGCAATTTCTATTATTGTCTTTGTTTTTCACCTTAATTAATACAACAAAACGAGATTTTTGATGGTGGTTCTAAACACTCATATCTTGTATATACACACAAACATAAACTTATGACACACATATAGAGATGAAGATGGAAATGGTTGATAATGTGGGGGAAGACGAGGTGTTCACACATATACATACATAATAGAGGCAAAACACAAAGGTTTCATCGTTATAGGTGACTGGAGGGGTAGGGAAGGGAGTTCTCTCATATTTGGGTCAATGAGGATCACGAGAGTTATGGTGTGTAAAAGGGGAAGGGAACCACAAATGTTGTGTGTGTAAAGGGACCGAGCACCAAAAATGGTATGTGTGAAAAGAGAGAGGGATGTCAAAAATACTTTTTAACTATTAAAAGAACTTATATCTAAGGAGGAAGTGGGACCGGCGAACCCATTGTGGTCGACGAGGTTTACGATTGGAAATGAAAAGGGGTGAGTGGGTAACATAATATAATAATATTTTGTTTAAATTCCTAATTGAAAACTAAAATAAATGAAATTTTTTATACGTTGTGGAGTTAATGGACCTTGTTAAGACGGTTAGCCAGATGAAACAAAATGATAATCACAAGGACCAAAAGTGTAATATTAATTTAAAGTATGAATTAGACTTCACAGTGAATGTGGAGCATAGAAACCCAAAGTGTAATTTAGTGAAGAATATTTGTTAAGAAATGAAAATTTTAACTGACATTAAAAAGGCCTTCTTTCTTTTTGCTTTACTTTTTTTTTTTTTTTTACTTTCTGTCAAAAGCTTTGTAAAGAATGACAGTAATGACATATTTGTTCATGGCAATATAACCTCATTTTAAATAAATAGAGTGCCCAAAATATGGGGATATTAAATTTAATATAATTAAGTAATTAAGTGTTCATATCTTCTAGTCATCCTCCCAATTTATGACCCATTCTATACAATCAGGATAATTATACAAAATATCGGTTAAACATGTTGTAATGTCTTCATCTATATAAACATGAAAAAGAACATCAATCCTATATAGAACATGTAATTACATTATAAAATTACAGAATATGTTAAAAGATTTAGAGCTCGATAATTAATATATATACTAGAAAGTAAAAAATAATTAAAAAAATGATATACCTAAGACTATTTTTGACCCAACCACAAAAAATAAAACACTAGTAATACAAAAAGATTGTGGGTCCATTTAGTGGCAAATCCCGGGTCTTTGCCTAGTGGGGGCATCTTTAAAGTAGATTAAAGGCCTGTAAATTCATACGATGTGTTTTTAGCCTAATTCCACGTTTCAATATATTTTTCAAGGATTTTTGGTTGATTTCAAGGGGTTTTATTTATTTATTTTGAGGGACTTTTTCGAGGTTTTTTGGTTGATTTTGAGAGTTTTTTTTTATATATTTTAGTTGATTTTGAGAGAGTTTTTTTATTGTTGGGGCCCTAACGAGAAACTATTGGGAGGAACCATTAATCTTTATTTTTTTAGTGTTTTGATGGTAGATTAAAAATGAAAATATTTCTATTTTTATATTTTTAATGTTGGACTAAAAATGCCCAAAATCATCTTCAAAGGAATATAAGGAAATGTAAGTTACAAACGTGGGTCAAATATAACTAGAACGCTTACTTTGCAACACCTAACACCACGCTGTACAATAACTTTTAACGCAATTAATTTATATATTAATATTTTACAAGTAAAAAAAATAGAAAATACGGGAGCTCCTGAGAGGTCACGTGCGCCGGCACCACCTGCACGTACTAGGGCCGGCCTGACTTGCATAAATCTAAAACTTGAATCTTCAATCATGATTCATACTCTATTTTGTTGATTGTCTCTCTCAATTTATTTTACGGTTTTGAGAAAGATAAAAATGAGTTGGCTATTATTTTATCTTTATATATATATATATATATATATATATATATAT
>NC_037540.1:5793469-5800185 GCF_001531365.2 Cynara cardunculus var. scolymus
AATGATAACAATATTTAAGATACTTATATTTAAAATGAAGAGATAATATACTTAATAAAAAAAATGAGGTGTTTTATCTCGGATGTGTGTTTATTGGATACTCATATGAAGGGTTTTAAAATTTTAGATATTTTAGAAAATAAACATAATTGTTTTATCACTATATAGTATTTACTATATTTATTTGCAGATAGTTATATGAATTCAAAAACATGGAGCTTGAATAAATTGTACTTGTGCTTAATTAATTTGAAATCTTGAATTTTAAATAATATGCATTAATAAATGGTACTTGATGCATAAGAAGTTAGGACTGTTCATCCAAATCGTCAAACTGCACAAACCGTTCACACCGAACTGCACCATACCGTGAAACGCATATTTTGTATATTTTTTAATTTTATATAACACACACACATAAAATAGTTTATTATTTGTGTAATATTTTTGGACTTTTACTTTTTGGAATTTCAATTCAATCCAATATGACAATTGGCAATATCAATAAATAACGTTCAATTTAGTATGAAGTTTATTCTTTTTGCTTTTTAATTATACAATATGTATTTGAGAATCAGATGTATTGGAACTCTTTATTTTTTTGGACTCCGATCATTTTATCATTGATTTTATAATGTATTTTCAAACTTACAATCATTGAACTGTAGACATACAATGCGATAGGTATAAACAGCATAAACCACACCATGCAATGAGATTTGAGGTTTATGTGGGGCGATTTGTTGTTCGGCAAAATGCTTAAACCGCATATGCGGTACGGTTGCAGTTTAGTCCCAAACCGCACCGCAACCACCACTATGAATAGTAGTTTTTAAGAGTTTATCTTAAAGGCTTTATAATATAGTACAAATATCTTTAATTATGCATGAAAAACAATAAGGGAATTAAAAAAACCTCTACAGTTTTCCAAAAATTAATAATTCCCAAGTTGCGACAATAAATATCTAGTGTTGCACCAACGAAGTTTTTTTTGACAGAGGTGGAAGTTGTGGTTGTCATGGTTAAGTTTAGAGGGGTGGAAGTTGTGGTTGTCATGGTTAAGTCGGGGACTAAGGTTGTTTGGACACTTTAATGAGAGAAAGAGGGCGGCTCTAACAAGAAGGATCGAAAGCCAACAGTTTCAAAAAAGAGGAAGGACGGGGGAAACCGACCGAAAAGGACATGACGGTGTTAGGTATTTCCAAGGACATGATCTCAAATATAAGTTGTTAATTGGTGGGGCAAGAGTAGAGTAATAAATTAAGGGGACATGTAGGTAGCATAGACGAAACGAAGAAAATGCAGATGTAGAGAAATAGGAGTAGGGTTTGGGAGCCAATGGTTTTGCTATCATAGTCCTAACCTAGACTAGGGTTCTAGTTTTCTCTAGAAATTTACCATATTGCCATGTACCTATAAAATAAGTTAGAAGGGAAGTATAAATTGTTTATTAAATATGATTTAAAATAATACAATTTGACAACTAATTTAATGGAAAAAGAAGAGGCATTAATGGACCCCACTTCCATTGTTTAAATTGTTTCTGACATGAATGCGTAATTATGTGATGATGACCCAATTTTCACTTATTGTAATTAATGTGAATCACCACCAGGAACAATATGTGGTATATGTAATTTGTCACGTGTATATCCTTTAATAAGAAAACAATTAAAAAAACATGTTCATGACTTGCAGTGTTTTTGTTAACAGATGGTACAAAACAAAAGACAAGCAACACTAGTTTTGGAATAATACAAGTCTTACTAAATAATTATTTTTATAATAAATACAAAAAGGTTTAGTTGTATTCTAATTTTATAAATATTTGGATTTTTTTTTATATCTAAAACGTTAATCATAATAAATAATAATCTGATCATCTTTTATAAATATTTATATCATAATAAATAAACTTTTATCATTTTCATAAATTTCTCATTTGACTGTTTAATTGGTACAAATGTTATATATATAGACATCAACTTAATTGTTCTATTTAACATTTCAAAATTCAAGAATTTAACTTCTATAGCCAGTGGCGGACTTGCTACGTAAAAGGTGGGGGAAGGGCCCCCATTAAAAAATAAAGAAAATGATTTTTTTTCTGGGTTAAAAGTTATTTTTTTACTTTCTATTATGGTTCTCCTCAGTAATTTCTTGTTAGGGCCCATACCAACTAAAAAAAGTATCTCGAAATCAACCAAAAAACTGAAAAAGTATTTCGAAATCGATAAAAAAAACCTTAAAAAATCTCTCAAAATAATCCAAAAAATCTCTTGTATTGGTGGAATTAGGCTAAAAACATATCAGGCGATTTTGTAGGCGTTTAAACTACCTTAAAGATGCCTCCACTAGACCAAAATCCTGGATCCGCCATTGCCTATAGCTAACTCTTTTTTAGTAATGTGTATTATGGCCAAAGGTTGTTGATTGTTGAATGCGAGAACATGAATCATTGATGATTATATCATTTGTTTTGTAATTTAAATTCCCATCCACCTTTGGGGTGTATAGTAGAAGTGAAGCGAATCGGGTCATGTGACGTACAAGTCCATCACAAAGGCATGCTCCAAGTACATGTTTATGGTAACGTGGTTGTCATCATGATTCATCAACAATTACTCACCTCTCCAAGTGGATTAAATAAAATAGTGGTGTTGTTATACCCATCTTAATATATAAATCAAAATCAAACTAAAAATCCTACATAAAAAAGATAATAAAATACTTTTGATGTTGAGGGAAAAACTACTAAACGTTTTCATTTTGATTGATTAAGTCACTGAACATTTTCTTAGTAACTAAATCATCGGACTTTTAAAAATTGGATACCTACATCCTGTTAACCCAAAAATTTTTACATTAATCGACTAGTAAAAGCTTAATGCTCTATTTATTTTTATTAGGGTCTTAAATCATTCAAAATGTGAAGGTTTAATGGTTTTTTTCATTTAAAAAAATAGTCCAGTGACTTAATCATTCAAAATGAAAAAGTTTAATGATTTTTTCATTCAAAAAAATTAGTTTATGGACTAAACCATTCAAAATGAGAAATTTGTTGGGTTTTTTGAACTTTTACCTATTTTTAGCTATGCTTTATGATGAAATGTTTTGGTTCGTACTCATGTGTTAGAGATAATTCCGGTCTAACCCTCGTTTTTATAGAATTGAAAATGTTTTTCACGGAAGTTCCACGTTGAGAGCTTTAGCAAGGGCAAGGGGAAAGTATAAGCTGGAGGATTAAAGAGAGGACCTATTCTCTTAGCTAGTTAGATGTTTTGAGTTTTGGTTTAGACTCAAATTCTGAAATAATATAAGCGGTAGCATTTTCTTTCCGCCGTGACTCTTGAGAAGATTGGGACTGTAGACCTTGTTTTAGTAATTGTATTTTCGGTTTGGCAAAGGCTATTTTATGTAGATCCCGATTGGTACAATAGACACATAAGCTAAAAGTAATGGCTCTATTGGCAATCTTCGGCGATACAAAATGTAAATTAGTTATACAAACGTGTTCTCTACACCTCATACCTCTCGTGATATATATATATATATATATATATTTCAGTCTTGTATAAATCTCAATTACATCAAGTGACAGATGATATTATAACTAACAACATGAAAATGTTCATCTTACGTAAGTGGTTTTTACGTGGACTTTTATGACTTATAGAAAAGGTATCCAAGAATTTAGGTGTTTTCATTTTTAGACTTTTATGAGATGATCTTGGATTTGTATATGAAGTTATCCATATATTCATAATGAATTATACCATAAAATTAACTAATACTAATGATTAATTAATCACAAAGGGGCACCACTCGAATAGGACAGGCCATGAGAACCATTTATCAAATTATTTAATCATGCATGTGTGTCCACCAATTTCCGTTTGAGATAGAGACCACCGAATTAAGGATAATAAAGGAGAACCAATCTTTGCACGTTTTTGTTGCTAATGGTTTTTTTTTTTTTTCTTTTAATTATATAAATAAAAGGTAAAACAAAATCTATGATAAAAGTTATTGCTACGTAGGCCCAAAGTTTGATCATCACACCATACATCATTATCTACTCAACCGACAATTTCCATTTTTCTAAACCTTTTAATTATGAAAAGTTTGAGAGATTAGCTAAAAAACGAAGAATCCTGTGAAAAGAAGATTTAATATGGGAAGCGATCTACACTTTTTATCACCTTTAATCTCAAATCATCAACCAATCGTGTTTGATACGGAGATTGATTCAGTGAATCTTATTATAATGTGTATACAAGAGTGAAAATCATTTTTTACGTTTTTTATCTTAACTCTAATTTTCATTGAAACTCAATCATGAGTTAAATGCACCCCAAATGTGATGCTAAATGCACATTTATCTACTAAAATTCTTTTTACATATATCAATATCAAAACTTATTTTCAAAAAAATGATTTAACTTGATTCTGACATAAAATGAGGTGTATATACTATTACCCCAATTTTATGGTTAGTTTCTATATCACAATTTCTTATAATTAACATTAATCTATCCTTAAAATTACAATATTTTAGCTCTTCGACTTCTAAATTCTTGGTAATTATTATCATAAATATTCATTGAAATAACTTTGATGATACAAATGCTCAATCACTACAAAAATGCAGAGTATCAGCGAGGGAAAAATCCCTCGCAAATCCGTCGCTGAAAAGACAATCCGTCGCTGATCTGTCGTTGATACTTCGTCGGTCAAATAGTTGTAGGTAATGCTATCAGCGACGGATATCAGCGACGGATTTGCGAGGGATACTTTCAGCGACGGATCAGCGAAGGAAGTATTTTGCGACGGATATGCGAGGGAACTTCCAGCGACGGATCTGCGAGGGAACTTTCAGCGACGGATCTGCGAGGGAACTTCCAGCGACGGATCTGCGAGGGAACTTCCAGCGACGGATCTGCGACGGAACCTTCAGCGACGGATTTGCGAGGGAACTTTCAAGGACTTTCAGCGACGGATTTTCCCTCGCTAATCCGTCGCTAATTTGTATAAATTTAAAAAATATTTTTTTTGAAATTGCATAATTCTTGTATTTATTTATAAAAAAACCTAAAAATAATAATATAACAAACAAAAACTGTGAACAAATTTTAACTAACCAATTCATACGATTTAAAATATGGATTCATACAATTTAAAATATTCAATTCATACAATTTAATCTTCAAATACATACAATCTAACTATCGGGAGGTGTGGGAGGTGGGAAAACGTATCTTGACTGCCATATAAACGTAGCAAATAATCGGATAATGCGTCCTGTTGGGCTAATGCAGTAGCTTGTCTGGCCTGTTCGGCCTCCAAATCTGCCATATTCTTCCGTTCGGTCTCCAGTTCCTCTTCTACCCTTGCCAACTTCTCTCTCAACTCTGTTACCTGTAAATATTCAATATTCAACAAAATCAGTAATTTGTTTGCAATTTTAGTAATGAGAAAGTTTATAACAATATAACCAACGTACTTCCGCTCTTGACTCA
The DNA here is from genome assembly GCF_001531365.2 of Cynara cardunculus var. scolymus. NCBI lineage: Eukaryota > Viridiplantae > Streptophyta > Magnoliopsida > Asterales > Asteraceae > Cynara > Cynara cardunculus. Next base: position 5,798,989 of record NC_037540.1, read on the forward strand.
TATGATGACCCGCTACTGCTACATCTACCCGTCATAGCATAAGAGGGATCCTGGGTGGTCCCGAAACCAAATATTCGGCCTTTCTTCCGCCCTCCGACACTTTGCTCCCAAAGAGATGCCTCATCAGGGAGAGGGTTGTCGGTACTAGATTGTGACTCACCCCTAAGCGATTGAAATCGCTCCTATGGTTCATCAAAACAAAAACGGGTGAGGTTATGTATGTAGATATTTCAGCAGCATAACAACTATAAATCAAACATAACCAATGCATGTTTTTAACAACTAAGCATTCTAATAATACCAATGTTCGAAGTCACATTCTCAACCTACTTACTTAGCCTAATGTCTGCCCAACAATGGCAGCCCAAACTAATAGCATCACTATGTTTATTGAAATATATTACCTTAAACCTACCAAACGTATYTATTAACCAAAGTAATGGTTTTAGAAAACTTACATGATATCTAGCAGCTTTGGGGTAACTGAACTGAGGAGGATCGGTAGGCGGGTCGGACGAACCTTGATCGAACTTTCGGTTCGTGCAGTGAGTGCGCTCAAACACCTCAGTAGCAGTCGGCTCACGACCCATTACTTGTGCCTACATTAGACAATTAGGTTAAGTTGTTACTAACATAAAGAACGAATTACATTTTCAAAAAAGATTATATACTCACCATCCTGTCTCGATGTTGTGCAGTACTAATCGAGCCCCCAGTGTGTCTGGACGACACCCCCTCAAACTGGGTGTTCCGATTGGATCAGCGAGGGAATATGATTTTCGCCAATTCCCTCGCTGATCCCTCGCTGATCAGCGAGGGAATTATCCTATTTTCTTATTGTTCTTGTTTTTTTATGTGTTATATATACACATTTTATATGTAGGTATCGTATGTATTTGTGTTCGATTTTATTGGACCTTAACCCATTTAACTGGGCTTTGTTTGGTTTTATTGGGCCTTAATTCATTTACCCCGGCAAATTTGGAGGCTAAACCTGGCCCCACTTAAATGTCGCCAACACTCCCCTCCCAGGGCTCGAACTTGGGTTCATGGCTATTTTGAGTTTATCGGGGCTTAATAAACTTTATTCAGTTTTATTTGACTTTATTCGGTTTAATGGGCCTTAATGGGCTTAATTCGGTTTTATTGGGCCTTAATGGGCTTTATTCGGTTTTATTAATTAATTTTTGTAATATT
>NC_037540.1:5800683-5834948 GCF_001531365.2 Cynara cardunculus var. scolymus
TAATAAATAACTTAAAATTTAATARTCAATAATTAAAAGTTAATAAGTAATTAAATTAATAGTTAAAAAATAAAAAAATTGCGAAAATCAGATTCTCTCGCTGATCCCTCGCAGATCAGCGAGGGATCAGCGAGGGAATCTGATTTTTGCCAAACCTCTCGCTGATCCCTCACTGATCTGTGAGGGATCAACGAGGGATTGAATTTTTGGCACTTCCCTCGCTGATCCCTCGCTGATCAGCGAGGGATTCAGTTTTTGGCACTTCCCTCGCTGATCCCTCGCAGATCAGCGAGGGATTGAGTTTTTGGCACTTCCCTCGCTGATCCCTCGCTGATCTGCGAGGGATCAGTGAAGGATTGAGTTTTTGGCCTTTCCCTCGCTGATCCCTCGCTGATCTGCGAGTGATTTTTTCCCTTGCTGATGTTCGTCGCTGATACTTGGTTTTCTAGTAGTGAATCTCTCGATTGAAACCTTTTGTGTTAGATATAGGGGTGCTGATCGATCGAACGCAAACCGGATAATCATTTGGATCGTGTTTGTCTGTTGTCCAAGCAAAATAATTTGTCCCTACTAATTTTGGGTCTCACGAATCTCATATTAAGGTAGTTAAAATGAAAACAATAATCTCAAAGTCTTTAAATTCGAGTCCTTGTATATACGTAGATTTCACGTTTATATATTTATACAAGAGATTGATGTTTACAAGCGCTTAGACGGTTAATTTATAATTGTACAACAGCGACAAACCATAAACGAATAAAATCAAGTAGCAGCTACAACTAACTTAGAAGCTTTGAGTCAGAAGCACTACTCCTAGAACCAAGCGCTCAGAGACCCCCAATTCATAACTAATTCAAGAAAATTTCCAACCTTCTGGAATTCACCTGAAACGTCCCAAAACTTAAATTTCTCAAGTAAACTGCCAAGGGCGCGACTTTTAACCCCCACCTTGTGACGATCTAAGTTAATAGAGACAACATTGTGTCTGTGCACTCCGCACGTCCTAACTCACTTTGTGTTTGTGTTGTCACATAATCGGTCTCAATAAAGGTACAATCACACAAAAATGACTGATAACACTAGAATCACTACCATTAAGTCCAATAAAAAAAATTCAATATTTTGTTTAATTTAATTTACATTAACAATCTCTCGGTCATTATGATCGTTTGAGTCTAATAAGAAAAATGACCGCTTTACATCATTGGGGGTCTTATCTCAAATTAATAATATTTAAACATAATATCGTTATTAAATACTCTAATTATCAATTCAATCTTGTTCATCTTCAAGGTTGTATGTTATTTTTGTAACACCTTCTCTTTCACCATGAAAATATATGTTGTACTTCTCACTCATTATCATATTAATCAACATAAATGCCATCACAATATGCAACGGAATATTACAAATACTAAATCAATTCATAACGGAAGTCATTGCAACTGAAATTAAACATTGAATGTCTAAACGTCACTATTTCATCCCATACATGACCGAGATGACATTAAAATTGCTGAAATGATAAAGATTTCCTAGCACTCGACTAGACTTTCTCTATTCTCTTGTTACTACGTGTGTTGTCTTCTCGTAAGATACATGACATTGGTCAACTAAAATTAAGTTTAGTAGGTTCATGGTTTTTATACTAAAACATGTCATGCCGTTGGAATTTTACTAAAACTACTGAAAACACTTCCCTAAAACATGTTATAAAAATTCTAAAACACTGTTGAAACACATATTATATACTAACAATGAACGCATGGTACGAACACTGTGTAGAGTCCCTTGCGATGTATTTGTTATATATATTGGTTGCATTCTGTTGTCCTTTCTACCCTTTTTTTCGTGATTTGTTAGTTCAATTTTCTTTTAAGGTTCTAAGATGTTCTCACAGTACAACGGATCATCAATAAATATAATAAACAACTTTTGTACCATTGCAATTAAATACAAAACATAATTATAATAAAAATAAAAATAACAGTGATTACCTATTTGATGCTACAAATTCATATTTTCTTCAATACAGAATTGTGTTTTTCATCCATTGTAATCGTAAACTTATTTCATGTCGTCATCTAACCAGATAATGAAGGAAAAAGAGAGAAATAAACAAAGATGTTAGTTAATAACTAGAAAACGGATAAACGAAATCTTATTTAATTAAACGTATTTAACCACGAGGATAAGCATCGTATATTAGACCTATTTAATGTATTACCTAAGACCATATTCTTTGTTATTTCCTTCATACGCGATCAAGTACACCTATGAGTTGCAAGCGTAAATACTTTTTGAAATATATGAAGTGAGCAGTTGTGACTACTTTCTATATTAAAGTAATTACAAATTTCGGACGTGATCATTACCGTTACATCAATCAAATTTTTTATAGTTTATAATATATTACAATAATAGAGGGAGGTTTAAGGAAAAACCCCTAAAAAAAATAAAAATTGAGTTACATCATGATAACCGTTCATCTGAACAGTATGCATATCTACATACAAAAACAATAATTTAAAAAACTATATTTACATCAAATAATAAGATGCAACAATTCTTCTTGAATGGCCCACCTATTCGTCATGATTCTGACCTCTCTAGTGCTCATGATCGTAAGACATCTTTTTCATCAGCAATTTAAACGTTTTCTTTCATTTCATGATAAATTACAATGATTCTAACAATGACAAACTCAAAATGAACTTGATAAAATCGTTGCTAAATTGGTAACAACAAAAATCTTGATTCAAGGTCTACAATCTAAATTTCAGCTGAAGAGTTGCAACAAAAATTTAAAATATAACTACTGATATTTATTATAAAAACTAAAAAATTAAGTTCAAGACGACTATTCTTAATAGAAGGTATGTCCTCACTTCAAGCCTCTAGCTTAAATCTTACCTTTACTCTTGCTAGAGCTTTCAACATGGTATATCTTTGAAAAGGTTTTCAATTTTATAAAAGCAAGGATTAGACAACATGTCATAAAACATAAATGAATGCAACAAATACACACTTAAGTCATAAGGCACAAACATCTGTTGTAACAATTGAACACACTAATAGTTATGCACATCTATGACCAATCATTTGGATCACACTTACACTTAATATGAGCAATATAAAACAAATTCATGTGCTACATTCGGGTGCACACCGGCCCTTCAATAAAGCATTCACACACACTTGCATAGAGAAATCATACTCTGTAACCATTTATCATTGAATAAAAAGCTCACAACAAGAGTAATAAGGTATTGAACATATCTCACATGAAAACAAGTTATCATTACTCCGAAATAGTAAAAGGAAACTCACTGGAAGTCCAAGCCTAGTTGCACACTCCTAGGATAGACTTTCTCCAAATGAACGCCTGAAATAAGCTTACCAAAGAACTAGTCGTTACCAATATTAAACCCTCCAGTAGGTTACTAGTACTTCCCTTTAATATATGAACCCAAAATACAGCTCTAAGCCATCGCCTAAACAAAACTTGAGAACGAGGACGCAGTAGGTTGGGAAACCTTGCAAGTGGCCTACGTTGCGAGAATACCTGTGGGAGCCGCTACACAGTCCCTGTTCGAGCTAATCAACTCCAAATTCAAATCCCCATTAATGTCCACCGCAAATTGACATTCAATAACACATTAGAATCAATTTTAAATATCTTGCACATTAGAACTTATGAATTAAAATCTCAAATTGATAGGATCATGCAATCTAAGAAGTTTTGGATCGATTTCCACCCCAAACACCATGGAGACTGATTATAGAATGCAATACACACTCAATAATCGATCCTCACTTAACATTCTCAATAATGACATCATTTTCTCCCAATGAAGTAATTAACCCAACTCATAAAACCCTTACTAGGAAAAGAAAACATAGAGAAGATGATTATCATACTTGGCATTGAGCCTCAACCACTTGATCTTCTTAAATCTCTGATCGACTCCTTTTCCCTTCTTTCTTTGTGTAATAACCAAAAAAAAGGAAATAAATTGTTTATCGTTAAATTTCAAGGACTTATAGTGTAAAGCGATCAAAGTGAAGGGTTTAGACCCTAAAATTGAATGCAATTTATTGACAGGAAACTCAATGGTCATGAAACCTACGACCATTTATTATGGCTTATCGTTTCATATTCTGTGAAACCACCGATGGGGATTAGTATAAAATGGGAGTTTGTAGCTTTATGTGTAGTTTGAGGGTTAAGAAGGAGAACTATTGTGAGAAAAGGAGATGGTGGACGTTGTAATGAGAGTTGACGGTGCTCTACATCGTAGCTACTTTGGCACCAATCGGGGAGACGCTAGCCACTTCAAAGATCGGCTTGGGCTACGCCATGTATTGTGAGTTACGCGTGATTTATTTTTAAAATGGTTGCATGCCTTATTATCCACAAGTTGTTTGAAGTTTCTCGAGATTTTTGATATGCTATATATGCGTGAAAAGTTCGATATTTTTATAATATGTGCTTTGAGTACTTGTGTGTCAATGGAGATGTACTACGATATGATTTTGTAAAGACGAGCATGCTTTGTGAGCTTGTCTAAGCCGTAAATGCGGACATGTTGTGTGAGTTCGTCAGGTAATGCTGTGTGAGGTAGACATCTCCCATGACGCTGTTGCTTTGTGATGTAGACACGCACTATAAAATATTTATTTTATGAAAAGTATTATTCTCATCAAGGCATGTAAAATTATGAAACTTTGTGAAAATTGTTTATCGTAAAAGTTGTTGTTCATGTATGAAAACCGTGAATTCATTGGGCCTAAGGCTCACCCAAAACTCTTTTAAAACTTTTTCACCCAGACGGCTATCAGACCGGAACGAAAAGTTGGATAAAGAGAGATATAAGGATTTTAGCATCAAAGAAGGACATGTACAAATAAAGCATTGTTATATAGAGCAAAGTATGTTCGTCAAGATTGTAATGTCAGATGGTGATATAATTTGTAAGATTAGAGATTTTATTTCCGCTGCAATGTAAGTGTTTGATCTTGAGATACTAGTTTTGATATATTTAAGTTTTTTTTTTGGGATGTTACACTTTGTCCTCACAATCGCGCTCAAACACACATACACGCTCACACACACACACGCTCACACACCTTTGATCTTGACAATTGAAAATAAGAGAGAAATGAAGGCTCCATCCCTTTAATTTAATACTTACATTCTAACTCCTGCAATAGGTCAAAATTACAACTTCACCCTCCAACTTTATTAATCTCTGAAAATTTGAACTTGAGTTATTACAACCGTCCTTTGTAAATTCATGATGATATATAAAGTTACATATTTATATGATATACTAATATAATTTCATAAATAAATTACATATGCATGTATAAAGAGAGGGAGGATCATGTGAAAAACAATTTAATTAATTTGTAAGAAGGTGAGAAGGAATATGTGTCACATACCTTACTTAATAAGAATTAAAAAAAAATTTAATTTAAACTAAAAGTGGTATGATTGTTATTTTGTGTATAATATTGCCTGTAACCGTCGAATAATCTCAAATTGAGATTGTTTTGTAAACTAAGTTCTAATAATACCTAATAAACCGATTTCATCACAACGGTAAATATATAATAGTTTAATTACAAATTTTTATCACATATGATAATTTATTCGATGAGTGTATCAATAATATGTGATAGTTGTAGATTTATTTGTTAACTATATGTGATTATGTATATTTACATTTATAGATGCTATTGTGATGTAAATATTATCACATGTGGTTCAACACATAGATACAAAAATAGAGGAACTATGTTGAAAAAGCTAATGAACTGATTGTAGAATTCACATGCGATATTTGATAAAAATTGTGAAAAAAAATCATAGGAAAATTTATCTAAAAATACTGGAAAAAAATCGTATAAAACATGATAAAAGATTATGAATTAACTAAAATAAAAAAATCTAAAAGATATAATGAAATTTTTAAGAGATTGAAATAGTGTTTTTGTTATAATTATACATTTGACATAATATTTTATTCAATTCAAAATGATAATTATCTTAATTCCTAACCTAATTTTTTACTTATTTATAGCATTTTCCAATAAATTATGTGGTTTAAAATGTTTCTCCCATTTTTATAAACTATTTGTCTTCGTGTTTGAACTTCAACCTTTAAGGATAAAAAATTTAGAAATTAATTAAAATAGTCATTTTTACCGATTGGTTTCACCTGTTAGCCACTTTTTTACATGATTTACCAAAATAGTCCTAGGTCCGTAATTTTACATATTTTTTGCGGGCTTGGTTGAGAAATGTAAAGTTTTATTGCGGATCTGGGTGTAAAATGTAAATTTTTTGCAAATCTGGATGAAAAATGTAATTCTTTTTGCGGACATGGATAGAAAGTGTAATTTTTTTTGTCTTTTAGTTGGGTTCGCAATTACAGACGTGAATTCTACGAACCTATAGATATTTTGTTAAACTTAAGAAGAAAATATTAGAAGGTTAAACCAACTTTGAAAAATGACTATTTTAATAAATTTTTCTAAAAAATTGATTGTGATCGCAATCAATTATTTGAAATATATGTCAGAGGTTTAAATAATATAAATTCATTTAATGTACGTTGTATTCTCTTTTTTTATAAGATGTATTTATATGTTTTTACTTTCCTTTTGTTTTCTATCTATCATATTCAATTATTATTTAATATATTTATATTAAAACAGGATTTGAGAAATTACAATATAATTCCTTTAAGATTGTAAGCCGTTAAAAGCATCTCAAAGAACTTCTTCATAATAGAGAAAATAAATTTTTTATTTTGAAAAAATTACATTAAAATGGAACTAACTTTTACTTGATTCTTATTTTGGAGAACCAACTTTCAAAATCGTCATTTTGGAAAACCAACTTGTAAAATAATTATAGAAAAATAACTAAAATTCGTTTTTTTCAAAAATTAATGCAATAAAATCTATTTTTCATTTCAAATATCGTTTTTTTTTTTAAATTCAGATATCAAATTGAAGATTTTTTCAAAAAAAAATCCAAATTAGTCACAATAAAAATTATTTTTTTTACTAATGCAATAAAAAAACCAATTTAATAGAAAAAATTTAATTGATGCAATAAAAAATAAATATTAAATATCACATTCAAGATTTTTATATCTAACCAATCCGTATCAATATTAAAGTTTAAATCAAATTTGGCAAATCAAACAAAAAGTTTGATAAAGACCCTTAAATTACCTCTTACATGTTCAACAGATCAATCAGACCCTTAAATAAACAAAAAGTTTGATAGAGACCCCTAAATGACGATTTTAAAAGTTGGTTCCCTAAAATATGAATTATGTGAAAGTTAGTTCCATTTTGGTACAATTTTCTATTTTATTTTATTAATGTTTCAATAGCTTTCCTATCTCATCATCTATAATAGAGAATCATGGAGAAAACTTCAAATATAGAGAAATCTCTAAATATCCAAAGAGAATAGAGATAAATGAGTTTTTTATTCATCATACAATGAAAATTGAATTAATATCATTATATATATAATAAGTGTATTAAGATCATAAAAATATAGAATACTTAAATAATATAATTAGTAATAAAATCTCTGAAATTGAGAATCTGTTGGAATTTATTATAATTTATTTTAGAGATTTTGACTTTCAATTTTTTATTTTAGATAAATTATAGAGAAACTCTTGAAGATACTTTAATTGAAATTGTCAAATTTTAAATAACAAAAATGATGAAAGAAAAAGAAAAAAACCAAATGATTGTAATAGGGTTAAGGGTGTACTAGCAAAGGTGCCAATAGCCTCCCTTTTAGTGTCTCCACCTCTTTAATGTTAAAATTATGTAAATTCATGCATTAAAAACGTAAATAGTGAGTTTTGATGTTATATGTGTACGAAATAAATCAATCAATAAATAAGGGGTACATTCAGAAATACTATTTGTGTACCCACGCAATGCGGCGGGAGCCATGAATTTTAACGATTTTGAAGTTYCAYTGRTTTTATAAGATAAGATTTAATGATGATATATGTTACACTTGGTCTTTACATATTAATACAATTTGAATAAATAAGAGTTATGGTTCCAATTACAGACTATCGATGAAAAAAAATGTATGACAATTTAAAATCCAATATATTTAAAATCCAACATATTTAAACGACTCCACAAATGTGTTCGATTTACACCGAGAGCAAAGAACCAAGAAACTTGAGTTTTAAGATAAACACTCAAAACCGATAAACAAAACTACAAATTTGATAGATCATAAGCCATGAAAAGACTAAAAAAGATGAGTTTTAAAATAAAATTTTAACTGCTTATTCTCTTTCTTGTCCAGAAACTCAGGTTAAGGATGAATTAATACATGTATATATATATTTCAAAAAAACCCAAGAACATATTAATTCAGAACATATTATAYAGTGCAATTTGGRCARCCTAACCCCAAAATATATAGTATATATATATATATATATATATATATATATATATAAATAACTATAAAAGTATAAATCGTAAATATTAAAAATATTTTTTTACAGTATATATAATATATTATAATATAATTAAGTAAAAAACTATTCAATATTGGACTCATTTCGAAGGTATTAACAAGACGATTATAATAGTATAACTTGTTAAAATAAAAAAATATATTTTTTAAAAATGTTTTAATTGATATACGATTATGTATGTTAATTTGATAAATGTTTAAAATGAAACATTTAAAAGTAAAAGACGTAAAGTAAATTAATTAACTAATTATAGGGATATAAAATATAAATTTAAAATTATAATTTTAAAGAAATCGGTTGTGAGACAATGAGTGTATGTGAGAAGATGAGAGGGTGAAAAAGTGACGTAGGGTAGTATAAAAGGTATCTTGGTCATTTAGTATTTTAAGACTTTAAGAATTTTGCTAAATTTGCTTAATAAGATAGTATAGATTATTGACATTTGTTTAATAATGTATCTTATTTGACAACATATGAAATATTATTGGCATTTGTTTAATCAAGTCTCCGGCATGCTTAATTATTCTGTAATCGACCAAGGCTTTAGAGATAAACCGTCGAAGGGATCTTATTGGTCATTCCGTTAATTGTATTAAGAAATCCACATCGATCCCTCGTCATCATAATATTCGATTCTCTGTTTGAGATTAGTGGCATATAATAAAACATCATAATTAACTATTATTTGACTTTTGACTACCTAAGTTAAGTTTATATGTAGTTTAAATTTTCAAATCTATTAATATATACGTACATTAATATCCTCAAATAAATGGATTTATTTCACTAATAAAGGACTAACACCCAACTAAATCAATTGAGGCGTTTGATTCATTGTAAGAGAATTGAAATTGAGGATATATGTACATGTGTGTGCGTGTGTGAAGAATCATATGAAAAACGAAATTGTTTCAGTGCATCTAAGTGTACCTCATAAGTATTAGACATTCAATTATGATTGAGTTAATGAATAGAGATCTCTTCAATTCTTACGCTTCTCACTATAACTTCTATTTTCACAGAAACTCAACCTATATAGACTTAGGAGTATGTGATACCATGTTGTTTACGTGAGTCCCATAAGACCATTTTTTTATATTTGAAACTTTACAACAAAAACACTGTGAACCATTTTTTTTATTTGAAACTTTACAACAAAAATACTGTGAAGGTTCTGATTCTTTTACTTTCACAATGTTTTATGCTAAAGTTTCAAATGTAAAAATATGATCTCACAGGCTTCATGAAAACGTGTTTATATCACATAAATCGAACGATAGTTAATTGTAATGGATTTAATAAAGTATGAATGATTATCCACTTAAGTAATCGTTCAATGCATTGTATTAAGCCAACCATTATTATTCTTTCACATTCCCTTTTCTCACATCTTAATAACCCCTTCTGAATTCACATGTGCTTAAAACTTCATATTTCCTTATTGTTTGAACATTCAACTTCTGATACATTATTATTATTATTATTATTATTATTATTATTATTATTATTATTATTGAAAATAGAAAACAAAAAATGAATTAAATAAAATAATTATGTGTCAATATTTAATTAATGAGACACGAATAAGAAAATATATGAAGTTTCCAATATACATAATTTATAATTAAACAGCCTTAAATAATTCAATAGTTAACGCTAAAGAGATAGCCTCAAAAGAAAAGAAAAGAAAACAAGTTAAGTTCCCTATCTATTTGCCTAACTTTTCGTTTTAAAGTGATTATTTTATGTACGAAAAGGAGTTCTTGATTATCTTGAAAGAGAGAAAGTTTTAATATTTTAATTACATGCCTATTCATGGAGACAAAATCATATATATTCTTCTTCTTTTAACTTTAATTTTATTGTATAATGAGCCCTAATCAGCATGAAAGGTTCATAAAAGGACCAAGAAAATTTGACATATCGAAATAAAGGATGCGAGATGAAAAGAAATGGAATTTTTGTACCAAAACCGCAAAGTATGAGTAATCTCATTTACTTGACGCCTAGCCAACAAGTGGAGTAATGGTACTCTTGTTAAGGAGAAATGTAAGACATTTGAAAATAATATTCCCAAAAACTTATAAACACGTGTGGATAGCATCTACAACTTGTTTAATATGACGCGATTCAAAATCACCTTTTGCAAACCACGTTCGATTTCCCAACACACAATTTCAGAAAATACAAGAGTCTCATTTTTTGACTAATGGAACCCGAACCACGACTACAGATGTTTGAGTAGCCATTAATTTCACATTAGTGTCTCGAAACACAACCACTTATCATGCACAAGTAGACATATCATATTGCAAAGCAACATTTTTGTTGTACTGCACAAAATTTGAAGAAAGTTTATGCAACGATGCATAAGGGTAAAACTTGCCACAAAGTCCGAATGAGACGCAAGTCTTTGGAATTCAGCGAATCACCAAGACCCTCCAAAGAGCTATGGACCGTTTAAAAAAATTCATCAAAATTTCAATATTCGCAATCCAACATGTAGAGTTGTTTACGCGGTTGTTCCTTTAAAGGAAAAAGAACTTTTCTAGGAATCTTTTTAGCGGTCATTCGCAAATCTCGTTTTTAAATGTAGGGTTTCTAATTTAGTTAAAAAGCCTACAATTAAACGTCATTGTTGTTGTTGAATAATTGTAGGTTTACATGCTCTTTGAAAGAAAGGAAAAGTTACAATAAGTTTAAAAATAGCATTCATATCTAAAATGAAATAATAATTTTCTACCTTCTAACTTTTACATCTGTATATAAAGTTCTAATTTAGGTATATTTCGAGTGTAAAAAGATTAATATAACATTTTTTATTTTACCAGAAATGTTCATGAACCAATAAATTAAAAATGCATAAATATTATATATGGTTTATATATAATTCCTTTTCGCAGCTCATATGACTAATTTGAGAAAGTAAAGAATATTTTTATATAAAGTTAAAAAGTAAAGCAAGATGAACTCATTGATCAGCATGTCCTTTTTCTGGATCACCATATTCCTGTTCAAATGCTAAACTGTTATTTGTTTAATTAGCAGATAAGATAGTAGTGAAAGCATAAACAAGTGACTTTCTAATTCTATACATAGTTTAGTTGGAAATGATGATTATTAGAATCATACATTTAGGTTTGGATTTCGGTGAGAAATAGAGTTAAGCTGATAAACGTAACAAGATTTCCTTATATCAAGCACGATTCATGGGTGAATTTAAAATTAAAGATGATCAAACGTATAAATTTTTTTTTAGACTTCTCATCTTAACTTTTCTTTTCAGACGATACTTTATTCATATTTATATGTCACATATAATGAATGAGCAAAGAAAATGCAGCCAGTAGGAGTTGTTATGCTTTGACTGTTACACGTTAGTGACCATAATTAACATTGATAACAAAGAATCTTGAATGCAATTGGGTGCTTTTTGAGAAAAGATTTAATTGTAGTTATCTAAGATTAGGGTAGATTGAGTTAGGGATTCTATTGGATGATGATGGATTTGAGAAAAGGGCTTTTGATCTTCTCATTTTAATTATTAAATGATCTTTTTTTTTAAATTATGAAATCATCCTACTTATTTTATGATAATGTAAATAATAAAGATATAGATTTTCTTTGTGCACATTTTTTCCTCGGTTTCCAGCAAGTAGGCTTATAAAATTTGGGTAGTGAATCAATCGTCATCAATTCCTATTATTGAAACCAACGTATGATTGGGTAATTACGGTCACTTCTTCCCGTTAATGTTTCTAACGAGAATCCCCTAAAAATCGAACCTAACATTATATAGTGAGGTTAATAAAAATTAACAAACGGCCATGCAAATCTTTATTAAACTGGGATTTTTTTTTCCCGTTGCGAGCATGATGATTCCAAATTCAACACGGATTTCAAACCAGGTGATGGAAGATCAAATTTTTGAAAACTCAAAATAAAAGCATCATAGCCCTTTGATAGAGTTGTCTTTCCATTAGTTAAATCTTGAATGGTCTTCATCTGCAATGATTAAAATATGATAATTATATCGCATGGAGGTAAAGCTGTCAGCAACTTCAATTATTTCCTTTGGCCGTTCCGTCACTCGAATGTTCTTGATGTTTAACCAAGTGCTTGTAATTAATTTGCTTTTGTCGCGTTCTTTTTATCTGAAAGATCTAGATCATGTTCATTTACATCAAAATGTAATTAGAAAGTATCATATTCCACAAATATTTTGCAAACATATGCGTATTAACTATTGAAATAGAAGTGTTTTACAATGCTATCAACGGTCTTAATATCAACTTTTTTCTTAATTATTATGTTATTATGATTTCAAGAAAAAAAAATCAGATGCCAATGAGTTCTCTTAGTGGGATCACACCGTGTCACATCCCTTATTTCACTTTTCGAAAATACGACGTATCGCTTTACTCATAAGAAAAATACTCGTAGATAAGAAAGTTTGAGCAAACAAAGGAACAAATTTGGGTCTTTTTGAGTTATGTTAATTGTACAGTATTAGATTTTTATGCTTCAATTTGTATTTTATGTTTTCTTAGACTTAAAAGTTATTTAAGGGGCCGTTTACCTAAACACTTACTCGGTAAGCACTAATTACCAGTAAAATTCAACACTACCGCTTACTTACAGGGCAAGATTTTATTCACTAATTAATACGCATCGTATGCAACAATTTATCCCGGTAAGCGCTAACCATGGTAAAAGTCATCGTCCTCACTTACCAGGTAAGACTTTTAATTCTTGTCTTCGCTCTTACCCGGTAAGATTCTTAGTCATTGTCATATTTATCTGGTAAAGTAAAGTGACTTGATAAGCACTTACCCGGATAAACGTTTGGTAAAGAGCGACTAAATCTGGAGATATTACATTGAAATTGCTATAATATACATTGCAAGTCCTCCTAATCATCAAATAGCTCACTGGCACGCACCCATTTTTTCACATAATATCAGGTGGAAGAAGACAATAGGGATCCCATTGATACATAAATAAATAGAAGCATCCATGTAAATTCACGTCACAAGGAAAGAGATCAGATGTTTATTTGTGACAACAAAATAATCATTTTCTATTTATTAATTTTGTTGATGCAGCGTCAGCAACACCACATTTTTTTTGTTTTTTCTTTCGCATTCATGCCCACAACTTGTTTCTTTGCTCCTACGTCCATCCCAAAAAAGTATTGGTCTTGTAAACGTTTTTGTAGCATTTATTTAAGTCAGGTGCATGGTTAAAGCATTTAGAGAGATTTTTTAAAATTTTACGGTGATTTGGTTGTTTTCTGTTCTCTTATTTGATTTTTCTTTACGTTTGAACGCAACTCCACATACATTTACACATACATACTAGTTAGCTATATATACATACACAGTTACATATACACATACATGTAACCAAATAGACATGTATACATACATACATACATACATACATACATACATACATACATACATACATACATACATACATACATACATACATACATACATACATACATACATATGTGTAGAGTTGAGATCATGAAAACAAATTTTTGATGACAACACTTTTGAACCTTTGAGTTAATCGAGTTAATAATTCTGATGACGTATAAAAAATCACAGACCTTAATCTAAATGATGACCAAAAACATGAACCTTCATTTTCTTTTTTTTTCTCGCTTCATATTTGGTTTACGACATCGTCATCTTAATTCTCCATATTTAGCAAGACATATTAGAATTACATATGAAAATAGTTCTATAGTCGACAAAAAAATATTATAGAACTTAAACGCTTTGGGATTAATTTGCAGTGTTTTAGACATTTTATTGGAAGTACATTCAACAATTATCTTGTTGACCATTATCCATGTCTTTTAGGACATTTCTACCGATACGAATAAATAGTAATATGGTGATCAAAAATCATGATATGATTATTATATAAAATACAAATGTTTTTCGAAGAAGTGATAGATTAAAATTTTGGGATATTATTATACATGACAAATCCACATAGACGGCGGGACTACCCAATGTATTAAAATTTCTCGATATAGTCAATGGGATTATTATGTATATTCTATGTGTTGTCAAAATGAAACAGGCTCTTAACTACTATTTACACAAAATAACTAAGAAAAAATTGAAGACTTTTTTTTTTGAAGTATATAATATTTATATACGGTAAATACAACAAATAAACTCACACACCCTCCTCACCTATGGTAAGGTTTGAACAATTGATCTCTTAGAAGACCAAAGGCTACGATACCGTAGACTAAAGACCATTTAAAGAAATTATGAGGAAATGGTCAAAACTGTAGTATGAACCAACAAGAGGGTTCCTAATCAGCTACTACCCAATTAAGAAGATGATAAAGTAGTTAAATCAAACAAAAACAAGGTGTCGAGAATTACCAAATACTAGGTAGCAGTTTTCAGCCACTAGGGGAAATAATAGAGCCACTAGGACTTTTAAGTAGGGTAAGGCATGGTACCAACACATTTTGCTTTTGTGGGTTAGATTTGAAATAAAACGACAACCACTAGCAATTATTTACAACTCTTCTGGCCCAGTCCTAATCAGTTGTGTCCCACTTGACCCCTCCCATTGGTTGAGAAGGTCTATTAGTTTCTATATATAGAAGGCTGCAATAGGATAAGACCATTAAAGATAATGATTCTTTGGCTTCTCTTTTCAACAAGTTGGTCACGTTAGGTTAAATGGTGGAACCCCCACTCAATTTATACCAACAATCCCTTGTATTTTCTCAAACTACAAACAACAACATAACCCACATGTTTAGACCATTTTGATTTGGAACATATATATGTATATATATAACCGTTAAAATATCGACAAACAAATTATATATATGGTCGACGTATGTATAATATTCTTTGCATTTTAAGTTTTAGACACAATCAAGACTATATGTACTTCTATGTACTCGTAATAACCATTAAAACTTAGAAAATAAAAAATTATAGATAAAGAAACTACACCATTTTGACATAATTAATTGATTCCAAAACTTTAGTTAGCACCAAGTAGACTAAATACCACTTGTTGTATGTATAACTTTTGGATCAATTAAATGCATCGTTTGTAAGAAATTTCACCCTTGAAATACCAACGAATGACATGGTCTACTTTAATTAATTTGCAAGTGACCTCTAGAAGTAGGCCTCTGAATATCTCATTTCGATGGAACAAGTTTTTTATAACTTGTAGGTAACTATATAATACTTCTTTTTCTTTCTTTTGAATGTTTCTTATCTTGAATAAATGATTGAGACCGAAAACCGTGATGGTGTTATTTAGTTATCTAAATTGACTTTTTGAAGAATGAAAACCGTTGTAACTATACATCATTTACCAAACGATTTCTGCAACTTCATGTCTAGGTGAACCCTTGTATTTCCAAAAAGGAGTTTAGATTATCTTAGTTGGTCTCGTTTTCTAGCTTGTAGTACATTTATAACTTCAATTCCATATATATGTTTTTTTGTCAAGGAACATTGTTATCGACTTACCAAAGAGCCTTCGGCCTAGTGGTATTGGCCTCCTAGGAGGTCAAGAGTTCAAACCTAACCAAAGGTGAGGAGGGTGTGTGAGTTTATTCGTTGGATTTGCCATATATAAATATTATATAGTTCAACGAAAAAACATTGTTATCGACTTTTGGCCAAGAAAGAAAGAAAAAGATAGTCTTATTGTTAATTGTCATGGTAGAAAAATAATTCACACAGATTCATTTCCGAACATGGTAGCGAATAGGGCACTCCAAGATGTTCAAGTACTACAAGTTTATTTTTCTAGAAGACCCAAAAATCAACGGATAAAGAAAGAAGAAACTTTTGTCTTTGATTATATCAATTTCATGCATACATAACGTACTCAACTTTGAACAAGATATTTTTTTTTCTAGACTCTAACGTCATTAGGCGGCTACGTCTTTTTGTTTTCTAATTTGGAAAATACTTTTGTTATATTAAAATGTGTTGTACACAGAAAATACTTCTACTCTAGTAGGCTATGATATCGATATATCCAAAAGGAAAGTGAAGAATCCAATTATTTTCATGCCTGTTTACTATTCAACATGAGCTGGAATCAAACGGAATAGAAGAACCAGCAGCCACCACGGGATACCAAAACAGATAATATATAGGAAAAGGAAAATTAGGCATCAAATCACCAAAGAATCTTCTTCCGTATTAAGTTCCAATATATATATATATATATATATATATATATATATATATAATCAAAAGGCATCTTCTAGGATATATATCTGCACGCAGCCTCTTGATTTCTTTAAAAAAAGGAAGGGTTTTTGCTTTTATCGTCTGAATCACATGCTTTCCAAGTTTCTTAATTAATTTTATAAAACTAAAAACAAACTAAGAAGAAATGGAAACAGTCCTGCGCTTTTGTTTTCAAAAACCTGTGTACGAATCTTTGGCCCTCCCCCTTTCTCGTCATGGGGTCAAAGACCCATTGCTTAATGTACAGCAGAAATAGGGAATTAAATACATGACTTTCCCACATGATAATGTCATCTAAAAATTAGGGTTAGTACTAATTCTTCAAATAGTATTTCATCTACAAAACTAAATACTTGACAACAATTTAGCGGTCATTCTTTTAGCGGGTAACAAATTACCTATCAACATTTTTTAACTGTAGTTGTCCAAACTAATTTGTACATATCTCGATTAATTCTATAGACTTCAAGAACAATCAAATGACCTTCGAGGGACTCAAACGGGTGACTTTTTGAGAGGAGTTTCAATGACTTAAGTGTTATTGTTAGTGTTAGATTTATCTTATTGATATATTTGTTTCACTTGTGGCAATTTCGGGAATTGTTGTTCATCAAACTATATCAGGTTCCCTTAATATTCAACAAGGAAATGCAAATAATCCTGAATAATAATAAAGAATTTTCAACCATAGAAGTGGTTTCATTTACAATCCATGCAACCCTTGCAACACAAGTCGGTACCATAAATTGATACATCAACAGCCAAGATCACACATGTGGAACCATTTCATTTTTAAGTTGAATCAGAATGGCTCTGGTCATCCAAAGGGCCTCTAGTTGGTTTGGCCTCTGGGTGGATTACTTCTATGTGTTCGTCAAGTCCTTGGAAAAATATTCAAACTTTTAGTAGAAGACCAGAGAGGCTCCGGTTGATCTTCATGTTTAACCAGAACGCCTCTGGTTGTATTTGGAATCTATTTTCTTTCAAGTAAAACTCAATTTTAGTTTCCATAAGCTCTAGTTAGACAAATCAGAGGCTCTGTTTGTCCAAAGGGCCTCTGGGCGTTGGTCATGCATCTTTAGTTGGTCTTATAAGTTTAAGACCAGAAGCTCTGGTTGGTCATGCATCTTTAGTTGGTCTTATAAGTTTAAGACCAGAAGCTCTGGTTGGTAAGACCAGAGACTTTAATCGTTCAGAAGGGCTCTGGTTGGCTTGCCTCTGGATTCATTTTACTTTTTGTGATGACTAGAAGCTTTCGTTGGCCTTGCTTTTTTGTAAAGCCTTGATTTTGGTTAACTTTATTTGGCCTTGTTTTGAATTAGGCTTTGCTTTGGTTGGTAGACCAGAGGAGCTTTGGTGGTCTCGCACAGGGTGATGTAAGGAATTGAGAATCTCGCACAATGTAATGCGAGGAACTTGGTGGTCTTGCTCTATGTGATGCGAGGAAGTTTTATAAATCCTTATTTGATGTGATAAGTTTTAATATGGGATAAGTTTTAAGATATTAGATATTTGAATGTGATACTTGAGTTATGTTACATCGAAAGGTTATATATATTTGTTATAATTACAATTATAATTTTATAACATGTTCTGGTGATTTTCACCTTGTAATTGCATACAAAGAGATTTCTCATCAGATCTTATAGTCTAACCCTCATTTTGTGTGTCAAAAATATGCATTACAGGTCAGGCACTATCAAGAAAAAGAAAAAATATGAGATTCCTTATATGCTTACATGGAATATGAAGAAGAGTCTGTTATCTGTTGATCTTGAATATCTTTTATATATGCAAGTGTTGTACAAAAATAATGTGGAAAAATTTGTTAGCTAATTTTGTAATATAGTTTCTCGTATTTTTTGGGACCAAATGTGTAATATGGTGTTTCTTATTATATGAAATACATGGCTATATGCAAATGTGAATATTTGGATGTTACAAAACAAAAGGAATAAAAAATAGAACATTTGTCATAACATTTTTAAAGCATCTAATTTCAAACCAATGAGTTGTAACATTATATATAGAAGAGTTGACACAATATTACGATATATATATATATATATATATATATATATATTCTCACTAAAAAAATACTTTGATATAATAATAGTAACAGAAATATTTAAATAATTTTTTAAAATCTTAATATTAGATATGTAAAGATTATTTAGATATTTGTATAAGAAACAACTAATTAAAAATAACTAATTTATTAAAAATAAAAAAGGTTCAAACTACAATAAAGGTATACATAAGTTTCATATGTTATTACATGAACAAATTGTTAAATAATTTGTGGATAACTGAGAATCACGTCAATAGTTTAAGTTATTTTTAAATTTGAGTTTATAATAATATCAATCCAAACTCATTTTAACAACTTGAACCTACCAATGAATTATACACCCTACATTTTATTCTTTATCTCAGTCGATGTTATAATATGGTTTTATACGATTTTGAAAAAGCGATGATGTTTTTATTTTTCGATAAAATATAAATTTGAATATAATGAAAATTTGACAAAAATATATCGATATTAGTATCAAATTAACTCTTTAAAATTCCTCATTTTTTCTATAATTTTTTAATTCAATTTTTTTATTATAATTTAATTTATGTTCAATAACGAAATAATTTATATTTAGTTTAATAATATAATTTTTCTATAAAGATAATAATTAATTATTTTGTTAGAACTCGATAATTATCCTGATTATATTTTAGATTTTTTACATTTTAAAATAAGATGTTTATCCTCTATTTGATTATGTTTATCCGCAGTTAGTTACACGAATTCAAACATGGAGCTTTAATAAGTTGTATTTATGCATAATTACTTGTAATCTTGAATTTTAAGTAACATACATCAATATACAGTACTTCATACATAAAAAATGGTTTTTAAGAGTTTTTGTCAAATGTTTTGTAATATAGTATAGATATAAGATTAAAAAATGGTATTTAATTTAAGAAAAACAAGATGTAAAGATGTAAATGATAATAATTATTTCATTTTTTTTTGGCAAAACGTTGACTTTGTGGGCCACAAGACCGGTCTTGTAAAAACTTAAATATTTTTGAAGTATGTTTTATGACTAGTGACTTTTGACCCAAATCAAATTATTTGATCTTCCTAATCTGGACTTTTAATTAAGCTTTGTGTTAATGTTGGGAAAAGTTTAAAATCGTAATAAACTTTAGTGTTTAGAATGAATAAGTTTTTAGACAATTTTTTGGAATAAATAAGTTCTTGTACATTTCAAAACATATTAAATAACTTCTTGGACTTTCTAAAACTTGTTAGATACATCTTTATGATATATACAACTGGTTAATATGGTAAAATAATGGAAAAAATTTGGAAAAAAAACAATAGACTTTTATATTTTGAACAATAAAATCTCTAAACATTTTTTGAACCAAAAAATACTTACATGAATAAAATGAAACAAATATACCAAAGAAGTACTTAAATTTACAAAAAAATAATTACATTNACTTAAATTTACAAAAAAATAATTACATTAAATTTATTTTTGATAAAATTTATTTTAATAAAAATAAAAATATATTTTATCAGTGATTTTTCAAATTAAAAAATAAAAAAAGATTTAAAAAAGATTACTGATTAATTTTATTTTAATTAAAAATAAAATATATTTAGTATGTGATTTTTCAAATTAAAAAAAAATTAAAAAAGATTACTGATTAAATTTATTTTAATTAAAAATAAAATATATTTTGTATATGATTTTTCAAATTAAAAAAAAATTAAAAAAATTTAATAATGATTACTGATAAAATTTAGTTTAATTAAAAAAATATTTCTTGGCGAATTTTCAAATTAAAAAAATAGAAAATAAATTGCTTAAATTGCTGAGAGATTAATAATATATCTAACATGTTTTAGAAAGTCCAAAAAGTTATTTAATAGGTTTTGGAATGTCTAGAGACTTATTTGTTTAAAAAAAAATTGTCCAAGAATTTAATCATTTCAAACATTAAAGTCCATTATGTTTTTTTTACTTTTCCCATATTTTAGCATATTTTTAGGAAGATCTATTTTCAATTAATCAATATTTGTAATATACAACTTTTATATATTAAGAGCACCCACAAGGAAGGTTCTTATTGATGTTCTTCTTGAGTTTTTTACAAGAACCTCCTCTCTTGGACTGTTAACTCTGGCGTATACCTGGTCCTGCTTGATGCCCTAATCGAGATCGACTACTTGCAATTTTTTTAATAAAAAATATCTATATGTTTATTATATTTAATAAACTAAAATTGAAATTATTAATTTATATTTTGAGGTAATCTTCTAATTTATTTGTTGTTGTGACAATTTATAAAATGATGTTTTACTGAAATATTTGTTGTTTTGCTGAAATAACAAGATGTCGTTTTGCTGCTGTTAGGTGTTTGATATGAAGTGCTTTAGAAATCGTTTTGCTATTGTCATGTGTTTCTATCAAATTATATATCTAGTTATTAGTTTTTATCGGATTAGTTTTCACTCTTTGTAGTATTTATTTTTTACGTCGGTAATAGAGTAATAATTTTTTTTTTTATAGTATGAAATGATCAAAAAAAATTAGAAAGTTCAAGATCGAATACCCAATACTAGAACTGGTTCCAAGCAGTTCCAAAACTGGTTCATAATTATAAAAAACGGTATAACCGGTTCCGTTAAATGACACTACAACCGAACTTGGTTTATTGCAATGATCCAATTTATTTTTGTTTGATGTGAAGTGGTTAGGGTTTTAATTATCATGAGCCAACTATATATTTCATCTATTTACTATTTATTAATTCTTGTGTTTATCTAATTAATTTTTTTTTCTCAAAAAATAAAATAACACTTGATTTAGTTTCTGTTTATAATGACATAAATCTCTCCCTACAACTCATGAATTAAGAATTCACACAATAACAAGGTCTACTCGGTATGAATTAGACGCTAATGTTTGGGAATAAAAGAAGTATCACAAATGTAACCTGTAACACCCTCAAAGACCAAAGCAACAAAAATGCTCAATAACTTCGAATCCAAGTTAAAATCATGGTAGAGATTATTGGCAGCCCACTACTTGGAGACTTAGAAGGAGTTAACAATTTTCTTCTTTTATCCATATAGGACGAGTTGTTACATGATAACTAAAGTACCCATGGCATCCTTGATTTAATTATTATCATTATGCAAACTTGTAGGTGTAGAAAGAATACTTGAATTGATTGTGACTTTGAAAATAGAAGAAAAGTCTCAATTATCTTTTAAAAAAGCTTCAATTATAATATGACTGAGCTTTCGGTTATTTGATGAAAATTAAGTTGTTTGGACTAATAGCTTATTACAAAATTCGGCCAAAACTTAGTATATACATGTATATCAGTGGTTTACTTTACAAACCAAGCAATTTGTACAAATAGTACGAATCATCCGTTGATTTTATTGTTTAATTTAATGAAATTATTTCATGAAATTTTTAATCTGATTAAATTGTTTCATATAATTCTTTTCTTGATAATTTATTTTTCAAATATTTGTATTTCTATATAAAAATAAAAGTGCTTCATGTATTACTCATTTTGATGGAATTTGTTTTGTAAAATTAATATAATAAAGATAATAATGTTCATAATTAACATCATTCACAATAAAAATGACTAATCAACCATCATAATTAAAAATATATATATATAATTGATTAAATGAGTTTTATACGGTTTATACAAAGAGAAAGGCTTACATTTGATGTCTCTTTTATATGCACTAGAAGGGTACTCGTGCATTGCATCGAGACACATTTCCATTTCAATGTTTCGTTTTATTTTTTATCCATGCCGATATAATACAATTTTATGTGGTTTTGAGAAAGCGATAATGTTTTATTTTTGAATAAAATATAAATTTAAAAATATCATATAAAATTTGCAAAAAATATATCAATATTAGTATCAAATTAACTAATTAAAAGTTCTTGTTTGTTTATTTTTTTTAATTCAAAATTTTTACTATAATTTAATTTAACGTAACGAAGTAACTTAATTTAGGTTTAATAATATTTTTTTTATAAAGATAACAATTAAATATTTTGTTAGAACTCAATAATTATCCTAATTATATTTTAGATTTTTTATATTTTAAAATGAGATGTTTATTCTCTATTTGATTATGTTGATCCGCAGTTTTTTTTGGACCGCAAGAAAGAATTTATTAAGAACGGAAGAAAGGACTAGCGAGGAGCTAGCTGTTAACATAGTACACAGCCTCAACCGGATTACAGATCCATCTCTCCCAGCTAAAAAAATTGCTACCTTTTGCTCTACATCTAATCCAATCATAAGCCGGGAATTGAATCTCACTACAAACTTCCTTATCAGATTTGCTCTTTCCGTTGAACGTCTTGCGGTTCCTTTGATTCCAAATGGACCAAAAGAAAGTTGTCATAATCACCTTTCTAACCTCTCTTCTGCAGGTATCCCCTATCATTGAAATTGCCGACCACATTTGACGTGCCGAGGAAGCGTTTGCCGGCCACCACTCTACCCACGAGACCAAAAGCGCATTAATTACCTTTGCAGTGGAGCAAGTAACAAAGACGTGGTCCAAGTTCTCCGCCGTCACCAAACATGTCTGACACTCGTCCGAGTTGAGCACCATGCCACGCTTCAAGAGGTTGTCCTTTGTTGCTAACCGAATTCAAACATAGAGCTTTAATAAGTTGTACCTATGCATAATTTAATTGTAATCTTGAATTTTAAGTAATATGCATCAATAAACAGTACTTTATGCATAAAAAAAGGTTTTTAACAGTTTTTATTAAATGTTTTATAATATAGTATAGATATATAGACATGTATGTTACAGATATAGAGATGGGGCTCTCATGACAGCGTTTACATTAATGGTCGTATTAAATGTGCTTTATATACTTATGATGCAAGTTGATTATTATTAAACATATGATGGGCACCAATATTAATGAACTTCAAAAGTTTTATGTATTTGTATTTACATATTCTTTTTGTTTGTATTTATGCTGTTCTTGAAGAATTATATTAGCCATAGAAAGATTTTAACTTTTAAGGTTTTGTTTAAGAACCCATGTACAAGTCTAAGAACATTTTTAAAGTAGTATCTCATATCATGTTGTTCTTCGTCTTTTTTTCAATTAACAAATAAAAAACTTAATCCAATGATCAAATTAAAAATTAAATGAAATCACATCTATTCATAACTTAAAATGAAAAATTATACAAGCTTTTGATGAAAAAATTGTTACAGAGTTTGACTCCTTAAACGAGGCAGCTCAATTAACGATTTGAATAGGAAAGAAATTGGTCGAGATTTAGGGTTTTTGAAACATTCTTATTTGATTGTTTTGGTGATTTTCCAAGTGTTATTCTTTAACTTAGGTTTTCGGTAAACTTCATCCAATTTGAAATTAGTTTTGATTTTCAAATTGGGGTATTAGTAAGCATAGCCGAAAGCCTAAAATAGCAAAGGCAAACTAAAAACCCTAATGGACAATTTGAAGCTTAAACGTCTAACCTTTTTTACGATTTATTCAGCTATGTATGTATTTTGCTTGCATGCAACAGTAGTGCTTTGGGGTCGAATGAGAGCCGAACTGCGGTTTATTTAATTGGGATTAAATCTTGTTCCTACTCTTTTGCTATGGAAGAGTACTAAGTTGGTGGTCTTTGCAAATCATGTTTTCATTTCCAAGTTTGAGGGTTTTGTTCTTTGAATTAAGTTTGATTGCAGCCTTTTATGAAATAAATGATCTGGTTAATTATAAAAAAAAAACAGATGAAGGATAAAGAAAGAACTTGAACTTGATGATATATAGCTAGCAAAAAGATGATGTTTTTCCCTTAAAAGAATAGGATGTGATCTGCATGTGACCCATTTAACAAGAATCAACAACATATTAAATTAGACTGTTTCTTTTACCAAAATCGTAGTCATGGAACTGCATTTGTGAGTTTCATACGTAAATGGCATAAGAACAAATTGACAGACTCCTATAATTCACTCAAAACTAAATAGAAATCGACTAGCTAGAGGTAGACATTGGCCAGAAATGACCAGAATCAAAATCTAGCTCATACTTATTTATGCCAATTATTTAATCTGTGGTGTTACTGTTGACTACATGGCTCACTTCTTAAGTAATGATTAAACTCTTAAACTAATGCACAAGTGCTAATCCAACAGATGTATCACATGCATGTACCCTATTGACATGGATGCTATGTTCTTGTGTTTACTATTAATTAAATTGGAAAAAGAATTACAATATATTACTACCACTTTCATACGGTCAAAGAAAGCAAGTTGGAATTGGAACTAATTTGCATAACCAAATATAATTAACGGATTTTCAGGACCAGAAAACAAATTAATAGAAATGGTCAACTTGGAGTTGATGTGAGAGTGTTATTTAACAACGTCTGCTTGCCCCTCATCAAACTGTGTACCCCAGTCAAGTGTCTATATCCACATGCACAGAGACAACGCACCAATACACACAGTGTATGTCCATATCTTTCCATGTTTGTATTTATATACACGTGAGTATGTTGCAAGTTGGTTAAATTTGAAGCACATTGTAATTAGGTGAATATTCTTGGTTTACCAAGCTCTGCACCACTCATCTATACATGATGCGTAGTCTGTTTTGTCGATATATTTGTATCTTTATATATGTTGCAAGTTGTCAATATTGGAAGTCAGATATATATATATATATATATATATATATATATATATATATATATATATATATATATATATATATATATATATATATATAGAGAGAGAGAGAGAGAGAGAGAGATTGGTTATTATACAACTCTTGACATTTGTGCAACCAAAACAACCTAATCTCAACCGTCCATTTCATTTGATCAATATGTGATTTCATATAAGTTTTGATTGTTTCATAATATAAAGTATTGATCATAATTAATTAACCATATTCATCTTTCATAAATATTTAAATCATAATAAATGAATTCTAATCATTTCCATAAATACCTCAATTTATTGGGTTGCATGTACAATGAGTTGTATTTAAAACAAACTATATATATATATATATATAGTACATTTTCTGAGATCATGTAGGAGTTGATCTATGTTTGAATTTATAGAACCCTAAAATACATATATAGGTTGGTCCTAACCATGTAAAAGTTTCGGATCTTTGATGAACGTTATATATTCATTTAAAAAATTGATAGGTTCTCACACAATATTCCCTTTCCACACACATATACAAAGTGAGTGGAAGAACTCTCTAACCATCATGCAGATGCAGAGTCTCATATTGGATAGACTTTCATCATTCGTTTTCGATATATGCTGGAATCTCTCTATTCCTCTCAAATAATTTTCATAAAGTAACTTAATGGGATTTCACGTATTCTCACATGATAGTATAATAAAAATATACCTCTCAACCTTGATAATAGTAAGTAGGCTCAAGTAGAAGATTTATGACCTAAAACTAGGTCTTTAGTAGACTAGCATACCTCTTCTGTAAGGAAATTGATCAAAATAGTCATTCTTCTTACATAAATTGGTTTCCTAGCCATTTCTCTTCCTTATTTACCCAAATATCACTACCTCTACAAGTGGCACCTCTCTCACTTATGGACCTAGCTAAAAGACAAAAAATCAAATTGTAACCTGGCTGTCGCAATTGTGGATCTGGCCAATAAAATTGCGGACCTAAGTCAAAGTCAAATCTGATAATTTTTTTATCTTTTATCTGGGTCTACAAGTGACGGAAATTGTAATATTTATGTAAATCAAAAAGAGAAATGGTTAGGAGACCAATTTATGTGAGAGAAATGACTATTTTTAGCCAATTTCCCTCTTCTATATTGTCTATTGACATTAACCTTCGGATATACATTCAGACAAATTAGTACTTGTTATTAATTAGTCTTTGTACTTGCCTTTTATACACTAATAACTTTTACCTACCACTGGGTATTTTTATTTTTATTTGTTTCTATTCTGGTTAAAAGATAAAATTGTATTGATAGAATGTCATAAGGAAAACAAAATGATAATATAATTAACAAATTCCCCATTGACATTGATATATTGCAATAGCTTGACCTAGACAACTACAACGAACCTTGGCACATGGTATTGAACGAATTGAAATTACATAGACATTAACAAATAGACACAAGTTGACATGAAAGTGTAAATGCACCGTAAGTAAAGGCCCTTCCAACTTGATATGCCAATTGGATCTGTAACTGCTAACACAGTAGAATACGCTGTAAAAAAGGCGAACTTGAAATTCTTTGGAAACTCCAAGGTTGAAGACCTCAATGTTCATCGACAATTCAGTCTTCAGAATTGTTCAAGGTACAATGTAGATATTCTGACCACCGTCTTCTTGCCATCAGGTTTTAATTAAGCTCAATGCCAGTTAGAATCTATTAAGTCAAAAAACCAACAAAAGACAATGGATTTGATTTTAATGATAAATTGTTAATAAAAAAATATTAAATTATTTTGGATTTTCTTTTAATATAAAACAACAACATAGTGTTTTCTTATTATAAATTTATAGACAAGTTTAATTTTGATCGTTTATTTATGATCTCAAAATTATATTTTGCTTGGTAGACACCTTGAAGAATGTCCTTTTTGATGCACTAAAAGAGTGGTTTTTGAATACTTTTGATGAACGGTGCTTGCATTAAAATGATATAATATCGACAAATAAACATGATTTATATTAGTTTATTCTGTTTATCCTTTGGATCAAATTGACAGATAAGTCCATCATGTTGCCAATTACCCTGTACGAAGGGAAATTATTGTACTGGTGAAAGATTCTAAACTTTCACAATAATTCAACCTAAATAATAATTTATATTATGAGAGAGAGAGTCTAAAGATCGCACACAAATCACATTGGTTAAAATCAAACCATTCATTTGTTAAATCAGACCTAGTTGAACAACCCAATACTATTACCCTTGTTAATCAACCATGGTTAGTAGCATATCTAATTTATTAACCACGTATCATATGATTCTACAACTGAGGTTTAATTTAATACATGTAATACTGATGTCATATAAAAAGGTGTTTCATTTTCGTCTTCAATGAATGTTAATAGAATGGTTTTAATTTTATATATTACTTTGTTATTTTAAGACATTTATTTTGTTTTAACTTATAAAGTTTTAATATAATATATAGTATGAAATCAGGGCCGTCCCTGGGGGAGGGCGGCACGGGCGCACGCCCAGGGCCCAAAAATATAAGGGGCCCAAATTTTTACCTTAAAGTATATAGTAGTCTAAAATAATTTAATAAATTAAAGAAACCAAAAAATTGTAGCATATAATAAGAGACAAAAATAATTTAGTAGGTAATAAGGGCCCAAAAATATATCAACTAATTACATTGGAGAAGAAAATAAAAAAAATTAATTGATCATTCATTATATGTTATTGTTAATTGTCCCAATAATTTTTTTTTATCTTCAACAAGGTCCAATGATATTGGTTATTGCTATCTCTATATGCTTGACTATTTTCGTGCTTCAACAATTCAACGTTAAGATCATGTGCTTGCTATTGCTATATATTTTTGTTAGATATTTTTATCWATTTCTATTTTTATTGACTATTGGTTATGTTGTTCTAATTGTTTTTGTTGACTATTGTTATCTATTTTTGTTTCTACATAAAATATTTTACTTTTTTTTACAATTAATCTATTGTTCTTATGATTTATGACGTGTTTCATGGTTTTGTGATTAATAAATAAATTTTTTCTACTAAATGTATTTAGTAATGTCTCTTATATATGTCATGTTCCATAAACTTTTAATATTAACATTTTATTTTAGTTGAGCAAAAAAAAAAGAAAAATATAATTTAAATATTTTCATTAATTGTTTGACTAATGTATCTTTCATTGGGATTCCACCACACCATAAGATTCTATTTAAGTGCTCAAACAATCATTTGTTGAACTTGCATATTATATGTTTAATTCATTACTTAATTTTATTAGATCTCAATGAATCATCTTTTCTTTCATATTCTTATTAATCTTCATTTGTCTACTTGTCTAGAAAACCTTGATAATCTTCTTTATTATTGATCTCTCATTGACCTCATGATTATTTCATTAACACGAAATCTCTTTTTGTATCAAAATAACATATATTTCTTGTTATAAAGTAAAATTTTCTTACTTTTTATAAAAAATTATCAACCATGGTTTCTATACTCTTGGTTTAAAATTACATAATAAGAAGTAAGTAAATTTAAGTACTCTCTTACATATCTATAATATAGATAAATAAGATTTTTTTACTCAGTAAATTATTAACATTTCTTGTACTCAATTTTATACTAATGAAAAACATTTATTACTGAAGGTCACTACAAGAAAATTGAGCTTTGACGATGCGCCTTTTAGCGATGACATGTTTCATAAGTTATAGCGATGACATGTTATATATTCTTTCTAATGATAAACGGACTTTTAGCGACAACAAAAGTCGTTGCTAAAAGCCTTATTTCTTGCAGTGGGGGCCCTGTTTTTATGTTCGCCCAGGACCTAAAAAATTGTCAGAAACGGGCCTGTATGAAATTATATATTTTGTTTAAGTTATTACTCATCTAACCATATACAATGATGCATATGTGTTAATAGGGGTTTAAAAAAATTGGAACTACCCCAAAAAACAGGATTATTTAATTCATGGTGTTTATGTAGACTACGTGGCTGTATTATTGAGTACTAATTAAACTCATAAACTAATGCACTTATCACATGCATCTACGCTGATCACCACCTCGATGCTATATAACTTTCTATTTTTGTTGTTAAATCGAGATATATATATATATATATATTAATACCACTATCATAAAGTCAGAAAAAGCAAGCTGCAAAGTGGAAATATCACTCTTTTTTCCACAACTAAAAAACAATTAAATGATGGATTTTCAATTCCTCGAAATCCTGAGAAAGTTGCAGATAAAGAAACCAAGAAAGGTCAACTTGGGATTTATTATGCCAACGAATTCAAGGTATTTTTTTAACACCGCCTAATTTAGCCTAAATGGGCATGCCAATAACAACTAACTGGATTCATGATTGCATCCCCATATACATACATATATAAAATATATATATATATATATATATATACATATATATATATATATGGGGTTATTTATGTGAGAACTTTGTATTTTATGAAAACTGGTAAGATTTATTTATAGTCATACATAGTAATTTTTTTTTGTTAATATTCATTAATTCAAAGTGCGAGTGTTTTATGTTTTAAACAATCTAGTAA
The DNA here is from genome assembly GCF_001531365.2 of Cynara cardunculus var. scolymus. Taxonomy (NCBI): domain Eukaryota; kingdom Viridiplantae; phylum Streptophyta; class Magnoliopsida; order Asterales; family Asteraceae; genus Cynara; species Cynara cardunculus. The sequence goes on from NC_037540.1 coordinate 5,830,870, forward strand.
TTCATATATATGGTTTAATCTCACAGTTCTCATAAATAACGGGGTTCTCATGTTATCACCTTGGCCTAAATATATAATATGGTAAAAAAAATCATTTCTTTTAGAATAATTGAAAACCGAAAGTGTTCAATTGGAATATAAAAACGTTTTTGTAAGATACCAAATGAAAGGCATGCATTAAAGCTAACTTTGAGATCTGAATTAAATGTTATTTTGGTTTCTTCTTTTCCTGTTTGATGATCAGCATTATTCAACAACAGCTGCTTGCCCTTCATCAAACTCTGTGTTCCACTCAACCTACCATATAAATTAAGTATCCACGCACAAACCACATGGGGAGTACACGTATCTTTATCTGTTTGTGTATGAATATATATGTTGCAAGTTGATTAAATTTGAAGCCACAAAATGACTCATTTTGAGATGGTTAATTTTCATAATGACCTGAGAAAAATGGTACGTAGAGGTGAAAATTAAAAAAGAAAGGAATATATTCTCTTGATTCCTGGAAAATGATTATCGATTTAAATATCTTTGCAGTTTTGAAATTAATATTCTTAAATAATTAATGAAATTAAATATTTGGGATGGTATCCATCCAATTGCCCTACTAGACACCTCACCTCCGGCCACCGGTCTTTGCTGACAGATAGGCATTCTAACTCATCGTCAAGGTTTCTGGTCGTCACTCCGGCGGTTTTAATGGTCTATTTGTCAGTTCAAGTCCAACTTTAATTTTAGAGATCCTTAATTACACCGGTGATGGTAACATTTATCGGCTCTTTTTGACGATGGTTTCCAAGTTAATTATAAAATAATCGCATTGCTCCACTCCTTTTTCAAACTCATAAACCAGAGAGTTTTAATTCAACTCATTACTATTGATTCAAAAGAGAATATGATGCAGCAACTACTTTATACTAATATACAAGTTAACTATAGTCAGTCGACATGTAACTAGCTAGGGCCGGCTCAACTTTCATGAGGCCCACACTCTACAAGGACTTGGTTTAACTTTCGTATAATACAAACGGTCTAAATGAACCTTACCATACTAGATCTGTGTCTTAAACTTTTATCAAATGTTTATCGAGTGAATATTGAAAGGTCAAGAATCTTACCTTGTAAGAGGTGGCATAGGAGTCGGTGAGTGAAAAAACTTTTACCAGTAACCGCTTACTGGGTAAAAGGTTTTTACCAACAATCAATTTTAATAGTCGAAAATGTTACCGATAAGGTGAGTAAGGAGGGGTTCAAGTAAGCATTTCGTAATCAGCGTCTTATTCACAAAAATATATTAAAAAAAGGATTTGCATGTGGAAAAAAAATTACAAGGCAAGAGTTCATTTTGCAACATTGTTGGAACTTAGTTTATATATATATATATATATATATATATATATATATATATATATATGAGAGAAACCTTGTCCTACATAAAAGTCAAGATGAAATGAAACCCACTTAATTAATAAGTACCAAGTCTTAAGCATTAAATGAATTATTTAAGAGTATGAGCCTTGCTATGTGGGTGTTTATGGTGGGCTCTCCTTGACATAAAATTGAAAGATGGTGTTGTGCAGGCAAGACAGAGGCGAATGCGGGTTTACACACGACTAAATTCGCACGAAAATTTGCCTTACACACTGGAACTCGCACGTCGAGCTTTTGGGAAACAAAGGCTAGGGTGGGTTACCAAAAAGTTAAAGTCGTCTGGCAAGTCGCATTAGTCACTGAATGACGAGACAGAACCCTTAGGACACTACTTGGTGCAGGCCTCAATCTTCTTCTCAATTTTACAAGAATCTATCTTATCAAATAAACGATTTATTATTAATTTCTATAGATTAGTTATTGTACATATATTTTTACTCTAGAAATTATACAATAATTTTTTCTTGCAAATTTTCTTTATATATATACACATATCTGTTAAATGTTTCACTACTCTAACAAACATATCAGGTCCAATTAACCTCACCTTATTTTTATTATGTCCATTTTAAGATCAATCAAAACCATTGATTATTCATTTTTTAACATATTTATACACATAAATTGTCTAACTGTATTCGAGTTACTGGTATAGTTTAGCAACCCAATTAGATATTAAAGATTCAAATCTTATCAATGATTAAAAATAATGATAATGTATGAATTCATTTGTCGAATATAAATATTACATATACTTCAAATATGTGTGTAAAATTATAAATACGAGCTTAACTATATGAGGAGAAATTTATTATAATGAGTTACTTAGAGCACCTCCAACAATTACGATAAAATAGTGATTCTGGAGATTTAGGATATACTTTTACAGTTTTACTATTTAACTTACTGTATAGTAAGTTAAATAGAGAAAAGAAGATAGAAATGATAGAAATCTCCAAAACTTCATATTTAAGAAAGAGAAATAATATTTAATTCTTTCTCATCGAAAAAAGATTTTGAAATTAAGTGTTTAAGAGAGACAAATAATAATTGGTTAAATGTTTTGGATATTTTAATGATATAGTCAATGATGAAATTGCTAAAATAACGTAACTGTTGGATTTAGATGCAATTTTTCTAAAGATTTGACATCTAATACTTTAGTTTAGAAAAATTATAGCAGAGTTATTAAATGTGTTCATGCAAATCTTTTTAGGGACAAATTGATAAAATCTTCGCCTTAAAATTAAGGAGATTATTGCATTTTCATATATATATATATATATATATATATATATATATAGGAATAGGAATTCAACCAGAATTGAAATTGTTATCGTTTTTATGGTTGTCAGGAAAGAACCAGAGATGTGTTTGATTTTATGAGGTGAAATTACATATGGATGAAAATTGTGTTTGATTTCATGGAGTGATAGATTATAGATGAATATTGCGTTTGATTTCATATGGTGAAATAATGTATATATTAATATATTTGGATTTCACAAGGTGAAAAAGCATATTTCTGAAAATTATATTTTAATTTATGAGTGAGAATATTTCATTTGGTGAATCTTTGTACCAAAATGACAATTATGCCATTGTCTAATTAAAAACAGTTTTAAATTAAAACCATTTACGACTTAAATTGGTTTTCACGGTTCTCAATCTTTTTTTGGTGCTCACATGTTTTTAACCCATATATGCAGGGTCATGTTCAAAATAAAACTACAAAAAAATGAAAAACTGATGAACAGCTTAATAACCGTTCATTTGGACAATGTGCACATAGTGCATACAAGTAGCATGTAAATAATGTGTATGATACGTACATGTGCATAACATGCACACATGCATGAAAACCAAGAAATAATACAATTACTTGTATGCACATGTATACCGTCCAGATGAATGGTTACTATGATGTTCATTATTTTGTTGCTTTTCCTCTCAACCCCCTCTCTATATATATATATATATATAAGTGCGACAACTATTATTTTCCTACATGTTTCTATGAAACCGATAAAAAAAATACATAAGATATTCAGAGAATAAATTTGAATAATGAAACTTTAAAAAGCATCTGGACATTAAAGAGTTGTTTGTTTACCTCTTAATAGTTACATTAAAAGACAGTATCTGAATCATTAAGAGGTTAATTTCGTTTTACAAAAAAAGAAATCTACTTCTTAATGGTTCAAAAACTCTTTGAATAATTTTGTATTTTGGACCTCCCTAAACCATTCAGCGCTCTAATTTCATTCTGAACAATTACCAAACAACTATATTTCATCTTGCACTATATCATAAAATTCTCTTAGTTATTTTGTCCACTTAATAATCTTGCACCAAAGCATTCAGCAACTGTCAAACAACCTGTCAAACAACCCCCAAGGCATTATTTTGGCAAACATAAGCTAGCTTCTATGCTAGCTTATTTTTTGAATAATCATTTATATGAAGCTAGCTTATTTCTTAAATAATCGTTTATATGCACATAAGTTAACTTATTAATAGTTACTTAGAGTAGCTTACGAGGAACTTTTTTACAATTTTTTCAATTATAACTCTGATTAATATTAATTATTAATTATTAATTATTATTAACAATTATAAATAATATTAATCATTAATAAATATTA